>NC_139042.1:6854154-7430154 GCF_965140915.1 Aythya marila
AACAGAATGACTTAAAACTGGATGCATACTTTTGTCTGTGAGTGCATGCATATACGTGTGTATGTACACGTTTTGTATATATGAGGAGAAAGAAAAGATTATGAAATAGGAAAAAAAGAAGAAAGAAAAAAAAAAGAAAAAGAAAAAAGAAAAAAGAAAAATAAAAAGGAAATAAAACAGCTCAAAAAAGTCCCTCCTGTATCTCAAAACCTGCACTTGAGTTGCCTTGCTTCCATTAACCAGCTGGCTAAATGCATGCATGCTCTATAAATACTGTCAGGAGAAAACTAAAACTAATATTGAGTAGAAACATACTAGCTTAAATTTTGATTCTGTTGAAGCAGATCAATGTTTTACCATTAACTTCAATTATGCAGGGACTTTCACCCAGAAATTTTTAGATCTGATAGATATAGCAGAATCCCATTAAGACATTTAAAATGGAAGGTACAATATGCTTTGGTAATTTCACCGTAGAAAGTAAATTAGATTACCTCTTAGCTTTTCAGTAACATCACTGAACCCTTTATTTTTGCAGTGCATATTTCCACTAATACTGAATGCAGTGTCAAGGCAGATTTTTTCAAATGTTTCCTCTTCTTTTAAAATTGTAATGAACACTATAAAATCTGAATAAAATGTATGCATTATCAGATGTCAGAGTTTTTATGATAATATACTTATAAAAAGACCATATGGGATGGATCTCTATTTTTGCTCTAAAGTTTCCAGATCCAGACTTAGGAACATAGCAGAAACTGTCAATGCTTGCATTGGTTAAATCTGTTTTTTAATTTTTTTAAGGGATGAACACATTTAAGACAGAGTTTGGGAAAGTTCTGAAGTATAGCAGAGATCAGATCAGAGGATAGAACGGAGATATAGGTAACGAATGTTTTATGGCCCATTCACTTTCCAAAGACCATGAACATGTGCTGAAGCAGTATTTCTAAATACAGGATTTAGGCCTGAATTTCTGTGCAAAGCTAGAGCACTGGTGTAAGACAAGTTGCATCAATTTCTTTTGTGAGTCAGAAGAGATGTGATAATAGGACCTCTGTGTGAGTCTTATTATGGCATTTGGCATCCTGGAATGAGACAGATGGATCCACTCTGTCTGCTGGTAGGAAGGTTATCACCTCAAAATTTAATGGGTAATAACATTTAGTTGAATGATATATTCACTGGAAATTCAGATGTATCATAATTATCCCTCATTCTCTATAGAGCTTTTTCCATTGACATTTCTATGTCCTTCACTGGATCAGATTTGGGCAAAAAGTTACTGTTACATTAATTATTGCTAATTCAAACAGCTAACGGGCAGTGTCAGTACAGGTAAAACTTCAACAACTGTAAAGTGGGTGCTTTCTTGTCATTCTTCTGACAACCTGTGGAAGCCCATGAAAATGTTAGCTTTTTTCTTAATCCTTTAGACGTTTCCTTTAATGTCACAGCTAATACAATTTTAAATTGAAAATTAATCCTACATTTTAATAAAAAACAACACAAAACCCCAAGCCCCAAAATAATGCCACCTTATTTGAAAGGAACTGTTTACCTTTAAATAGCTTTATACGAGGTTGTGTTATATATGTAGGTAGAGAAAGGCCTCAAGGATTTCTTGAGGCATTTTTCTTCTATTCTTGACAGCCGCAGCCTTTCAAGCAAAGCTGCTTTTGACTTCTGTTTTATGTCCCTAAGCAGAGGTATGATTGTTTACTGAAAAGTCAGTCTTTGGACTATCAAAGAGTCTCCTGATCTTTTATATTTTCTTTTTAACAAAGAGCAAATGACTTTTTCTTCTTTTTAGTCTTATAGTTTGTAATTCAGTTGTAAATACAACAAAGGTTCTGTGTTCTGTGATCTTGAGGCTTCAGAGCATGCCAGAGAACTACTGTTTTGACATCTAAATTTTCATTTAATCTTTCATCCCATTGTGTGTCTTTGTAAATCTATTTCTTACAGTTGTGAAAGGAAACTTCTGAAAATATAAAATAAATATAAATTAGTATTACCTTCTAAAGGCCTCAAACAGTCTGAAATAGTATTGGAGAGATGCAAGGTGCTCTGTTCTTGTAAAAATACGGGGGCTGCTCCACTTCACATTACTAAAACACAACATGTTAACATTTCTGAAGAAAAATGGAGTTGCAGTGGAATATTCTACAAGGTGTTTTAGAATTTAAGGCTGACTACCTGGAAAGACAAGTCCTTAACTCTGGCATACAGTCTATTGAATCAGGTTTCTGCAAAAGATGGTAATAAGTCACTGGCAACTCCATTTACTTTTTAAATGATAATGCATACACTATTGTATTACTCAAAATTTCACCATCTCTTTATTTTGAGTTTACTTAAATATGTCGAGTGTAGAGTTTCCATAAAAATATAGAGTGATGGTGATTCCTTAATAGGAAAACAAGCAGTTGAGAGTTCTGACTCAAAGTCACAACTAGGTGGATAGTTTTAAATAAAATTGATCACATGCTTGTTTTAATGTTTTCTGGTCAAGGAGTAACATGCTGCAATCATTATTTTTAAAATGCCTCATTTACCTTGTACCTATGCAAGTAGTTTCATGGTCTGATGTTGAATACAGCATTGCATAGTACCAACAGTTAAAACAAGGAGTTGTGCATGGTCCAAAAAGAATGACTCAATATAAGATGGATAGTCTGTAAAACCATGAATGCTGTAAGTAAAACCAGTCAAGCAAGAAAGGTAGAAGGAAAGTTCATTTCGTCTGAGGTATGAGTCATGTCACATACTTGTAGAGAATTTGGTAGCAGAGAAAATGTTCATGAACTAGACTGTGTGCCTTTTTGTTCTCTTTCTAGCTACTTCAAGTGCTTTTGCTGTATCTTTCTTTTAAGCTGTGCTTTTGGTGGAAAAACAACTAGACTGTCTGACTCGCTGCAAGCAGAACAATCTCATATATATTTGTGGAAGCAAAGTCTGTTGTGCTCGAGTCCTTTAAAAAGAAAAATAAGATCTTTCTCCTTTTTTTTTCTCCCCAATGTTATTCAAGTTTTGTCCCAGCTATGCCAATCTGTCACTGCAGCTGTCAGCATGATGCCTTTCCTTCAAAGCACAGAGATGGCTCAGCTGAAAGCACTGCTTCTAGTCAAGGGCAGGAAAAGAGCCTATGAAGGGAACACTAGTTATAAGGCTGGTAGCCTGCACAGTCCAGAATCAGCATAAAATAATACTTAGGTATGGGTAGAGACTAGAGCAGAAAGGAAAGTGGACATGGAATGGGAAAACAGGATCATTCCATTCAGTACACTCAGTAAAATTCCGTCTTTTGGAAATTGGTCTGGATTTATTTTGCAAATGAAGAATTGTGAGTAAATTCACTAAGGCCTCTGGCCATTTTTAAAATCTGATTGTGAAGTCTGGAAGCTCTTTGCATGCTACCTATCTTAAGGGAATGCTGTCTCTTATGAACTAATTATTATGGATTTTAATTAATCCTGCAAGTTAGTCAATTAGACATTTAAAACTTTTAAAACTCCCTACATAGTGATAGATTATTTAGTTCTTGCCAACCGTCATCTCTCTTAAAATTTTGATGAAATTGAGCCAGCTTTGCTAGAAGTGTTTTTTAGCTGGGAAAAGTTAGCAAAAGAGTAATTAAATGTCTTGTTGAAGATTTCAGAGCAGGTCAAGGGGCAGAGATAGGAATAACTTCATTGTCATTGTCTTCTAGAAGGCCATTTCTTCTCACCCAGTCTCAGAAGTGGGTGGATAGTTTATATATGTATAGGTATACAGTGTGACAGATCACAGTAGGCTGAGATTCTAGAAAGAGCCTAGAGCCTTTTATGCATGCATTTGTTAATTTATGCACAGTTAGAAGTATTCTTGATGAGCTGATGAACTGCTGTGTTGGATTTCTCAACATTCTCCACAACTGAAGCAATATTTGGGTATCTTTTTTGAGCATTCGGTGAATTTGAGCATGTGGCATGTTTTTAAGTCACAGTAGATATAGCCCATGATCTCAGAAAACAAGATCCTTCTTGTGGACTGCTACTTATCATCTCTGATTGTCTCTTGACCAATCCATTGAGTAACTTCACTAGGATTACTAAACTGTTTTGATCTCATGTATTCCGTGGCTAGCACTATATTTAGGGCTCTCTCCAGTGCTTTCAAACTGTCTTCTCAACTTCCCATGATTAAAGCCTCCTGCTTTATATGCAGTTATCTACAAACATGACACAACTAACAAAATCAGAGTTGATTCCTGTACTTCTATTAAATGCAGTGTTGTAGCTCAGGAGGTCAGTGTTCTTAAAATTACCATATGATAGAGTCACTAGAACAGAATTTGTTGTTGTTGTTGTTGTTTTCCTGTCCAAAACCAAGAAAAGAATCCAAACAGCAAACACAGACTCAGTATCCCCCACACATGTGCATGCATGCATGCATACACACAGTGAGTGGCTATAATTGCTATATCCATCTGAAAGTATTGCTCTGTGAATCTTATGCTCATCTATCTGATTGGGATGAACATCTCGGAAGGAGAAAATTATAATTGAAAGCTGAATTTAACTTTTCAATTAGTAAAGAGTACAATAAGCATTGTGCTAAAATGATACCTGAATGGTATTCTTGTTTGAAAGACAGTTATTTACAGGTGCTATAGGAAGGCTAGGTAGGAGAGATGATGGGTCAGGGGAGGATCGCAGATATTCAAAGGAGCAGCTTAGATGCTCAGACTTGTGCTGTGGAAGGGGTGACGGGCAAGGTGAGAACCTGGGAGTCAGGGTTAGGTAGGAGGCTAACAAGGGAAAGATCTTGGTAGGTGCCACCAGGAAGCCTCAACAAGAATTATGATGAACAGAGGGATGTGACTAGAAAAAGTCAGATAATTTTATGAAGAGTAAATTGTGCCTTACAAATCTGACAGCTTTCTGTGATGAGATGACCAACTCTGTGGATGAGGGGAAAGAAGTAGGTGCATTTTGCCTTGATTTTAGCAAAGCTTTCAGCTCAAATTCTCAGTCTTGTAGCCAAATGAGAGAGAAAGTGACTGGATGGGAGTGCTAAAAGATGTGTGGGACCGGCTGGACCACCAGACCCAAAAGGTAGTGGTCAGCAGTTTGGTGGTATGTGGTCTGGCTGCTGACTTGTGGTTTTGCTGAGCTGACACTGATGCTAGTGCTAATCTCTTCATTAATAACCAGAATGGTCAGGTAGAGTTTTTAGCAAGTTTTTAGATAACATTTGACTGGGCAGAGGAGATGGTACACTAGCCATTACAGTTGCTGTTCAGAGGGATCTCAACAGGTAGGAGAAACGAGCTGAGAGGAACCTCATAAAGTTCAGTGACAGTAGGCAGGAGTTCCTACACCTGGACAGAATAAAATGTGCAGCAGGCCTGGCCAGGCACAGTCTGGCTAGGCAGCAGCTTTTCAGAGTGGACAACAAGTTGCACATGAGTCAGCTATGTGTCCTCACAGTACTAAAGGCTGACAGCAGACCAGGCCACGCTAGTAACAACCTTGCCAGGAGTTTTAGGGCTGTCTGCTTCCTCAGACCTTCAAGACTGCAGCCAGAGTACTGTGCCCATTCACAGGCTCCCCAGTATGCCAAAGTATGTTGGATGGAGGATGACCAAGGTGTTGGAGCACGGAACAGTGGCAGGGTCTGGTGCACAGACTGTACAAGAAAAGTGTGGGAGAGCTTGGTTTGTTCATCCTGGAAAAGAAGAGCTTCTGTGAGGAATCTAACTGCTGTCTTCAAGCATATAAGGGAGATTGGATAGGGGGATTGAGCAATTGGCTGGAGAGGAGACAAAGCCAGACTCTTCTTAGATATTCATAAGGACAAGAGGCTCCATACAGAAATTTCATTAGGGGAAATTCTGACCAGATATAAGAAAAAGTTCTTCTTAGTGACAATGTTTGGGACTGAAACTGGGACATAGCAAGGTTGTGAAAGTCCTGAAAGCAGCTGATCAGTGAGTAATTAGGAAGAAATTCTTTACTCAGCAAGTTGCCCAGAGAAGCTGTGGATGCCCCATCCCTGGAAGTGTTCAAGGCCACGCTGGATGAGCCTTAGGTCAATCTGGTCTGATGGGAGGTGTCCCTGCCCATGGCAGGGGGTTGGAACTGGATGGGCTTTAAGGTTCCTTCCAACCCAAACTGTTCTGTGATTCTGTGAAAACTGCTATTTTTTATGAAAATCTGATATGGATATAAAGCTTTGTTCCTAAACTGAGTTAGAAGTAATCAGTATAGTACAGGAATGCTTTGGAAAATTACTTCTGAAAGATTGTTATTTAACAAATACTATTTTTTAAAGCAGTGAAAAGATGTTTTCATTCTGAAGATTGAAAACTTTGTTTATATTTACTATTAGAGCTGTTCAAAGTGTATAAAAATACAAAAAAGATAAAATCAATGAAACACAAAATTTGGTAGAGACAGTGGAATATTGTCAAAATAAATCTTTTTCTTCCTGTAGCAAAGGTATCAGTGTTTAAGTATATTGAACTCCAGAGTTGTGTAGGCTAAGATTATAAAAAAGTAACCTTGTTTAACCTTCAGTGATAATACAGTTATAAATCATTCCATATGCCTAAAGCTAAAAATAGTATAATCTAATGACATTCAGCTTTTATTTACTATTTCAAAGTGCCCCATGTTATGGGGCACAACAAGAATAAATGTGTGTGTGTGTGTGTGTTTGTGAAACAACTTTTCAGATACTACACATCTTTAGTATTAAACTATACATTACTATGATAATAGATAAATGGCATGATATATATACACACCATATCATATGTATTTTACTTTCAGTTTTTGCTTACAGGTTGCACAGTGGTATAGAAAAAATGGCCTTAATTATCAGTGACTTTTGTGCAATAATGTATAATTTCTTTGAACACAGATTTATCTCACAATAACTGGAAAGAATCTTACAAAATTGGAAAGAAACTGTGACACCCTCAAAACATTCAAATTATTGCAATAATTAATTTTACATTCTTAATTCAGGTTATGTTACTTAGTTTTGAGATCATACAATCATAGAATCATAGGTTGGGCGGTAAGGGACCTTAAAGACCACCGAGTTCCAACCCCCTGCCATGGGCAGGGACACCTCGCACCAGACCAGATTGCTCAAAGCCCCATCCAGCCTGGCCTTGAACACCTCCAGGGATGGGGCATCCACAGCTTCTCTGGGCAGCCTGTTCCAGTGCCTCACTACCCTTACGTTGAAGAATGTCCTTCTAATGTCTAACTGAATCTATCCTCTTTTAGTTTAAAGCCATTTAAAACCCTGCAGTGAGTATTTAACAACAGAAATGTGATCAGTGTCTTCAATAGTGCTGTGCTAATATATCCCTGCCATGCACAAAGAGACCCTGCAGTTAATACAATTTTAAAGTATCATATAATCATAGAATATCCCGAGTTGGAAGGAACCCATAAGGATCATCAAATCCAACTCCTGGCACCGCACAGGTCTACCCAAAATTTTAGACCATGTGACTAAGTGCACAGTCCAATCACTTCTTAAATTCAGACAGGCTTGATGCAGTGGCTACTTCACTGGGGAGCCTGTTCCAATATGCAACCAAGTATAGGCAGTTCTTCATTGGCTAATATACAAATAGATAAATAGGACTAACGAGCAACTAGGCTAAGCATTAGTATATAGGAGTAGTTTGATGTCTTTGCTGACCAAGCAGGCATCAGTCAGGTAGAGAAGGGTTGCACTCCATCATTTGTTGTAGTGGGCTGACAACATGTTGATGTTTCTCTTCCTTAGTCTTTGTGCTGTTATCAACTCCATCTCAGCAGTTCTGCCTCTGACATTTTACTTAAAGTGTGTGGCTCTACTATATACTTCACCACAGCTCTGTAATTTTCTCCAGTCTGAGACAAGGTTATGCAGATGGGTCAAATCAGAGCTTGGCCTTGGATAACCACCACCAGACCTCAGCATGGGACGGGGAAGAGGTTAGGGCATTTTGGGTTAATGGAAAACAACATGGATATGGGTTTCATCAATAAGCTAAAGATCAGGTTTCACGGCTTTACAGATTCACAGATCTTTTTAAAATAGGTCTATACTTAAAACTCTACATCAGCTGAGTGCACATGAAATAGTCAAGTTATACAGTTTTGATAAAAATATCGCATTATACATGCATATACGTATACCATATAGTGATATAGATAAATAGTATAAGCATACAAAATGTTGAGTTTTATATTCTATAAAGATCAACTGATCATCTTGGTTGTCCTTAAACACAAAAAGTGGACTGGTAAGGAAAGAGAAGATGTAACCCTCACCCCCAAGATTGCCTAAATTGTAAATTGAATACATTGTTTCTTATAGTTCTACTCAAAAGCATGGATGTGATCCAAAGCCTATTGAACTTCAAAAGAAATTGAAAAAGAAAAGTGAACCATGATTTGGAGGCCGAGAGTCTATTTCCTTCATCCTAAATTGATTGAACAGAATCCAATTTATATACTGTTGTACAATGTGAGTCCTGCATTTTGGTCACAACAACCCCATGCAATGCTATAGGCTTGGGACTGGAAAGTTGTGCAGAGGAAAAGAATGTGGGGGTGCTGGTTGACACTCACCTGAACATGAGTTGTATGGGTATGCCCAGATGGCCAAGAAGGCCAATGGCATCCTGGCTTGTATCAGGAATAGTGTAGCCAGCAGGCCCAGGCAGGTGATCATTCCCCTGTACTCTGCTCTGGTGAGACTGCATCTTGAGTACTGTGCTCATTTTTGGGCCCCTCACAACAATAAGGACATTGAGGCCCTGGAATGTGCCCAGAGAAGGGGTACAAAGCTGGTGAAGGGCCTGGAACACAAGTCCTATGAGGAGAGGCTGAGGGAACTGGGGCTGTTTATTCTGGAGAAGAGGAGGCTCAGGAGAGACCTTACTCCTCTCTACAATTGCCTGAAAGGAAGGTTTATGTAGCTGGGAATCAGCCCCTTCTTGAAGATAACTCGTGATAGGACTAGAGGGAATGGCCTCAAGTTGCACCAGGAGAGGTTCAGGTTGGAAATTAGGAGATATTTCTTCTCAGAAAGAGTGTTCAAGCATTGGAAAGGGTTGCCCAGGGAGGTGGTGGAATCATTGTCCCTGGGGGTGTTCAATGAAAGGTTTAACCTGGCACTTAGGGACATGGTTTAGTGGGTGACGTTGGTTGTAGCATGATGGTTGGACCAGATGATCTTGGAGAGCTTTTCCAACCTTAATGATGCAGAGGTCTATAATTCTATGATTCAATGGGTAGATAGCCTTTTATACTTTGATCTTAATTAAAAGTTGAAAAAAAAAAAAATTAAATTAAATTAAATTTCAATATTAAAGAATTTCAGATTTTTACATTTCTTTTCTTTTTTTTCCTTTTAGGCAAGCCCTGCCCCTATAATTGTCAACACAGACACATTGGACACAATTCCTTATGTAAGTATTAATTTCTTATATATAATTTGTTTATTTTCCCAAGTAAATTCTAATTAGTATTGGATAGAAGTTATAATCAAATCTTTCAATTAATTGTCTCTTTTACAGTAACACAGATTATTCATTTCTAGAAGAAGAAATCAGGAATAATAACTGTACTCAGGTGAATTATAACATTATAAGCACGTAATTTGTAGTTGAGACTTCAACACATGAACTGTAACTTACTAAAACTAGCCTTTCTTTGAAAAAATGTGATTTCATTAAGTCTTTCCTCTTTACTAGTAACAGAGAGCATTAATATTTCCTTTTTAGAGCAGTATACACACTTGTAGTTTATTAAGATTCTCGATTCATGGTATAATATTAAAATGATGCAAACAGCTCTTAATTTTTCTCTATATATCCCTTTTGCAGATAATAACTGTACATGACAAATCAGCACAAACTAGATGATTTCATATGTTGTTATTAATGTATTTTTACATGGCTTCTATTTTTATTGCTTATAATAAAAACAATTTTGCCTTAAAATAAATACATGTTTTTACTAAAGTAAAAAAAAAAAAAAAAATCTGCTTTCTGCATGCATTTGATAACAATGTCATTGTAGAATTGACAAACAACCATAGTTGAAGGTAAAAGACATAGAAAAAAAAACAAATTGGATAAATAATAAGACAAGTAACAGGCTTAAGTAATTGCATGCAAGGAAAGCAAGTAGTATGAAGCTAGCCAGCCAGTACGTAATCTTTCTCCTTGTATACTCAGTAACTCTTTTTAAAGCTCCTAATTAATGTCTCTCATCTGTCAGGTGTTGTCCATAACTGTTTCTTATGGTTCCAATGCATAAATCTAATTATTTGTCCACCTACACTAATGATTTTGCTGGTTTCTGTCTTACAGAAGCCTACTGATGAGAAGTTTAATAGGAGTTATCATTGCCACTTTTGTTTCTGACAATTTATAAAATTTAGAAAATATTGTGTAGAACACATGTAAAGGTCATAGCCAAGAGCAATTTAGAACAATGACACTGTTGTAAAGCAGAAGAGAACTTAAGCCCATGTTGGGAATTTCAGCCACTGGGAAGGGCAGAAAAGTTAAATAAAATTTCTCCAGTCATTCGCATCAAACTTTCTTAAGCAGTTTCCTAGTTTCATTTTTCCTTCCTAAGTCTCAGTTTTCCTTCCTAACATCAGAACCATCTGTTGTGTTCTCACTTCCAATAGGTCTGGCTTTTCTTCTGTTTTAATGAGACATTTTACACTTACTGTTCTCTATGGTCCATCATGAAGGACATTGTGAGCCCCAGTTCTCATTTCCAGTGCTGGACCTGTGCCCAGGACAACCCACAGTTACAGTGTTAGAATTCCTAAATACAGATCCATTATGCTAGTGACAAGATGTTCAATCAATATGGTTTATTCTTACAACACAGTCTATTGATACTTATACACCTTTATACTACTTTGATACTAGTCTCCCTTTTTCTTATAAAAATAAATAAATAAAAATAAGACAATAACACGACAAAACACATTCAAGAGAAATATTGACAGTAGACTGAAAAGTGCCCGTGGGCTGCTTCAGTCTCCAATGCATGATGTGAACTAGATAAATAAACAGAAGGTACTCGTAAAAATAGACAATTCTGAGTTAGTCACCTTCTCTTACCCAGTATATGGAAAGATTTATGTCCCTGAAAAATGGGGCACAACAGAGCTTCCAAAGAGGGACTTATTTAGACTAGTCAATAATAAATGTCAAGGTGAAACCTATCTGTGGAATCCAGGCCAACACAGTGCCCCACAGGACATGGGGTCTTTACTTTACAAATAGACATTTCTTTCTGATCAGGATTTATATGCTTAAACATTCCCCGGAATGAGAAAGACAAACAAATGGGCAAACATCCTCTTCCTCCAGCCTCATGTTTGGGAGAGTGGGCTGGGAGATCTGGGTTCTTCTTCATGCTCCCAAGACTGGTTCAGTTTAGTTTGGCTTAGTTTCATTTTGTGGTATTTCCTCTGCAAGGAAGGTGCTGTACTTGCTGAGCCAGAGACATGTTTGTTTCTGTGTCAGTCCTCTACTGAGTAGGTGAGCACGTGAAAAACAGGTTTACCGACAACCTTGGCCCAAGATGTGGGATGACTCTGGCCAACAGCCAAACACCCAGCCAGCCCCTCTCTCACTTCCCTCTCCCATGGGATGGGAAGAAAATAGAAGGAAGGCAAGAAGACAGATAGGCGGAGGTAATGACAATTCAATAAGGAAAGCAAAAGGTGTGTGTGCAGAAAAAGCAATAAGAGGAATTCACTCACTACTTCCCATTGGCAAGCAGATGTTTAGCCACTTCTTGGAAAAGAGGGCTTCAGCACATGTAGCAGTTGCTTGGGAGACAACTGCTATAACCGCAAACATGTTCCCCTTCCTCTTCTTTTCCCTGAGCTTTTATTGCTGGGTAAAATGCCATATCGTATAGAATATCTTTCTGGTCAGTTTGGGTCAGCTGTCCTGGCTCTGTTTCCCCCCCCCAGGACTTTACCGATTCCAGCCTAATTGCTGCAGGAGAGGAAAGGAAGAGTGGGGAAGAGTGAAGGCTGTGATGCTGTGCAATCTCTGTTCAGCAATAGCAAAAATACTGGTGTGTTATCAACACTGTTTCAGCCACAAGCATCATAGCATCACATGGGCTGCTATGAAGAAAACTCCATCCCAGACAGACCCAGTACAGTACATACATAATAACTTGTAGGTGTTAGAAAGACTTGTCACTCTCTTAAATATTTGGAAAGACAGAGGAAAGTCTTCCAAAACTCCATGAGCTAAGTGTATAGTAATTCAGTTATCATCATATTATTTATCTTGCAGGAAATAACATTTAGATATTCCCTAAAGTGTTTTTTGTTTTGCTTTGTTTTTCAGACAGGTCAATTCAGAGATAAGAGAAAACAAAATTTAATTATTACTTTGAAACTTGAATATGAGTTGAACACCTGCCTTTTTAGTACTGTCAGAACTTTCAGACATGACTGGAGAAAGACTGCGCATGTCTAGGAACATCTCTGGTGAATGTGTAAATAACCTTAGCATTCATTATGTAGCTGGTTAATAAAGCATCTGAAAGTTATTACTCTTTTTTAATTATCATGAAATCCTGTCTACCCCTGTAGGAACAAATTATTTTATGAATCAGAGAAACTAAGTTCAATTATATTTTTTCCTGTCCCATGCTGTATGCATCCATCTCGCAAGTGGACAAGAGAGTAGCCAATCCTCTCTCATAACTGTACCCTGTCTAACACACCCAGCAGCACTGAGGGTCAGGGCTGGAGTCTTTTTAAGTGTCTGATATTCAGCTCCTGTCGTCATGCCTCAAAGTGCATATGGAGTCCAATAAGCCTCCTGTCAGTCAGAGGAAAGACAGACAATTTTAGGTCTTAAAAATTGGACCATATTTCCTATGTTCACATTCTTTTCCTCATATCCTGTTTTTCTCTAGTCCTGGGTACTTGTCCTTTAGTTCTTTCCTTGGAATGTACATTCCACAAATCTGAGTAATTCTAAATTAACTTGATAAAAAAAAATAAATAAATAATTAAAAGCAAATGGATATATAAAGGAGAGGTTGGACAGAACTTCGGGCAATCTGATCTAGTGGGAGGTGTCCCTGCTCATGGCAGTGGGGTTGGAACAGAATGATCTTTTAGGTCCCTTCCAACCGTTACACCATTCTATGATATGCAAGTGTTACATCTTCTGCAATTTTTTGACATAACTGTTTTTTGATTTCTGACTGATACCTTATGTAAGATGCTTTTCATGAAACCTGGGCTTTAAAAATACTTTCTCCAGCCTATTTCAAAAACTGTATTACAACAACATACATATATTTTTCCCATTATCAGATCTATTATTTTTCTACAATAACTATTTTTGCTATAGTATCTAAATAACTATAAATTTCATTGTATTTAACAAAGTTAAGTAATCCATTTATTTTCAAACATGAAATGCTGGAATAAACCTGAATTTTCAAATTTTGATAAATAGGTTGTTTTTAGTTTTCTCTGCCATTGCTAGCCACAACTGATAATAAATAAATAAACTCAGGCTATTTTTAGTGTTTTACATACCAGATGGAGACTTCTTATGATATCACTCAGCTCTTGACTCAGCAGCACAAGAAACCTGTTTCAGTGTTTCTTTTTATGCAATATAGATCCAATGCATTTCCATTTCAATAAGAACACTGCTATTTGTCTCCTCCAAAAATTCCTGAGTGTTTTCAGAAGGAGGGGGCCTCATAGCAATGACTAGCATTCCTAAAGCATTTTCAAATGTAATGTTTCCAGTGGTCCACCAGATATAAATTTAATTTTTGCTGTTGGTATAGAGCTGGTAAACAGTGTGATTTGTCCTATTAACAATATAATGATTTCAATTTGTATAATTAAACCTTTTGGTACTGTTGACAATCTTCAAACTTTTCATCTCAACAGCTGAAAAAAAATGATCCTGTGAGAGACTGTTTTTCATTAATATATTTTTCTTAAATGAGATAAAAGAAAAGGCCTTATTCTACTATACTGTGTGTTATTCTTTATAATTTGGGCCTGCAGCAAGTAACAGAAGAAACTGTTAATTAGCTTTTTTTCTAGGTTCAGTGACTTGAAAACTTTGGCTTGCTGAGCTTTGGACGTGGGAATAAATTGATAGGAAACTTCTATGGTACAAAACGAATTATTCTGTGGCATTTTAAGCACAATTAAGCATTTGTGGGAGTTTGTTTGTTCTTTATTCTTTGGCTGTAAATTTTAGATCTTTTTGTATAATGAGAAGCATTAATTTAATACTGTATGAATCATCACAGTTTCTCTGCTGCACAGAATAAGCCTTATTTATTTCTTTTTGAGTTTCCAATATGCTCCATAGTTAAGTGAAAAGTAACTAGCTGGCTTTACTGCATCAATTTCATAAGTTGATGTAAACCCTCCCGATTACTTTGTGATGGAATTTGATTTCCTGTTCATCTTAGCTTCACGTTAATCTTAAATTCTCTCAGGTACCTTGGTTGCTCCCTTCCTCCCCCCACCTTGTCACAAAGATAAGAGCCAAGAAATACGTACTTTATTCTCCTTCTGTTCCCAGTGAGTTCCTTGTATTTCTTCAGTCTCTTATTGTTCTTCCAAATTATTATCATTGTCATTATTTTATTGTTTTGCTTTGCTAACTGTGCTGCCTATGCTTGACTTCTGTGCAGATACTCTTGTTTCTTAAAGAAGTAATTTTCAGGCTACTTTGGTTTGTGTGTTTTTTTTTGTTTTGTTTTGTTTTTTTTTAATGAGCTGTAATCCTTGTAATAATCCTTGTTTTATTTTATATGTTTATTTACATGCTTGCCATGCAGATGATTTGTAGGATCTGTGCTTAGGGACACCAAGAGCTCTAAGCTGTTCTGGGGCAGTTGCTTTTTGACAGCTCCTGTGCTGGAAGTGTGGATGCTATGATGATGCCAAAATGGGGATGTTAGGAAAAAGTTTTAGATTTCTCCTCTTTCTTAGCTGGCCCGTCAATACACCTGCATTTAGCACATGAAAAGAGGTGCATAAAGGCTGTGAAGAAAAATAAATTCTTCCTATTCTGTCTGACTGGAAAAAAATAATGGGGAGCTATGCAAATTTCTGAGAGAGAGTCAGTAACCTGAAGTCTTTTATTGGGTAACATGAAATAGGCACAGTCTGGACCTAAAGAAGTAAGTTGGAGGAAGGAGGTAGCCTTACATATTTCCACAATAAAACAAAAGTCATGTGGCATTACATAGCAAATATGAAATGTAGTGCATAACTATGACTGATGAGCAACTATTTGAAGAGAACAGAGGAGTAAAAGGAAATTCTTGTCTAAAAAGCTAGGCTCTGAATTTTTGCAAAGCTAGGGAGCTCTTGGAATTGGGGATTTTGCATTTGTGTTTTAAAATATATGAAATAAATAGAAATATAAACATATAAATATGTACACGCATGTATATTTGTCCATTTACTTATCATGTGAATAAATTTGTTGCTTCCTCCTAAATAGTTTGATGATAGTTTTGGAAATTAGATTGCACATCTCATTATCTTGAATGACTCGTATATTTTCCAGATTGTTAAACACCAGTTTTCTTTGTTTGTTGTTTATACTCATCTTTCAGTCTGTCAGTTAACGTGGATTACAGTGAAAGAGCTAAATGAGGTAGAGCTCTGTGCTAGCTTTTATAACCTGTATTGGCTTGGCTTCTCTGTTCTGGCCCTTGAACACAGTGCTGTTTGGCCTGGTGATCACTCCTGTGTTCTGCATGCCATCATTTCTATAGTGGGATAACAGATTTTTCCTTTAGAATAGCAGATTGACTTAATTCATGTTTATATTCTATAGTCATATTCTATATTCTATATTATATTCAATCTTAAGGCAAGATTGACTTTATTCATGTTTATAAAATATGTTGAGATTGTTAGTGAAAAGGATGCTATATAACAAAAGACTAGTGAATTAACATAATACAATTCATCCTGAAACCTGTATAAGTAAAAGGAGCTTCATCCTGCAATTTGCTGACTTAAATGGATTTTCGCACGATGGGTAGTAGAAAAACAGGTTAATACTTTCCAAAATCCAAACCAAAAATACAGAATGGATCTTATGAATCTGATTTATTTTGCCTCTATTTCATAGCCTTTTATGTTATTTTTTATTTATTTTTTTTACCTGAAAACCTGTGTATTTCAAACCTTTTCTTTTAAAATATACCATTTTAGAAAGGAATATTTAAAATAACACTGTTTTTCCTGAGTTTCTCTTTAAAATTCTGGAGGCAATTCTGAATATTTAAGCTTGCCATATTGATATAACTTTTAACTAGGGAAAAAAACATATCTCTAAAGTAAAATAACTTCAAGATTTTAGGAGATTTATTTTATCTTTCTCAGAGATGAGCACTAATTTGCATATTTGAGTGCTGCATATCAGATTACATGAAAAATCAGAAGAAAACCTTCATTGTGTCTGGCTGTAGGTATGAATATCAACATTCTGTCCATCCGTCAAGTAAAAGCATCCCTTGGTCACGTATCTAATTACTTCTTCACACTTTTATTCTGCAGAAGCCTAATACTTCCTATTTTCAATTGCCTGTGAATAACCCTGGCCTTTAGACTCAATCAAGAGGCTCTTCCTTTAGGCATTTGATTGAAACTTTGCCATTAACAGACTGGAAGAGAAGAGGTTATTGAACTGCAAAGAGGGCAACTCATACACTTGTTCATGTCCTGCTGCTTCAGGTGGCCAGAGAAGAGAAAATGCATAAGTAATGCCTCCTACTTTTCAGATTTTTACTACTTACAAAACACGTATTGGGCATTTTAGTCCTACATCATAGGTGTGCTTGAGAAGCAAATTTTCTTTTTGTCCTTGATTACCAATCTTCAGTTAACATGATGGAGATCATGAAGTAGACTTTCTGACAGAAAACTAAACTGGAAGATGGGCTTCTGGATACCCTTCAGTCACTAACAGACAGTCGGTGCCCTGGACTACACTGAAGTTAGTCTGAAATAAAGCCCCAGAATGAAGTATAGTGCTCTGGTTTCACAACTCTTCTGCCCTCTGAATCTCTGTCTGTTGGGCTAGTCCTCTTATCCTTGTAGCCTCCACTGTGGGGAAGCCAGAATGGCTCCAAACAGTTATTTTTCTCTCTCTGAGAGAAGTCAAATATACTTGTCAAATATAAGAAGTCAAATATACCCCCTCCTTTATGCCCGGATATGCTTCATTCTTAATTCATCTAAGAGAATTCATCCATGAGGTCAGTATGTGCTTCAGAATTCAGAGCAGAGCTTGTCTATTAGACTTGTTCGAACCAAGTTGATCTGAGTCAGCCTAGAATTGCATCGCCCAAACTGACCTAAACATAGTTTGAATTTTTGTATTGCTCTCCCTGTCCTTGAATTAGATTCTACTTTTGTGTCATTTTTGTTGTATTACATTACAGACCCATAGTTAACATTACTGTATTTTTAGCAGTCAGCTAAAACTGGTAGAGTCCCTGGGTTTGTGAGGATCCAATGGTTAACGTAACCTCTTGAAATTGTGCTTTTATAGTACAAATTCATGGTGTTAAGCCATCAAAACCATTGTCTTCCATAAATGTTTTTTTTTTCTTTTAAGGTTTTATTCTTTTGCATAAAAGGCATAATTGGGAAACATAATTAAAAAGTTGATAATGCTGTTCAAGTAGACAAGACTATTTTTTTTGTGGCATTAACTTCACTCTGAATTTCTTTGTCATGAAGTCACAGTTCTGAAATGAAGTGGGAAACACAGCATGATGAGTACATGTGAATAGTTATCTGTAGACTTAATTTCTTTGTGGTTTCAGACAATGACACTTGCAGATAAATTTCACTGTTTCAGAAAGGTGTAGACCTCAACTGAAAGCTGTTTTCAAAAATGAAGAGTTAGTACAGGTGTCATTATCTTAATAGTTTCAATTAGATAAAGGATGAACAGAGCTTTCACATTCCATAAGACTTCATTTTGAAGGATTTCAGATATTAGATAAGCAAAATTTTAAATGCTGTTGTCAGAGATAGAAGTATTATTTTGACCTTGAATAACCTGAGAAGTAATTTCTATACGTGCTCAGTATTGAATAGACAGCTAATTTGGTTGAAAATTGGAAAAGAAAAATACTGGTTTCTTATTTTATTGGAAATGTTAGGGCTTAATTTCTGTGATGCTTCAATCCAAAGACATATCCAAAGATATACAAGAAAACTTCTTTGCAATTTCAAGGATATTTATTTTTTATGTCTAGAATTGATTTATGTTTTGCTTTACAAAGTAACTCTTAAAGTTCAGCCAAAGCAAGTTTGTTGTTATCCTGGCAATACATAATGCATCATTTGTAGCAATATTGGTTAGAAAAGGTTTCCTTCCCTTATAATCTGGTATGTCTTGTTCTTTACATTTTCCTTTGCAGTATTTTATAGTAGTGTTTTTTATTATTATTTATGTTAATTGATTTAAAATTTTAAGAATATTTTCAGTGTATTCCTATTATTCACCTAAAACAATGAAAACAAATCTGAATGAACATGATCTTACTATAATAAAAATGCAGAATCAGCAACTGAAATTCTCTCTCATTTTCCCCAATTTTTAGCCAGGGATTAACTGATCTGTGCTGTAAAACGAACAGACTTTCAGCACAGTTTCAGGAAATGTTCTGAAGCAAAGTCTGTGCTGTTGCAGATTGTGAGTGTTGACTGTTTTAGAGTGTGACTCATTTCTAATCCACATTTTACATAATTAAAAAAAAAAAAAAAAAAAAAGCCACTTTTAATGCAGTGAATGGGTGAATCAGCCTCAATGGTAAATTATATTTTTAATCAGTGTTTAGATGACCTAGCTTTCTGCATACAGTAGCAAACCCAAATATACTACAGATAATATCTGTTTTCCTGATATTAAAAATCCCAACTCCTGTAATTTTCTGTAGAAGGTTGACTTAGTTTGAGGGTCATAGAAAGTAAAGATACATAAAGGAGATAAATTTCCACTTTGTGAAGATCATTAATAATAACAAATGACAACTGAAGTGCAATTTTTTTTGTTTGTTTGTATTGTTTGTTTTTTATCTTACATTGGCACATTATGAGTTGTTGTCGTGGTTTCGCTCGAGTGGGCAGCCGAGCTCCACCACAGCCGCTCTCTCACTCCCCCTCCTCAAAGAGGAATGGGGAGAAAATATGTGAAAAGGGCTCAAGGGTTGAGATAAGGATGAGAAAATCACGCAATAATTACTTTAACGGGCAAAACAGACTCGGCATAAGGAGATAGTAAGATTTATTGCCTATTACTAACAAGCGAGAGAAGTGAGAAAACAAAGGAAAAAGCAAACCAAAAGCACCTTCCCCCCCATCCACCCTCTTCCACCTCCTCCCCCCCGAGCGGCGCAGGGGAACAGGGGAATGGGGGTTATGGTCAGTCTACAGCACTTCTTCTCTGCTGCTCCTTCTCGGTCACTCTCGTCCCCTGTGCTGTGGGGTCCCACCCACGGGATGCAGTCCTTGATGAACTGATCCAGCGTGGGCTTCCCACAGGCAGCAGCTCTTCCAGAACTGCTCCAGATATGGGTCCGTACCACGGGGTCCATCCCTCAGGAGAAAACTGCTCCAACCTGGCTCCCCTACGGGCAGCAGCTCCTGACAGGTCACCTGCTCCTGCGTGGGCTCCTCTCCATAGGCTACAGGTCCAGCCCGGAATCTGCTCCGGCAGGGGTCTTCCACAGGCGGCAGCCTCCGTCGGTGCAGGGCCACCTGCTCCACCGTGGTCTCCTCCACAGGCTGCAGCATGGAACCCTGCTCCACTGTGGTACTCCATGGGCTGCAGGGGGACATCCTGCTTCACCATGGTCCTCACCACAGGCCGCAGGGGACTTCTGCTCCAGCGCCTGGAACACCTCTCCCCCTCCCTCTACACTGACCTTGGCACCTGCAAGGCTGTTTTCTCACTCCCTTGACTCTCCCGGCTGCTGTCTGGCGCAGCGTTTTTTTCCCTGTCTTAAATATGCTCTCACAGAGGCGCAAACAACATCGCTTATTGGCTCAGATCTGGAAAACAATGGGGCCCTTCCCAAACATGGGGCAGCTTCTAGATCTTCCTCACAGAAACCACCCCTATAGCCCCCTGCTACCAAAACCTTGCCATGTAAACCCACTACAGTTGTCTAGTGATATATGCTTGTAAATTGTCCTGCATGAAGATGAGAATAGTTTAAAACTTCAGATTCTTTTTAGTCATATATTGCTTGTACTGAATGTGCAATTCTTTATATTAGCTAGGCAGAAAACTTCTCTTTATTGGATCTTGGCAAATGTGATTGTTTCATTCTTTAGTGAGATTAATTGGGTAGTAATCATAAAAAATTAATCTTGTATAATGTCCAATATCAGGACTTAAACTTTGCAAAGGTGATGGAACAGTGAGAATAACATACTGCGTTTATCTGGAAACTAGTGAGCTATAATAATTTCTCAAATAATGTGCACGGTACAAGTTTGATTAATCACTCTGATTTCACCATCATCTTTTTCTTTAGTAAAAGCAGATTGCAGTTGTATTAATACTGTCCTTTCTTACTCTGTAAATTGTAAAAGTCTCCAACTGTTCATATGACCTCTTGTTATTCCCCCAGTGGAGGACAAATATAATTTGCAGCTGATGCTTTCAATACAGTTTTATTTCTTTAGGTAATTATGTATTTCTTTGAAATTTGTTTGTAAAATAAGTCAGAGAATTGCTCATCTTTTGTTCTCCAGGCATTTAATTTTCATGTAGAAGGACAGAAATTCTAGTTTATGGAATATTTTATTCATATATCTTGTCATTGAATATTGTCCATCTTTCTTTCAAATGTGGGACTGAAGTCCAGGAGCCATTCTCATGTGTTAAGAAGACTGATTTCATGAATAAGACAAGTTGGTCTTTAGTCAAGTGGTGATAAGTTTTGCTGTATTAGCTGCTTCTTAGATATGTGTTGCTAATCCTTGTGAACAAGAAGTTACACCATTTTGCTTTCTCTGAGCTTGTGAGGAAGAGCAGAAAACCACCTTGGATGTCTCAACCATTCGGATTGTCTTATTTATTTATTTATTTATTTATTATTTCCTGAAGCAAAATTAATTGGGCATAAGGGAGCCGTTCTGCTATGCTTTTAGTTATAGAGTGCAAAGGACTGTGGCTTCCTACCCTTACATATACTAAAAAGTCTTCCAAGATTTTAAGAGAAATAATGAATCTTTCTGCTGCTATAAAAATACTAGTAAAGCAGGTAATTCATGTGTAAAATTCTGCTTCTGTGGAATGCATACATTTGTTTATAAATATGAATATTTATTATTTATGTGATTTTTCTTGTTATTTATTTTTGTTATTTGTGCAGGTATTTTAATTACCTTTTCAAGTCTGCTCCCTCATGCAGGTGTAATTGCATTCACAGATGAATAAATGTAAGATCAGTTACAGTGGTACAAGCCAAATAGCACCAGTGGGATTGCACCAGTGCTACTAAGAGTACAGTTTAGCCTTCAGTACTTGTGCTAGAGAAACACAAAGGAAGATAAGAAACCAAAAGAATTCAATGACTGTGGTTTGTTCACAGGCAATGAGAGAGAGCAGGGAAGGGAGCGTTAACTCTCAAGGGTAAACAAAGGTATTGGGAATCTATTTTAGGTACACAATCTGGGTCAGAGTATGCCATCATTTAATGAAGTACAAGAGATTAGAGGATGTTGGTTATACGTTTATTTATTGAGGAAATGGGGTGTGCTTATATATATATATTACATATTTCATCATGATTGCTATGTAAAACATCATGGATATCAATAAATTCAATAAATGATTGCTGTACTTTCCTTGCCTAAAATTTTGCCAGTTAATATGCTATTGATTTCTTTCTTAAACCAAGGGAAAAAAATATCTTAAGTATTTAAATGAATCAAACTTAACCCGCAGTTTATGTATTAATTTCTGCCTTTTAAACACTCTAGCCACAGTTAGCAACATTTTAAATAAAATTATGCAGATTACCATATTAAACATCAGGAAAATAACCTTATAAGTCCCAAGTTACAAATACTCCGTAATCTTAGTTGATGAAGTAAGGTCAATCAAGCAACAGCAATTTTCCATTTTTATGTGTGTTGTGCACAGAATGTAATATTATACAGGAAAATCTCCTCTAGAAATGTATGAACTGTTCAGTCAATTGAAAACTTTGATGGATCTTACTCTAAAACTGAAAAGGACTGGAGATATAGGATCCTGACAAACTGAAAGTTTATGATTTATTCATATGTTAGAGTGTCAGCAATGTCGGAAGTACAGAAGAAAATGAAAGGCAGACTGACTGCAAACTTCTGAAGCCATATAGTAAATGACCTGAACTGCACAAGAAAGAATATAATTTTGTGGAAGAAATGACTATTTCCAGTTCTATAAATGCACTGCTTCATATTACTGCACTGATGTATATTATACATTAAGGTACAAGGATAAGAAATTTTAGGATATAATTTTTTTAGGATGCAAATCATAAAAGTCTGAAATGTCTGTAGATAGTGAGCAGGCACAGATTCCTCAAATGGCAACTCCATTAGAAAAATAAGATATGTAAATCACTTAATATAAAAATCATAAATCACTTTCTGTAGACTCCTCTCCCTAGTACTTGTAAAAAAAATAAAAATAAAAAAAATAAGATGCCTAGATGACTTCTTAACTTAGATATCTATCTGTTAGATATCTGAAGGAATATTATTTTTGTGTAAGAGAAAAAATTGTACATACAAAAAATTAAATTAGCATGAGTGTCTTCTTGGTGATACTAATTTTGAACAATTTTGAATCATAGAATCATTCAGGTTGGAAAAGACCTCAAAGATCATCTGGTTCAACCTTTAACCTAGTACTGACAAGTCCACCACTAAACTGTGTACTGTTCTGGATCTGCACATTTCTTGAACCCTTCCAGGGATGGTGACTCAACCACTTCCCTGGGCAGTATATTCCAATGCTGCACAATGCTTTCAGTAAAGAAATTTCTCCTAATGTCTGATCTAAACCTCCGCTGGCACAATTTGAGGCCATTTCCCCTCAGTTTATCACTTGGTGCTTGGTAGAATAGCCCAATCTGCTAGCCTCCTCAGGCTAGCACTTCTTAGTGCTAGCCTAAATAGAATTCATACACAGATATACTTTCATTTCCATCTACTGTGACCCCCATTTTGAAATCATGACCTCTGCTTTAATCTGCTCCACTGATTATGCTTATGAAACTGGGAGTTCTGTGATGGGTTAGCATTAGGTATACAGAGTGATTGCACTTAAAAACATTTAGGCTTTTTTTCTTCTGTGGTGTATATGGCCAGCCTCATGATATGGACAGAACAAAGAGAAAAAGGAAAAGATGAAGGAAAAAATGATGGCTTACAATGTAATGAATAGGGTGTTATTAAAGAACAGCATAAAATCCCAAGAATGCGTAGGAGGAGGGTATCAAGATACATGTTATTAAGACAAGTCAAAAATGTCAGATCTATGGAGATGGAACATCAAAAAAAAATCTATATTGTTGCTGAATAGGGGAAAGGGTTGTGAGTGAGAACAGCATGACAAGTAGGGGAAATGGGAAGATAATCCTTGGGCCAGATTTTGAAATTAAGGATAAGCAGGAAAAGCACATTAATAAAAGGAATCAAGGTGCATGAAGTGTATGAGTGACTTAACAGGAGCTATGAGAGAAGATTATGTTTAGATGGAAAAGATAAGGTAAAAAGACAATCATGAACAATCCTTTGGTTGAAGTGAGATTAGATAAATTATGTTTAATCCTGGGTGTATGTGCATGCTTTTGTGTGTGTGTGTGAGAGAGAGAGAGAGAGAGAGAGAGAGAGAAGAAAACCACCACCACCACCAACAGCAACAAAAAACATTTAGAGATAGTAAGAAGGAAGGAGAAGTAAAAAAGCATGAATGAAAATCAGAGAAGGCAGTGGAGGCTGAGTTGGAGACATGAGAAGCTATGCATGTTGCTAAGGGATACAGAGGAGGTAATTATTTTGTTCTGATCAAAGGGGAAGATAAAATTAAAAATTTGGGAATCAAACAGAGAAGAGTGATAATCATTACTCAATAAATGTTTCTTTTTCTCTAAAAGAATTAAAACAAGAAAACTCAGGGTTACAATGAGGGAGGAAGAAAAAGTAGGAGAGGATGAGTATGGTACATGGTACACAAACAGTGAAGATTATCAAATAAAAATCAAGACTTGAGGAAGGTTATAAGAGACATCTAAGAGGAAAAGAATAAGCAAAAGTCACAATATGAGCAATACAAGTTTATCATGACTGTGCTGTAGACCTTTACAGGTTTTGACTAAGAGCTGGATTTTGCTCTTGAAGCTCTGCTAATTTTTAGTTTGGGTGGTATCTTCCCTCAAGAATGTAAAATGAGTGTTGGCCAAGTGTTCTGTAGGCATCTGTGGAAGGATACATGTATTAGTTGCACATACACAGCAAAACCTTTTCCTGATAACATATAAGTTTATTTCAATACCATGTGGTCTTTCACTCATTGTTCTTCACACCAGAACAGTCATATGATGACAAGAAAGTTTTAGATTATGGTAAATTTCTGTTCAAAGAGCTTAACATATTGTCCTTGTTTCCTGGAGGAAATTAAGGGGAAAAGAAGGAAGTGGGCTTGTTATGCACTGTGATTAAAAATAGATATGGGGTATCTTGTATAAAAAAGCATATAAAATACACTCACTCAGATGAAAGAAATAAAGTGGCATTAAATATTTTCTGGCAGTTTCTTTAGGACAGTTCAAAAACATAAAATCATCATATTTGAAATCACAGAACAGAGAAAAATGGTTTTGATATATTTATATGAAGTGAGAAAGGAAACTTTGAATGCACTTGGAAAACAATACCAAAAGGAGATCAGCAGGTTTCTTGAAAACAGTAAGGGAGCTTTTTCAACTAATGAAGAAATAACTTACATCTGGAGACAACTGAGAGCTAAATAAAGATCACTCTTTGGTCTTGTTGATATAGAAATCATGCAGGGCTGTTTAAATCCCATACTTGTTAAATTCCCCAAATGGTCTTGATGTTTCCTGAATGTAAAATGGACTGTCTTAATTATGCCACAAATTGGAAATTTTTAAAGGACAAGTATGTCCTAGGTTACTTATAAGTCATGGAGTTGGCAATCATATATTCTATTGAGGTTTTGGTGCTTAGGCAACTGATGAAACTGTACAGGTGTTGTGGTTTAACCCGGCCGGCAGCTAAACACCACACATCCGTTTGCTCACCCTCCCCCTCCCTCTCTGGGATGGGGGAGAGAAATGGGAAAGTGAAGCCTGTGAGTTGAGATGAAGGTGGTTTATTAAGACAGGAAAATAATAATAACAACAACAACAATAATAATAATATTACTACTAATAATAATGTGTATGAAACAAGTGATGTACAAAGCAATTGTTTACCACCCGCTGACCAGTGCCCAGCCTAACCCCAAGCAGTCCAGCCCTCCTCCCCCTGGTTAGCCACCCCTATATATTGTTTAGCATGATGTCAGATGGTATGGACTATCCCTTTGGCTAGTTTGGGTCAGCTGCTCTGGGTCTGTCCCCTCCCAGCTTTTGCTCCACCCCCAGCCTGCCCGTTGGCAGGACAGAGTGAGAAGCTGAAACGTCCTTGGCTTGGTGTAAGCACTGCTCTGCAACAATTAAAACATCAGCATGTTATCAGCACTCTTCTCAGCCTAATCCAAAACATAACATTCTACCAGCTACTAGGAAAAAAAAATAACTCTGTCCTAACTGAAACCAGGACAACAGGCAAAAGAATCAAAATTGCATGTTGAGTGAAAATCAGTGGCAGTGTAGTTATCTTCCTATGTGTGTGTGATAATAAAAGTAGAAGCAGCAGTCTTCTTTCTCAAAGACAGATGAAAAACAATATCCAATTAGATATAATTAAAATTGGTTTTGTTTGTAATAGGAGTCTACAGATGTTGTAATTTTTAGGCAATAGAATCTCTTATTGAAAAGAAGACTAAGCATAACAAACAGCTCTAATTACATCAATTTTATTAGAAAGAATAGGTACAGTGGTCTCTCAAAATTACAGTTGTATAAATTCTGAGTGTTTTGATGTTGTTGTCATATTGTAATGCAGTTCTTATCTTTAAAATTCATATCATGACATCTTTAACTGAACGGGTGGATGTACTGTAGAAGTGTAGCAAGAAAGAATTAGGCAATGCTTATTTGTTTCAGTGTAAAGAAGTCTATCATATCAAATAATTTCAGAAGTATAAAACCTGTATCAAATTATTATTAAGTGGAAGAAACATACCTATTACACTCTTAAGAAAGTGCCACAAGATTCTGCCACAAGTATGTGAAAATGATAAACTCAACAGAATGTTATTCTTATGGTTTTGGGAATCTGTCCCAAATCTGAAGAGGTGATTTTTGTAAGAGACTACTTCAGCTTCATATGTAATTCTTAAACTGCACTAAATGAGACAAACTTCCAGAAAAATGAAGGTAAAATTCCTCATGTAAAGGAACAAATTAATCCAAATTTTTCAAATTGTACTGTATGCTCGGCTTTATTTCATTTTTGCCTACAAACCTATATATAGAGTACCTGTTTTCACATGTTCTTTATTTCTCACTCACCTAAAAGAAAGTGTCCTCTGAAGATTTTTAGTTCCTTCTTCTTAGGAAGATACGGGGTCTGCTTTGGTCTCTAGTAGCAATTAGACCTTCACCTGGAAATCTCTTTTGAATCCTGGAATCTAGATAGTTGCCATACATTGCATCTCTTAAAGAAATGTTCTTGTCAAAAGCTGGGAAGAGACCTCCAGTATAACACATGCAGCTGTAAATGAAAGGCAATTGTTACCTTGCTTTTGCAAGCAGTTACTTCAAGCATTTGGACTTAATTGAGTATGGTAACTTATTCTAAAGGGGCTGAAAGCCCCATCACCCTCTGGATCACAAATATATTTTACACCGGGAAACTGAGAAATCTTCTTTCGTCAAAAGCATATGTTGGTAATGCTGTTGCTGAAAAACAGAGCATCAAAGGCCCTCAGAGGTTATCTCAAGGTTTCATGCTGTATCTCTTTGCATATTTATCTTCACCAACAACATTTTTGTTGTGTGTTCCTGACTGAGGTGCATCTTGACTCCAGACTCTGTGCCTTGAAGGATGAAAGTGATTGATTGCATCCTCCCATACACCCCAACTTGTGCTCCTTACACTCTTCTGCCAGTCTTCTGAGAAAAGGTGTTGCCCTCCCCTGGGCCTGTTACTGTCACAGGTGCTGTTGAGCTCTTTCTCCAAAGAGAGGACATCTGTGTCCCAAACCAGAGAGGGAAGTCAACAGCAGTGTACATGACCCACATGGCTGTGGGCGTTAGGAGAAGGGAAGGGACTGAATTGTTTCATGTGGACATCCTAACAAGTTGGGCTTGTGGGAGCAGGCGCTGAATATCATTGTGTATGTGTTGCTAGTTACAGGTGCAGGCAAGCCCCCCAAAACAATTGGAAAAGCTGCTAAACCAGAGATCTGGGCTTTCACTGGTGTGTAACTGTAAAAGAAATATGGCATCCTTTAGGTAGGACTTTTTATCAGCCTAGAGTTAGGAGTATTTCAAAGAAAGCAGTTTTAAGGCAAGTGCTTACCAAACTTTATGCTTCATATTTAGACTCTTTACTCAGTGAAAGGAAACCTCAGGGGCACAGTTCAGATAACCTGTTTGAGACTTCAAGTGTCAGATGAAATGACGTAAGACCTAGAAGTGTCTGTTTCTCTTCACTGAATGTAAAGAGAGTTAGCTGACTACCTCACGTTTTAGTATTACGGATATCAAAATTTGATATTGAGTTGAGATTAGGGATATTTGTTGTCAACCTTGCAGGTCTGAGAGATGGGAAATAATATTCCCAGACCAACTTGGAAATGCTTGTGATTTCTTTGTTTGTGGAGGGGAAGAAGAAGAAACCATATGAAATAGCTTGGAATTTTTCATAACTATCTGAAGTCATGCTGAACACAGCAAATCTTGCTGGGCAACCTGATCTAAAAGCAGTAATCAGAAAATTTGTGTAAAGAGAGACATAGGAAAAGGTTCCCACTTGCAAGAAATGGAAGTTGATGGTTCAGACAACTTTTTCAGGAGCCTTGTCAGGCCAGAGGCTGTCAAGTTACACTAGAAGAAAATAGAGGGTATGCATGTATGCTGCTAAATAAGAGGACCAACAAGCCAGTTTCAGCAATGGAGCCATGATTCTCCTCCTGCTTAACTGTTGGCTCACTCGTAGGCTATTTGTTTCCAGCAGGCTCCAGACAGAAACAGCCTTAAGCACTGAGACTTGGCTGAAAAATGACTATAATTCAGCAGTGTAGGCACAGCCAGAGAGTCTAAATATGAAATAAAGTGGTGCTGCTAACGAATGGTACTGCATACATCACCATTCCACCTGCCTCAGGTAGGTGCAATCTCTTAATTGATCCTTTACAAAATAACTGCAGTGGTCTTCTGAGCAACCAGCAAGAAAGGGCAGCGAACTACATACATAGATACATATGCTTAAATAATAAAAGGAGTTGGATCAAGATCAGCCTTTTAATCCATATCATCCCTGCTGCTATGGAACCTGATAATGGATCTCTGCTGTGATTAATGGAGATTTGACCTGAACCTTTTTGGAGTTGTGACTGTGGATGATAAAAGAAACTCCTCAGATGATCATAATCAAGATATTGTTTGTGTGCAAATGCAAGTTGAATATTCAGCTTGTGTTTTCTCCTTTCATTTTTATACAGAAGTTGCTCACTTCTCATGTGCCTCTTTTTCCCATTTTGGTGCACTAACGAGTTTTTAATGCAAAGGAAAAGTGATTATAAGCAGTGAAGCAAGGACAGCTTTATAGAGCAAGACTGAGGAATTGAAGACATAGATCAGAGCTATCCACCAGCCTAAGATAAAAGAGAAGATCATGAAAACAGAGACATATAGATAGCTTTGATTTCATTATCATTAGACAAGAAAGGACAAAAAACAGAATAGCTATAGAGCAGTTCATACCTAGTTAGTTGCCTATATTAATAAAAGACTACGCAGAAAGCATTAAAGTTATAACATAAAACAGGAAAATACCCTATAGGAAACTTTCTGTTCATATCTGTTCTTGGTGTCATGTAATGTGATTACCAGATTATAGCCATATAAAAATACAAGTATTTGTATTTTATTCATTGACGCTGTGTTTGCATTTCATTGCTAAGCATGGGTTATTTGTTTGGATCTTTCTCCCTTTCCCTCTTTCCTTCTTTCCTTTTGAACACAAGTTCTGGGGGTATTTCTATTTTTGATTTCATGTTTATCAAATCTTGAATTATAGACAAATTAAATAGTTTTGATAGCTTTTACAGGAAGCTTTTGTTTGGAAGATACATGTACCTAGTTATAATATTCACAACAAAAGTAACTAATTACATCTGAGAGGTGATTGACTAGATAAGGAGTGATTTGTATGTATTATTTTCTGATTACAGCTAGAAAGCTAATATAGAAGAATTAGCAGTTAATGGCAGAGAGGAGCACTAAATGTTGTTGTTCTGAAAAATAACCAAATTGTTCCTCCAAGATTAGGTCAATACTAATGCTTAATCTCATTTTTGTTCTTACAAGAAAAATATTTTTTGTTAAGTATAAATTAAGGAAAACACTAGAGCTCAACTATTTTCCAGGAAACACCCTACCATCACAAAAACAATAAAACAGTGTGATTTACGGGCAACATCTTTTATTTTTGACTAATCATTACTGTGCAGTTTAATTACAATGTTGTCAGCTTTTGTAGCCTTCTCAGATGCAGCACTCTACCCATTTAAGAAATTAGGAAACTTAGAAAGGGATGTTAAGTGGGTTGCCTAGAGGGACAGAAAAAATCCATGTTAGAGTGGAACAAGGTTTCACAACACTGCTTAAATCAGTGTCACATCTTCATTGGATAGATTTCTTGTCCAGTGCAATCCATTTTAGTGCTCTACATTTTGTAGTTTAATTTATTTTGACACTGAAACTCAGCATAAGAATTGCATTAACATTCTGTGCCTTTTTGATATTCAGCTGTCTATTGCAAAGGTCCTCTGTCATGTTCTTGCCCTAGGTTAATATAGTAAACAAGATATATTTCAGTATATGTATCAGCAAGTGATTTTTACATAAGTACTACAAATTTCCTCTTTGGTTTTGTATTGCAAAATAGGAGTTTGGAAGGTAATGAATAATTAATCCCTCTTTCACTTATGAGAATAATCTTTAGGAAAATGTCTTCTGTTTTTGACATGCAAACTATTTCCTCAGAAACTATTTAAATATTTGCATGAAGTCCACAAACATGCTGTATCAAATGCCACTCATATTATGTAAGTGACTTAGTTATCCACCATCTCAGTGCATTACATACTGACTTTTACTCTTTTCAAGTTTGTAGATTTGATTACATGCCATTCAATACACAGGGAGGCCAACTCTATAATTTAGACCATATAAGCAGTATGTTGAAAAATGTGTTTCAGTAAACTGATCATACTTAAATACCTGTACAATATCCCTACCAAATTACCTTCTGTGTGCATTTAAGGGATTTTCTGATTTTATTTTCTTTAGGTCAATGGAACGGAAATTGAATATGAATTTGAAGAAATTACATTGGAAAGGGTGAGTTTAATTTATTCTTCTCTTATAGGAAAAAATAATCTGTAATAAAAATAATGCAATTACTTATGAAATTAAAAACAATTAAGAATAAAATATTTTCCATTTTGAATAAAGATGTCCACTTGTTATTCTAAAGTGTTAAAAAGTGAATGATACAACAGGATAAGCTTGTTACGTTTTTAAGATGTTTCAGGTGTAGCTAATTACAGACCAGTATCCGGAATGCTTTGCTTCCTCATAACTGTGTCAGTGCTTGACTAGGTGTTTCACCATTGGGAAGAACCCATGTAATGTGGTAATTCGATTTTTAGACTGTGACCTGGAATTGTAGAAGCTTTTCTCTTTTAAATTCCTTGATTTCCTTGCATGATAATAGAGGATGTGTAGTCTTAAGTTATAAAATAAAAATTGAAGTAGTGTTTTTAATGTTCTAGTGACAAAAGCTGCAAACCATGTCTACATGTAAAGGATGTTCTTACAACCTTTATAAAGACAAGTCTGAGTTGCGTGAGGTATAAGCAGGACTCACAGTAAAGGCTTTGTTAGTAGCGTGGTTTAAGTGTAGCACAAGAAAGAAGTATATTTACAGATCACATTGCATCGTATCTTCCTAGATTTGGTGTTTTCTTCCTTGCCTTTTGGTTACATAACTGTTTTCTTTAGACTGCAGACTTTCTTTGCCACAACATCAAGACCAGATGGGCAGCATATTGTGTGAGCAAGAAAGTCTAAGCTTTGTCATGTATCGTAGTGCTTACATGGATTGTTAGTGGATGCAAGATTGTTATTGCTGAATGCCTTCAGTATTCTACCAACATGTTGGTAATACTAAATTTTATAATCTTGAAGCAAACAGTTAGCCTTCTTCCTACACAAAATGTTTGAATGCAAAGCCAGATTTATCAAAATGTGACTGATGGCATATGAGCAAATGCCTGTAAGGTAGCAAACTACCATTAAATTAGGTACTTAGATTATACAATTCATTGCAGTTTTTCTGAATGTTATATTTTTAATTGTCCAGGATAATGAATTTCATAATCATTCAATTTATAGGGATACAAGCTTATATTCTCATTGATTTGCTCACTCAGGCAAATTACAAAAGAGCAATATATCTTTTTACCACAGCCAACTCATAACAGATAATGTATAAGGTTATAGGCACTTTTATCTACTGTCTTTCAAGTTATTTGCGCATCAGTAGCTATTCATTGGACTAGAGTTTCCAAAGGTCACTGAACAGAACACATGCCTCCTGGGTGATATTTTGAAAACCGCTTCATTTTTAATAGATGTGTAACTTATCAGTGTACATACTGCAAAACGAATGTGACTTGCATCTACTGTACCTGTCTGATGCACATAAATGGTTATTCAACATATAATACCACATAATATCAGTTAAAGACTGATAAACAATGTCAGAAAAAGCTACAGATTTTAATGGAGAACATTTCAGTTCTTCATTGCTCCATTCTCCGTTGCTGAATCTGTGGCTTCTGATTATTACTGCTTGAAATGTTCTGTCACATGTATCAGTGTTTTGTCTCAAAGGCACGGTACTGTGTCTGCTGGTTTTTGTGTGAGATATAAAACACAAGTGATTGCTTTTAAATAGCTGTCATTTATGTTAGACTAACAGCATTTTCAGAAGAAAGACATTCTCCATGTTGATTACCCATTTTCTTCCACAAAACTTTTTTTTTAGAAATTAGATGGAAAATCTCTCTGTATTTAAAAGCTGTAAGATGTTTTAAGGTTGCTCTGGATGAGAGAGAAAAATGTAGTTTTCCCATATCAAACAGTTGGTAATAAACTTTCCAGTTAAGCCCAGTTATCCAACTTACATAATTATGCATCCAAAAAAAAAATCCAATATTTTCTTTAATGACATTTATCCACATTTTGAAATAGTCTATATAATTTAAAGGATTTTACAATGTAAAAGATAAAATGATTTATGGTATATTATGCCTTTTGCACTTTTTTCCACTTTCTTATTTGTGGCATAACAAAATGTAAGGTGGTTAGGGATTGACTATATAACAGCATCTCCCAATCTCCATAGACTAGCTAAGGACACCTTTAATTTAATTGTACAAAGTCACCTTTATCCATAGGTGACATGATTCTGTAGGATGTATTCCTGAAGAGAGCTACTTGCTTAGATATGATACTTAGAAAGAAAAAATGGCTCTATCCCTTGGGGTAACCATCATGTGATTGTTGGCAGAATGTGTCCTGTGTGGAGCTGGGGAGCAGTGGGGTCTTGGAAATGCCAGAAGGAAAAAACACTTAGGGGCCAAGGAGTTGAATGGAGTAGAGCTTGCTGAGCGTCATCAAGTTTCACAGAATCCCACAGAATCACAAAATCATCTAGGTTGGAAGAGACCTCCAAGATCATCGAGTTCAACCTCTGACCTAACACTAACAAGTCCTCCACTAAGCCGTATCACTAAGCTCTAAATCTAAACATGTCTTTTAAAGACCTCCAGGGATGGTGACTCAACCACTTCCCTGGGCAGCCTGTTCCAATGCCTAACAACCCTTTCAGTAAAGAAGTTCTTCCTAATATCCAACCTAAACCTCCCCTGATGCAGCTTTAACCCATTCCCCCTCATCCTGTCACCAGACTCTATGGCAGAATATTCTCCCATATTCTTTGTGGGAGAATAGACCAACCCCCACCTCACTACAGCCTCCTTTAAGGTACCTAAGATCCAGTTGGTTTATCGATAAATGACTGTAAGAATGAAGTGGGCTTGTATAGAAAGATTGTTTGTTTTTCTGTCTATGAAAAAAATGTTGTTCAACTGTTTCTATTTAAAATGTTGTGTCTGAGTTTACAGTTTAACAAGACTTGGGGTTTTGAACTTAAAAGGCTTCAATGAGAGTTCACAAAGAGGATAAATTTGGGGCAGATTCACACTAAAGCTGTGGTCAGTGCTGTTCCAAGAGTTAAGGACATTGCCAGCCCCTCATACACTGACATGTTTTTATCCTTTTGCTCTTCTTCAGCTGTACCAACCACTCATGAGATATTCTCACTAGTCCCTGTACCCGCAAGGATCACTGTTAAATACGAGCTCACTTAGAGCTCTCGTGAGAGTCTACTTAGGTAACACAATTACACAGTTAAGAGAATTCAAAATCACTTTTTTTTTTAAAAAAAAAAAAAAAAAGCAGTTTTATTTCCTTCAACCACTTCAGAGAGCGTGAGTTTCTCTGCCAACTTGCAGGCATAAAATGCAGATGCAGGTGTAGACTAAGACTTGGCAAATTGTAATAGGCTACAGTGCCCAAATGCACACTTAAGAGAAAATTCCTTAAAAAAAGCCATTACTTTGCCCTAGCTTGAATATTAAAGACTGTAAAAAGGAAATTCTACATAAAATGACTTATATTAGTGCAGTGGTGTTAGTGTTCCATTACTGCATGACTTGAAAAATGTATCCAGTGCTAACAAGAGACTGATTTGCACTGGTAAATAAATCAGTGCTCAGTGTAAGAGAGAACTGAACAGACTGTGACAAAGCCTAACTAACTTCTCTAAGCCAGAGGAAAGTTTTAATTGATTGACTCCTTGTTAAAGCATGTACTGAAGAGGGTGTTTTCATAAAAGTTAATGGAATGTTGGCCAATATCAACAGTTACCTTAAAGAAGACTGAAGAGGTGAATTTTACACTATATTCAGTGCAGCCTCATCTGGAATATAATGTGGAGTTCTGGGCTCCACAATATAAAAAGGATGTTAAGGCAATGGAAAGCATCCAGAAGAAGGCAAGAAAGCTGGTAAAAGGGCACGAAGGCATGTGCTGTGAGGAGAGGCTGAGGAGCCTTGGGGTGCCCAGTCAGGAGAGGCCCTCACTGCGCCCTGCAGCCCCTGAGAAGGGAAGCGCAGAGGGAGGTGCTGCTCTCTGCTCCGTTGGACCAATGGCCAGACACATGGGGATGGCACAGAGCTGTGCCAGGGGAGGGTCAGCCTGGGCATGAGGGAAAATTCCTGTGCCATGAGGGTGGTCAGACAATGGGACAGGCTTCCTAGCAAGGTGGTTGGTGCCCTGTGCCTGTCAGTGTTCAGGAGGCATTTGGACAATGCCCTCAGAAATGTGTCTTAGCTTTTGGTTAGCCCTGAAGGGGTCAGGTGGTTGGACTTGATGATCTCTGAGGGTCCCTTCCAACTAAACTATTCAATTCAATTCAATTCTATTCTATTCAAAGAGTAGAGAAGACAGTAAGTCTCTTCATGATTCATGTTGAAGTCATGCCAAGTTCAATGTCTAAGTTCAGATCTCAGTACTTCTTTGCTCATGTAACCTTGTCTGTTCTTCAGATGTTAAGAGAAATAGGGCATTTATGGTTAGTAAAACTGTTTTCACGGAATCATTCAAATCATTTGATATTCTAACATTTATTTTTATTCTGTGTCTGTATAGAAGTAAAAATATATAACTTTTTTTTTTGGGGGGGGAGGGATAGACTGTTTAGAAAAATGAATTTATTTCAAGCCTGGCTTTTTACTTGTTCTTTGGAACCCTTACAGGTAATTACTACTGTACTAGTAACTATGCTGTTTTCACCAGTTGTTTCTTTGGTGAAAAGGCAGTTCACATAAAGGTAAAGAGGTACCTCCCCCTGAATGCTAAAGAGCATTGGAAACTGGGTTGTATTCAAATGACACAAGGAATTTAATTTGACTCAGTGTCTTATTTTTATATCTGTTTGTCATGTTTTGGCTGAGATCACTGTTTGCTTACATGTCTGGGAAATACATTTTTCACTATTAGTCAGTAATGTATCTGCCTTCTGCTTTTTCTGAGGTCTTAGATATTGGTTGTTTCTGCAGCAGCGTGTTTTGACCTCTCAAGAATGATATTATAGGACAGTGCAGTACCAGGAAAAGCCCCTTTTTATTTCAAAAATAACAGACTGGAAGGGATTGGTCAAGAAGGGACCCTAGGAGAAGATATTTTCAAAGTTTTAAAGCATAAGCCATAGAAGTGTGCCTTTTGAGAACCCAGACTACATGAATCAATACAAGACCATCTGCAACCCCAGTGGAGTGGTCTGACATCTTCCAACAGGAGAAAGCAAATCTTTTAACATGAGTGTCCCTCAGGTACCTGTAGAACTCTCCCAAACACAGTGTTGCTCTCTGAGTATTTGTTTCTGCAGAACTGTAATGTTTTCTTCCCTTTTGAGCTCTTTCTGACTGGGTGCCCTTATTACATTTTTACTAGGGCCTGCCTGCTTCCTAATAGTGAGTGGTAGTTATTCTTCTAGCACTCAAACGGAAATCAATTATCATTCAAAGGCAAAATCCTTCTTATTGACCAGTTTATATCAGGTTTATAGTAGAATAGTGATCTATGAATATTGAATACAATAAAACTCTCCCACGGAATTTTTTTTCCTGGAAGGGGCCAGCACATTCTGCCTACAAGGAAAGGCAGAAGTATCTATGAATGAAGCTGTATGAAACCAACAGAAAAGCAATGTATTTCTCTCTCTGTGTAAAATAACGTTCCACAAAATGAAAAAAAAAAAAAGAAAGGTCCTTGAAAATACATGTTTAGTGCATGCAAACATTGTGTGGGAAGTTCTCTTATGCTTTCTAGCTCCATTTATATCTCAGTTATGAGATACAGAAGATTATGCTCCTGATAGCTGGTTGCACTAGTGGCTGTTGTTCACCTTCAGAGATGTCTTTGGACATTGGAAAGGGCAGGCTTTCTGGCTGCTTGACGCAATGGTTTAGGCAAGGTTTGTCTTCTCCTTTCGTCTCTTATGCCTTATTAGATTTTGTTTGACCTTAGGTTGCGCAGGAGCAAGCTGATGAAAGGAGAAAAAGAGATAAAGGAACCTGGTGTACAGTCCTGCTAATGTGACACAGAAATACCAGGTCAACATTTTCCAAGGCAACTGCAGAATTTGGTTGCTTCAGTTTAATGACCTAAATTAAGATTCCTTGGAACAGCCTGATTTTTTTTGTAACATTACTCACCCAGAGCATGTGACTTTCTGTCACCTCAAAGCAGCCCTAATTTGGCACCCAAAATATAATTATTCACTGGAAAACTTTGTTCTTTGTTCTCGTTCTGTCAGAGAGTCATTATGCTGAAACTATTCTGGTTGTAGAGCTGTGCATGTCGTACGGGGTCCTGTTCCACCTGTGCTTGACAGAGGTACAAGGTGTGCCAGTCTGGTATATTCATGGAAAGGCAGAAAAAAAGGAGGGAGGAAAGGGGGGTGTGGGAGTTCCGGCCATGCATTTTGAGGGACAGAAGTTGTATCTGAAACTGGAAACTACAAAACCCCACCTTACTGTCTTACTGAAGACTATTGGCTGGCAAAGTGAAGCAACAGCCTTTGATGTTACATATTTGATATCCCTCTTAGGTGTACAAAATATGTTTTATTTATTGCACCTCTACATGTTGGGAGTGTGATGAAGTGGAATAGGTGAGTTGTCTCAGTTTTCCCCAAAGCAGTGACAGGACTGGGAGGACTAAGCTGTCCTATCCAGATAGGGACAATCTGGACTGATTCAGAATATGTGCTGCCAGAATAATTGGAATTATCCAAGCCAAGGGCTAAAAAAGCATGTGGCTTTCCATGGAGTCTGTGTTTACAAGCAAGATTTGTCCTATATTTCATCATTGCTACAGTTGCTTAAAGGGTGCATTCTTTTCCGGCTGGAGAGTGGGAACACTTCTCATCCCAATACTCAGAAAAGCCGCTAAACAGGGAGATGAAGGAGGGGAAGAGGATGTAAGCGACTAAGGAAAACATTTTAACACTTACTGTTTATAGCTACGCTGTGATTAGGAAAAGAAACTGAAATAATACTATACATTTAGCTCCCTCTGTGTGCCTATCAAATGTATTCATATTTTCATATTTTTACCTTCAAATCTTGCATTTAAGTCTATATGTCTGAAACACATTGCATGAATGCTAGCTCAGTTAAATCAGAATAATGTATTTCCTTGAATTTATCAATACATTGAAGCGGCATGCCATTTAGACTCCTCTGAGGGCATTTTCTCAGTGAAGGATGTCTCCCATGCATGTGTAATAGCTTTATATTTCAGGTAGAAAAAAATATAGTTTGGAATTACATTTGATGGTTCAAGGCAAATAATATTTTTATTACTATGCATTAGAATTTTATGCATTTTTATATTTATTTTTAAGGTCTTCATATTCACTATTCTTAGTAATTTGTGTAGTGGCCTCTGGGGATTTTTTTAGGTGAGGGGCTCACTATTTGTTTCAATAGTAGGTCCAGTTTAAACCCTGGAGGGATATTTATATTTTGAATTAACATGGGAAAGTTTATCAGAGTTTTTCTGTTGTGTGAGAAATTTTAAATTACTGAATATACTGTTGTGAAAGCTCAATGAGGTATTTTAGCATTTGCAAAATAATCTGGAGCTTTGACTAGTGCTCAAGCAGGAAAAGAAAATTGGAGATTTTGATATATTTTTTCTAATTTAATAAGAGTCACTCAACACACTGATCCTTTTCCCTCCCATAAGAGTATAAGAATTGTCATTTTCCAATATACTGTATCACAAGAAGAGAATTTGCTCAGGGACAGTATGTCAGTAGAATAGATACTAGAAAGAAGGCACTAACACAATACTAGAAAGTATTGTGAAAACAATAGAGAAGAATTAAAAATCAACTACAGGAAAAAAAAATAATGGTAATAATGTATATTAAAAAAGAAGAAAATTTGAAAAAGTAAACAGCAGTTATTTAAAAGTTTAAAAGCCCTATGTGAGTACAGAGGAAAAAAAAAAAAAATATATATATATATATATATATATATATACTTGTGCTTATCTTTACTTGACAGTTATCTCTTCAACTTTACCAAGATCACTGAGACCTTGAGTTACCTATTATGTGACAAGTTCTTTCATGCAAGTCAGAGCTGCCCAGAGGCAGTGGTCTGCTGCTGTTTCTTTTAAATTATTTTATTGACATTTTATTTTTCATAGAATTACAGAATGGTTTGGGTTGGAAGGGACCATAAAGCCATCTAGTTCCAACTCCCTTCCAAGGGCAGGGACACCTCCCACCAGACCAGGTTGCTCAAAGTCCCATCCAGCCTGGCCTTGAACACTTCCAGGGATGGGGCATCCACACCTTCTCTGGGCAACCTCTCCCAGTGCCTCACCACCCTCTGAGTGAAGAATTTCTTCCAAATATCTAATCTGAACCTACCCTCTTTTAGCTTAAAGCCATGAGTCCCTCTCCTTTTCCTGTAGGCCCCCTTTAGGTACTGTCAGGCCTCTGTAAGGTCTCCCTGGAGCCTTCTCTTCCCAGGCTGAACAACACCAACTCCCTCAGCCTGTCTTCACAGGAGAGTTGCTCCAGCCCTCTGATCATCCTTGTGGCCCTCCTCTGGACTCACTGTAATGCTTCCATGTCCTCCTTGTGCTGGAGCCCCAGAGCTGAATGCAGGGCTCCAGGTGCAGTCTCATGAGAGCAGAGCAGAGAAGGACAATCCTCTCCCTCACCCATCTGGCTATGCTTTCAGGTACTATAACTCATTTATTGCCTTTTTTCACCTCCTAACTTGCTTATTCTCATTAGATCATTTGCAGCAAGTAACTGCTGGTTTTACTTTTATTATTATTTACAGCTTTACCTGAAAATTCCATTTACTTTAGATATAGCTCTCTAGCATGTGGTTTTCAGCTTATTTACTGTATTATCTTTAGCTGATGAAGTCCAAGGCCAGTGTTATCTCACTCTTGTTTGGTGTTTGAAAGGTGAGCATCTAATCCAGGCTGGTTGTGAGACTGCCTTTATAGTGTAAAGAGAGCAGTAAGCATCACAGGGTGTCTTGCCCCATCCCTCTGCAGGTACAGATTGCACATGGGCTTATTTTACAGCTTTTACAGGAGCTAGCTTAAAGAGTTAAGTTTTAAAGTGTTACACTTGCAGAAGTAAACTTACAGAATATTGCAGTTGCTGAAAGGAATAGTTAAGGGTTCAGTTAATGTTGGTCTAATGAAAAAAAGTTTAGCACTGTGAAATAGGACAGGCTTTTGGAGCTGTATGTCCTAGCCCTCTGGGCTGATGCAGGAAAGCAGACCTTTTCCTTGTACTTAGCATTTCAGCTGTCAATAGGCAATAATATAGCCTAGAAATTTTGTGGGAATAAGTCCCTTATTGATTTGAGAGCTTAGCTCAGATTTAGGGGTGTTCTGAGAGCTTGGATAACATCCCAGTTTTCACAAACTGCAAACAAATGTATGTTGCTCTGCATAGTTCTGCTTTTCCAAATTGACATTAAAAGTCCATTAGTAGAAAACCTAAATGTAACACCCAAACAAACCTGAAATGTTCCATCCTGCGATACTTCAAATCAATGAGCTCTAGTCAGTAACAAGCAGAGCTGCAAATGCGAAGGTAGGCTATGTACTTCAAAGTAGATATACTGTTTCTGAATAAAAGCTGCTGGAACACTAATATAAGAGTGTGTGTACACTAAGAATGAAGTGTCTGAGATGCTGACGGTTCTGGAAAAGTATGTAGAAATCTTTTTGGAGAAAGACTGAGAAAGCAGCGCAAAAAGAAATATGACAAACTAAAGAGCTACAAAGCAGTGGTTCAACTCAGTTTTCACTTAGTTTTGCAATTGGCACTGGCAAATAGTATGTAGATTTAAAATAATATGTACAGTTAAATAAATGAGAAAGATGAACCTCAATTTACTGGTAGAAAATGAATCACTCTGGAGATTATAGTAATCATCGTGCAGCAAAGATGGACATTTTTGAGGCAGGACTTTTTAGAAGGCATCTTTGACGTGCTGGATTTGTCTCTTCAGAAAAAGCAATGTTTTCCATTGCAGAAAAGTGCCTTTCATTTTTGTTATTAATTTAAAATCAATTGTAATACATAAATTAGGGCCACTCAACTTTGAGGAATCAGTATGCCACTGGTAGAGAATGGCATTGCACAGATGGAGAAAAATCGAAAAAAAAGAAAAAAAAAAAAAAAAAAGAGAGAGATGGAAAAAAAAAAGGGAGGAAATAATTCACTGTTTTACCCAGCCTGGATTCCACAACTTCATTGCTACGCATTGTAACATAGTAATAGCATATCACAATAAAAATGCCTAATTTACTGTTTGTATGCAGCATTGCAGGTATTTTTTTTTCTTATATTTGAAGCAGTCAGAAGATCATTTCTTTTCATCTTATAACTACCATCCAGCTTCTCTCTTTGATACTGCGAAGGGAAAAAACAACTCTTTCTTGTCAAAACAGGGGCAAGATCTGATCTGATATACTTTTTTGCAAAGTAATTTTCAAGGAGCAATGTCCCCCTTTATAACACTTAGAAGCTCTTTGGAAAGAGATGATGTAGACAATTTCCTCTCAAATTTTGTCCCGATTTAAAATTGCAACTAAAAGTCAAGTGGCTAAGGTAACTTAGCTGAAGGTATGCTCAAGTAGTCAAAAAACAATTGTATGCTGCTCATGCATGTTTTATATTGCAAGGTGCTGCTTTATACTAAGAATGTGACCTAGCTGGTGAGTCTCAAGCATGGTTTGAAAGTCACCTTATGCAGCTTAATGCGATATATGAATTCTGACTGAATTCTATGAATAATTTATTTTTTGGAGTGGTTTTTAATTTTGCCGAGTTTAACTGATTGCACTCAGAGCACAGTACACACATCGTATACCTCACCTGTCAAGCAGCAGTGAGGCTCTGTTAGCATACTTTGACTGTGAAAGTTTAGTTGACAGATTGCAATTAATGGGAATTAAACTATATAGGGAAAAAAATGTGCTAAAATAAATTATAAGCCTGACACTATCATTTTTACCAATGGTAAATAGTGCTTCAGAGTGCAAATATTTCTCTTAACTTAGATGATGAAGATAATGTGCCTAGGGTTTTTATCATATTTCATGGTGGGGAAACTTGAAGAACAGAAAAGCAGGCCAGCTGTAAAAGTCGCAAGAATATATATGCATCCTAAACTGTAATATAGTTACCCATTTAGTGAAGTACACTTTGAAGAGTACACAGTGAGAAGTGCCTATTTCACCAATATCAAGGGTTTTACTAATAGTGCAAGATTTACAGAAGTTTAGGAATAACTAGAAACAAGATTGCAATTTTATGCCTTTGAAAAGTCCTTTGAATGTTTAAAAATGCTGAAATATGTGTACTATCTGTCTATCCACTATTTATTTAGAAATGATAAATGTAATATTTAGATAATTTAAAATTAAAATTAAGATAACTTGTACAAAATACTGGTAAATGTAGTTCTAAGGTAAATTTAGATACTTGAGAAATAGATATATTTATTATATTTCCAAAGCAAAAATAGTGCTGCATTGCAGTGAGGTACTTGTACATGTTTTTGTCAATAAACACATAAGGTAATCAAAATACGGAAGATTGAAAAATTATTTTGATTTTGGGAATAGAATCATAGAACAGTTAACGATGGAAGGGGCCTTAAAGCCCACCCAGTTCCAACCCCCTGCCGTGGGCATGGACACCTCCCACCAGACCATGCTGCTCAAAGCCCCATCCAGCCTCGCCTTGAACACCGCCACGGATGGGGCATCCAGAGCTTCTCTAGGCAACCTGTGCCAGGGCCTCACCACCCTCTGAGTGAAGAATTTCTGCTGAAAATCTAATCTAAATCTACCTGCTAAACAAACAGAAATGCTGCACCTGTGGAGCTTACATTTTAGCAAATATGCCTAGAGATTTCATATTAATCTTTCTCATGGGAAAGCTACAGCTCTGTAGTTATAATTCAAATGGTGGGGGGGAAGTCCCTTTCTGAAGGAAAGCTTAGAAAAGGAATGTGACACTCCTAGGTGTATTCATTGTAATCAGGCTGAGGGAGAAATGAGTTGAGTCATAAGTGTGTGTATAGACCTACAGTGAAAAGGAATTGTATCAGCTTAAAGCAATAAATTCAGAAGTAACAAAAGCCATTAAAAATCAATGTCTTCCCTGATTTTCTACCTCCAAACAATGCCATTACTCATCTCTCCCAGCAGCAGAGAAATATCTGTCTAAAAGGGCTGAAGAAAACCATGATCTTCCTGAAATTTCAATGCTAGTTTAAATGGGTGGAAAGAGATCAGATAAATCAAAATGTAGTGAGGACTTCAAGTCTAATGCAATTCTAATGAATAAAGCTCAAAACTATCATTAATTATGAGAATGAGATAGAGCCTTGATATTCTTATCTGATTTCTAAAGAAGCTGGTTGATCAGTGTCTGCATCTGTCATGATGAGTTTTCTAAAGGTCTTTGAGTACTGAAGAAATTTCAGAGAATTGAAAGAGAACTAATGCTGTGGCAGTCCTTAAAAAGGGCAAATGGGATGGTATGAGTCATCCTGCTTGCTGTCTGTGTAGGTCAGTATGAAAGGAGTGCTGGACTGTGCTGGGTGAAACACAGTCAAGTATTCTAAAAAGGCCAAATCTGAAGTCGTAAGTCAAGAAAGGGAATGCAGTCTGTGTATGAAATGAAGCACCCCTGCTTGGAAAGCAATGAATCTGCAAAACATCCTGGGCCTTCTTGGCCAGGCACCAGCCAGACACAAATTTTCAGTCCAGTGTTGTAGCCAAAGGTCTAGTGAAAACTGTGGATGCATAACTAAGGGCTGTGGGGTAGAACAGCTTTTGTGATGTGGAGTTCATCAGGGTTTGGGACCTGATGTTTAAAACTTTTGGAATATTGTGCTCAATTCTGCTATTACTTGAAAAGGATACTGATATCTCAAGTGTGTTTAGGAGAGGCTCGAGGGTAATTGACAGTTTAGAAAACAATCTCTTAGTGAGAGGCACAGGGAGCTTCATGAATTTAGTTTCCTAGCAGGGAAAATTAAGGGGGGACTTGCTAACAAAAACATGAACTTACATGGGAAATAACCTTTAAGAGAATGCCCTTCATCCTACATGTAAGGAGAGAACAGAAACTGATGTTTTTGTGTTGAATTTAGACAGGTTAAGACTGGACATAAAGATGCTAATAGATTAGCAATGGTGATTGAGGACTGGATGAAAGTTTTAGTAAAGGCAAAACGGTGTTAATCAGCAGGAAAGATAGCAGCTAAAAGAAAAAAAAAAAAACAGCTTAACATGCATACTAAGAAATAGAGGATGTTAATGAATGCAAAAAATATTGTCAAATGCAAACTAATCTGATAAGAGGACAAAAGTGAACATTTTGAGAAGGACAAGGGAGACAACAGGATCTTGGTGGTAAGGTCGCATTCAACCACATTGGTATATATATGTGACACATAGTTGAGTATGTAGTTTATTGTGGAGAGATCAGCAAGGCAGACTGTGTGCTCATAGCATCCTTCCTTTAATTTATGAAAAGCAGAAGACATTACAGATAAGAAGGCATATGGTTTTGTTTGAAGAACGGTTTTATGGGAATGCAAGGAGATTGATGTGTGCTTAGTTTTCATAGTAAGGGGAAAAAGTGCAAGACCCATCATGGCTTTTGTCCCCTTTTTGTAATCATTGCTCTGCATAAAGAAGAGACACTGTGGAATTAAATGGTATTTTTCTCTAGAGATAATTTAAGTAGGTCCTACAGCCTATATTAGGCAGGAGTTCAAGGTAAATGATCCAACTGTGTCCTCTGTCTTAGATTAACTTTGAGGCATTGGTTACCTACTTGGATATAATTAAAAAGGTGACATTTTTGAAAGCTGTATTTGTTAAATGAAATATTTTTATCACTGTGTACTGAGGACCAGGGTAATTCAGGTTACTACAACATAACAGATGTTGTTAAATGTTGTCATTTTAATGGTGACCAGAGTCAGCAGAGATCAACCCCCCAAATTCTCCATGTTTACCAGATGATACATCAGAGTGCCTTAATTGGAAATCAGTCTTCCATAAATCAAGACTAAACTCCATATGGCCAAAGTAATTTTTATACAACTTTTGAAACCTACAGGATAGATAGTCTTGAGCTTTTTCATGTTTGCTTATAATATAGTGGAGGAAGAAAGGAGAAAACCTCAACAAGAGTAAAATAAAAAGTAATGTATTTGTGAAAAATACATGCTCACTCATGACAATTGCCAAGAAGTACTCATGGAATAAACATTATTTTAAAATAGTAATTTATGTTAGACAAAAGCAGCCTACCTGAAGAGGAAATAAAAGCAATAACAGCTGTTATGGGACACAAATGTATGCTTTGGAAATTGTCAGATTTTCATTCCTGTTATATTATTCTCATATGCTTGACAAACATTTTGCTTGTACTGTATTTTCTTAGGTAAATCTACTCTCTAGATACTATGGCTAACTAGCGAATGTGATTTATAGATACAGGAGCTCCTTAGGAGAAGTGATTTGTGCAACCCCCCTTTTTATGGTTCACTGGAAAAGAGAGTGTACATATGAAAAATGCACAAGTCAAAGTGAGTAATGAAACAAAGTGCAGCAACCAAGCTGGATCCTGGAGGCAAGCTGCTCTAAAGGGATCGCACCCACATTATCTATTTCTGAAACATATGCAACTGTACACTGACAGGACTCTACTATGATGCTAAATAGAGTCCATGTACTCCAGCATACCCCCTAGAGTCAATGTTAGATGGAGGCTCTTTGCTTAACAGTGCATTCAAAGTATAACTATGTTCAAAAAAGCACAGAAAAGCCCTAGTGGTAAGGTGTACAGTGTAAAACTCAGTCATGAAGAGGCTGATAGGAGCTTGAAAATGGTGGAGTAAAAAAAAGCAAGGTGAAAGGTGTTCTTAACAATAGCAAATCAACATTTTTAAAAGTTTAAGTTGAAATTGGAACCAAAACTGTAAATGTTATTATAATTTCTATCAAATTTCCTATGGTCTCAAATCCTATTTCCTTCTTGAAAATTTAGAACAACAAAAGAGTGTGTAAACAGGAATACCATGGAAAATGCCATCGAAAAGCAAAAGTGATTTTTTTTATATTCTTCCATTTATCAGGGTGAGGGGAGTGGGGAGGTGGTTTTGGGGGTAGTGCTTTTATTGTTAGGTTTTTCTTGTTTGCTTGGTTTTGTTTTCTTTTGGCAGCATCTTATCAAAGCCCTAGCTTTCACAGGTCTTTAAAATCTGTTGATAACTGTTTTCTTTCCTTGTAATTGTGTTATAGAAATTATGGTGTAGGAATTGGCTGGATACATAATTTAAAGAACATGTAAGGAGCAAAGTTATGCATCCTTGAAGATACCTGGTAAATTGGTTCTTAAATTGCTTCTTAGGGTTAGTGGGTGTTATTTTCTCAATTAGGTTTAAGAAAAAAAAAAAAAAAAAAAAAAAGAAAAAGGAAAAAAACAGCAACAACAACAACAAAAAATAACCTCCAGAGCATCTGCTTATCCTGTATGTGCTTGCCTCTCTCAAAGCCACAAAAGCAGAAACAGCTGTTAATTTCTTTAACAAAATGTAGTGTTAGTGGTAAGGGTCATAGTAGAATACAAAGAATCTCAAGGCTTTGCCTTAGAGGATGATATTTATGTGGGTAGGATATTTAACAGATCCCTCAGTAAAGGCAGGGATTCAAACAGATAGTATAGTATTGCATCTACCTTCTCCAAATTTGTGAGAAAAGGAGCTGCCACCATTTTTATGTGGTATTTGTGGCTCAGATTCATAAAGGGACATAGATGGCTAAAACAGCCACATAGATTAAATGCAGGCTTCTAACTCTGAAAAAGTGCCTAGCAATTCAGGTACTACAGGGTCATTTCAGAATGTAATTGATGCAGATGACCCTAATATCACTCTTGTGCTTCCTGGAAGGGCTGTTTCTCCTAGATCACCACTTGTCCTTCACCTGGTGTCGTATGAGATTCATGAACTTGATTTGAACTCTGGATTTGAATGACTTAAGAACCTTGAGTTCCCAGAGACACTCTGAACCTGCTCATTCAGTAGGGAGGGAACTAAAGACAGTAACTAGTAACTTTCTTTCTGTTCATACCCCACCATTCAGGTGGAGGCGTAGTAATTAAGATCTCCTTAACCTGGGTAGCTATGAATGAAGTTTCTATTTCCTAAAAAGGCACTTTAGTCCTGGTCGTTTGCATCCATATGATACAGAGATTCTTGAGTCTTCCTTTCAAAGGAGCAAGAGGAAAGAAAACTCCTGAGGAGTCAAGAATTCATGGTCATCAGGGTCAGGAAGGCAATAGATTAAATGGAAGATGTTTCCATAGCTGAAGGATTTGAATCTTTCCCATGGAGTCTGGAAATTGTTTTAAGGGTCTACTAGTGCCTTTTCAAATTAAAAAAAAAAAAAAAAAACAAACAAAAAAAAAAAATCTGGTCTAAAGTTCAGAGACAACATTCTGTAGGCAATTAGGGGAAATCTCTATGTCATATGCCCTTTTCCTTATGGGAAATTTCAACTTCCCAGACATAAACTGGGAATATCATGCTGCTATGACAAGCAAGTCTGGAAAGTTCCTAAAGTATGTTGAAGATAATTTCTGTAATAAGTACTGTGTGAGCCAACTCAGAAAGGTGCCCTCTTAGACTGATTTTTTGAGAATAGGGAAGGTCTTGTGACAGTAGGTGGCTGTCTTGGCCAAAGTGATCACGTTGAGTTCAAAATTTCTAGTGTAAGGATAAAAATGGTCAGCAGAGTTGCCACCCTGGGTTTTAGAAGAGCAAACTTTAAGCTTCTCAGGGAAATGGTTAGCAGTGGCCCCTGGGAATCTGCTCTAGAGTGTTTAGGGATCCATGAGATCTGGTCACTTTCCAAGAACCTGGACTTTTAAAAGCCCAGAATCTGGAAGTCCCCCTGTTCCAAAAATCAAGAAGCAAGGCAGAAAACCAGCCTTGCTGAACAGGGAACTCCTTCTGGAACTAGAGCAGAAAAGGAAAATACATGACCTCTGGAAGCAAGGTCTGGCTTGACAAGGCAAGTACAAGACTGCAGGGAGAAAACAAGAAAAGCCAAAGCTCAACTTGAGTGTCACTCTGACACTGTGGGGTCAGACAACAAAAAAGGGCTTTTTCAAATATGTCAACAGCAAGAGGCTGGACTGATACTTGAGGCAGATGGTCACCTAACAAGTAAGGAAGAGCAAAAGGCAAAGTCATTTAATGCCTTTTTTTTCCTCAGTTTTTAATAGAAATGACAGATCTGGAACTAGCCGCTAATCAAAAGTTGGAGGACCATGACTGACGGTGTAGTGACTTTCCATCTATGGTTGGTGAAATTGTAAGGAACCAATTGTATCAGCTGAACATTCATAAGTCCATGGGGACAGATGAGATTCATCCCAGTATACTGAAGGAATCAGCAGACATTATAGCTGGACCTCTCTCAATAATTTACCAAAGGTCTTGGGAGTCTGGGAAGGTTCCTGCTGACTAGAAGCTTGCCAATGCTATACCCATACCCATATCAAAGGGTATGAAAGGAGACCCAGGAAACTACAGAGCTGTTAATCTAACCTCAAGTGCCTAGAAAAGTTATGAAGCTTGTCCTGGGGGATATTGAAAGGCATTTAAAGAACAAAGCTATTATCAGGCATAGTAAACTATCAGGCATAATTCATGAAGGGAAAGACCTGTTTCAATAATTTGATCTCATTCTAATATAAGGTCACCTGGTTGGTGGATGAAAGGAAGCAGTAGACATGATATTTCTGGATTTCAGTAAAGCCTTTGTTAGTATACCTCACAGCAACCTTCTGGACAAATTGTCCAACTGAGATGAACAGGTTCATGTTACAATAGGTGATGAACTGGCTTGAAGGTAGAGCTCAAAGGCTTGTAGTGAATGCCAGATGTAGGTACATCTGGCTGACAGTCACCAACAGTGTTCCCCAGGGCTCAATTCTAGGGTCAGTCTTGTTCAACATTTTTATCAATGATCTAAATGCATCCTTAGCAACTTTGCTGAAAACACTGAAGTGGGAGATGCTGTTGACTCCCTGGAGTGATGAAAGGCTTTGCAGGGCAATCGAGTTATCTTGGAGCATTAGACAATCTCCAAGAGATTGGAGTTCAACAAAGGAAAATTCTGGGTACTTCGTCTGGGACAGAGCAATGCTGGACACAGAAACAAACTGGGAGAAGAGTGGCTGGAGAGTAGCTAAGCAGAAAGGAATCTCGAGGTGCTGGTGACAGCAGGCTCAGCATGAGCTAGCAGTATGCCCTGGCAGCCAGGGAGCAAACTGCATTTTGGGGTGCATTGAACACAGCTTGGCCAGCCTGTCAAAAGAGGTGATTCTCCTCCTGAAGGTGGTTTAGCAGTGAGCTAAAGGTGGTAAGAGTTTGTATGGCCTCACCTTGAATATTGTCCAGTCTGGAGCAGAGGAGTCTGTGAGGCAGCCTCACTGCGCCCTGCAGCTCCCTGAGAAGGGAAGCTCTGAGGGAGGTGCTGCTCTCTGCTCCCTGGGACCAATGGCTGGACGCACGGGGATGGCACGCACCTGGGCCAGGGGAGGATCAGCCTGGGCATGAAGGAAAATTCCTGCGCCATGATGGTGGTCAGATGATGGGACAGGCTTCCTAGCGAGGTGGTTAGTGCACCGTGCCTGTCAGTGTTCAGGAGGCATTTGCCCAATGCCCTCAGGAATGTGCCTTAGCTTTTGGTTAGCCCTGAAGGGGTCAGGTGGTTGGACTTGATGTTCTGGTCATGCTATGCTATGCTATGCTATGCTATGCTATGTTGTTCTGTTCTGTTCCGTTCTATTGATCTAAGTGGCTGGATCTCAGGTCTCATTCTAGTTTTGTCTCCAAAGGATTATCTTTTATTGAAGTCCTTTTTCATTGTTGTTTTGTTGTTGTTGATATTGTTGTTGTTTATTCATTTTGTTTTGGTTGTTGTTTGTTTGTTTTTGCACTCCAAAGATTTGCTAGCATTGTCATTCAGGATACTGTTAGTGATGCTTGATTTACTGACTCCTGGGTTGATGTAGAGTAAGGAATATGGTTTTGTTTTCTTTTCTAAATTAGAACCCTCATTTGCATCATTGCTAGGATACAGTAGTATCAGCTGAAGAACTCTTGCTAGAAATTTTAACAGATGGCTTTAGGTCTTTCTTTTTGGCATTTCCAACCTGAACACATCTGGGACACTGTGTTAAGATTCATTTTCAGAGTTTTTTGGCAGTATCCAAAGCACTTTGGGGAAATTATCTGAGTTGTTGGAAACAATTGCATTGATCAGAACAACTGATCCAACCCCCTCCTGTAACAGCAAGGCCTTTTAAAAGTGCATTGCAAAGCTTTTCAGGGATTTGAAGGTCACAATGTTTGCATCACAGAAAATGGGGTATGCTTCAAAACAAAAGTGCTGCAAGCAAAGTATATATAAGAGTACTCTTTGGATGTAAGAATGGGCAGCATATCCCCATCATGCAACATTTGGGATTTCTGACATTTATACTTTGGAAAAAGTCATCATTAGGCATTTGTCATTTAATTGATTGGTGGCAAGAATGATGTCAACATCAATTTGAAGAGACTGCTGCAGAAAACGGGAGCTGATTTATAAGTTTTTCCTGTTGTGTTGGAGTGAACATCTCTGTGCTGCAAAGCAGAGTCTGTATTCGTTGCTCTGCTGCTGGGAAGTTTCAAGGCATTAGACACAGGCAAGACAGTGAAAAAGTAAGTGATCCCTAAATCATTTTGTTATTAGAGTAGTAAATTGCTTGAGAAAATAGTTCATTGTTCTGGAGATACTGAGAAAATAGACATCAACCTAGTGAATAATTTAAAGCAGTATGCAAACTGAAATGTACAGAGGAACCATTCTTTCTAATTATTACTTTCTAATGTCAGAAGGCATGGACAAGTGCCTGTAAATTCCTTACTTTTTTATTGTTATTTATTTTCCATTTATTTTCTTTCTCCTTCCTTTTATCTTTGTAATGTATCACTTAAATAGTGAAGCACTTATCAATAAAGTTTCCTTGAAAAAAGCCTACTGAAGCAGCAGTACTGTTTAGAATGGCATTTAATAGCACTTTTACTAGACTTGCAAACTGACCAAATTCTACCAATTATTTTTGTTATTGTATTTATGCTAACCAGTGTCCTCTGATATTCACGGGAGAGAAGAGTAGGTGTGTTGCTGTTTGCTTGAGCATATAGTAGTGTGTGGCCATTTATAAAATTAAAAGAAAGCAAGCTATAAACTGAAAATATTACAAAGAGAAGCTAAAGAAGGGGCAACATCCTATACTTTTTAACTTACAGAGGCAGTGAATAAAAGGAATGCTATTATAACTGATGATAAACAAAATGCAAAAAAGGAAAAAGGAAAAAGCACCCACCAGAAATTCTAAAGGAATAGGTAGAGAACTGAAAACAGACCATCAAAGAAAACAACAGATGGCATGTTCATCTTGCTTTAGGCATGCACTTATAAACTGATCCAAAGCCTCATGAAGTCAATAGGAGGCTCTTTACAGTCACTAATGGATTTTGGATCTGGCCCTAATGAAGAGGGTGATGCAGGCTAATTGTCTTTCTTAGTCTGTTGATAGAGCTGATAGGTGTAGTTTCATATATACAAACAAGTAAAAAAGATTTTAAAAATTCTTAAGCCTAAATTCTGTAGAGTGGAGAGCTCACAGAAACCACAGCAGGCAGAGGTTTTGTTATGTACTGATTTTGTTTTCCAAACAACGAAATCATTATTATCAAATTTCATCTTTCTATCCAAATATAGTATAAATATTCAATTGAATAATTTTGTACACATGCAGTTGGTAAAATGGACCATGAGGTTATTCAGATTTTATGCACTTGTCATAGTCTGTTTCTGGTGTGTTACTGACTTTTAAAATATAGTCTAATTTTGTTATAGTAACTATTTTCTCATCTGTATCACCATGGCTATTCTTATTGATCTCCCTGTATTCTAGCTGAGCCTGGTTATGGTATTTCCATTTTAGTAATTCTGGTTACTGAGAGAAATACTACTGGGGACTGTAGAATTACAGAGACTTAACTTCTTGATCTGGAGGACATTTAGTGCTAATAATAAGGTACCAGGTATCCCTGGATTGCACAGCCAATATATTTGTTTATCAAATGGTGACTGAAACATAAAGAAATTGAATAATTTTAGATCTCAGTATTAAAGATCTCACAGAAGACCTGATTTTAGCAAAGCACCTAGGACCAAGTCCTATCAAAATCAATTGTTTAAATTAAAGGAGTGTTGTTTTAATTGAGTTTCTCACTTTATAAAGGGTGAACTCTGAGAAGTCTAAGGAGTATTATTGAGTTGCAGAGGTAAACACTGGTAATCAAGAAGACTTAGAAACACTTTTAATTAGTTTTGCAACTTAGTGGTGAAAAAAGCTGTAAGAAAGGATCCTGGGTGTAAGCAGAGTAAAAGATACCTTTGAAGGAATATTGAGAGTAGAAAAAAGGATTGGTCTGTGCAAAAGGTACATCTTTAAGGTCAGTATTTTAGAAAGAATTGACACTTTTAGAAATAAGTTGATTTTTTTTTTTTTTGATTCAAGCTTTAAAAAAAAAAAAAAAAGGAAATTTATTTTCTAAATAGAAAAATAGCAGGGATGGAGTTTTGGAGTGTTGTCTAGTGAGATATAGTAATTGGGTTTGGGCCATGGTTATTTTTAAGTTACTACTTTTACTCCATGTTTTTTAAGGATCATCATTTTGAACATGGATGAAAGACAAGATAGCAGATTATTTAGAAATAGGAGTTATGAGCAAGGACAAATTCAAGAGCCCAAAATGTGTTTAGGTTGTGGGAGAACAGGTGATTTCCTTTCTAGACTTTTAAACAAACTAAATAAGGTTTTTAACACTTCCATCAAGTCAGTGGTCACACATCTGAAGCAGAACATAGCAAGTTCATGTAATTGGGAAGAAGAAAATGTGTTGTATCCCAAAGTTTCAGCTAAATGGCATGCTAATCTTAGAAAAGCTTTAAATATTCTTTCATATGGAGGTCATGGAAATAAATGGAAAACTTGACAAAATTCAACACAGTTTAGCAAAGCTAGATTGTACCAGACTAACCTGATAGCTTTTTAGACTTCTTCCTAGGGAAAGAGAACCGATGTCCCCTTTCTCAATATAGATGATGTAAAAGGAATTACAGGTCATGCTGGAGAATATGGGGATTAGGGCTGTGAAACCGAGAGGACCTGTGTTTATAGGAGATGACAAGGATTGTTCTGAAGAGGGAACTGGCAGGCTGTACTGGGAACATTAGGAGACTCCTCATGGATTCTTCTGGAGATGCATTCTGTTTAGTAATGATTTTAGCACTAAAAGTTTTTACTTGGCATACTCTGTGTGTCAGTGAAGTTTCCTGATGCCACAGTGTTGAGAAGATTTTTCAGCATGACAAGGGTGTAAGTATCCTAAAGAGATCAGTTGGTGATCCCAATAAGTGAGGCAAAAGTAATGTAATTAAATTTAATCATACCAACTGCTATATTAAGCACCTATAACTAAGAATGGGAATTTATGCTATATAACCAAAACAAGAACTGAGAGAGGATGGGAAAGATTTTTATGAGCTCCTTTTGTATAAGTAAACTAATGTTACATATTTGTAAATATATATATATCCTAGCAATATCAAAATAGGCTATTTGATGTACATATGAAAAGAGATAAATACTACATGTTAAAGCATCATTAGGTGTATTGGAATAGTGTAGGTAATGGGTTGGCTTCTGAGAGGAGTCTAAAAACTTGTCCCATTAAGTCTAGAAAAGAAAAGGCTGAGAGAAGATGTGATTGCAATCTGTAAATACATTTGAGGGTAAACACCAGATAGGGAAGGTAATTAGATAGGTCAAAGGAAACAGTTGATAGAATAATAAATGAGTCTGAATTGGCCATGTATAAATCTAGGCTGGAAATTGGATATACTTACTAACCATCAAAGCTATTAAATATCCCTCCTAACACTGACTTTGTGATGTAGCATTCCTGTAGGAGAAATTTCTGAAACATAGCTTGACAGGTATTACTTTAGAGAATTGTGTGTAGCAGCCACAGAAGTCAACTCAGAAACTTGGGTCCTCTTTTCCTGTGATTCCGGTGGATTTGTTCATAGGCACCACAACAAAATTCTTGATTTTGAAACCTATTTAGACAGATAAACAGAACGCATCAAATCCTCGTTTGTATGCAGAATGTGTCATGCATTGAGTTGGTGCTTCAGGGCTAGACTGTGATTTTGAATCTACACCTGCTCCAGATGCATTAAGGTGTCCTTTACATTCCTCCTCAGGCTATGTAGAACACTAGTTGTGTTCTGTCACCTGAGCAGGTGGCTGGATTTATAATTTCTGCTGCCCTTGCCCATACAGCACAGCTGAGGAAAGAGCAATGTGATTTGCCGTTCGTGTGGACATAAGGAGAGGAGTGAGGTCATGGTGCATGAGGATTGTTTCTCCAGCGATGTGGTTAACACACCCCCACCAGCTCAGGACTGTGCTGAGAGGCAGTGTAGGTGTGTCAAACACCTTACAGGCTTATGTGTTTCCCAGGCAAAGTTGTACCACGCTACCCTCAGCACCTTGAAAATGTCATCTTGTTCTGTTTATGAAGTGCTAGAAAAATCAAGCTCTGCTTCGTGACTAGTGTTCCTGGAGTTAACACAATACAACTGATAAATGAGTAAATTGTTATTAATTCAATTAAAGAATCCAAGACTGCTTTTAACACTTAATTAATTCAAATATAGATGAGTATATTTCACTGAACTACAGGTGATGGCAGTTTTGCAGTATTTCACTATTGTTCTGATTTTGCTATTGTTACTTAAGTTGAAAAAGATTTGACAGCTCTGATTTAACTGGTTTTCTTCATGACATGTAAGCAGTAGATCTGGGCTTTTCAGTTATATTTCTAAATAGTTATTAAAGAACTTGAAAGGAGGGAAATATATCCCTGAAGTAATTTTGTCAGATAATGAAAGCAAATGTCCCTTGCCAAGCAGGAAGACATCATCAAAAGGGCATGCTTCTTCATTCAAACTTTTCATCTGTGTAAGCTTAGCGACAACTGAAGAATCTACTTACTTTCTTCACCTGGAATGAGAGCAATGGACCTAATCCATCTTTGCCATTGTTCATTCTTATCTCCCAAAAAAAGCAAATAGGAAACTAATAGTTTGAATTGTGCTTCTGCAGCTATACATTATTTATTTTTAAGGCATATTTCACACCTTTCACTGTGCACTCTATGTCAGTGATTTGTCCTTGACCTGGGTTATTTTTGCCAGAGACATTTTTATGCTGTTGTGGTTTTCTTTCTTATCCATACGTGCAACACAAAATTATTCTGTTCATTGCATCTTTTATCACCATCATTCCGAACACTAAAGATAATGCAAATTTTCTTTATGCTTCAAATTTTGCTAAAAACAGAAACAAATCTCAGGGGGAATAAGGTGTTTTTTCTTACTTCTCATTCTTACTTCCTTTACAAAATCTACTTCATGGGAAGAAATGTATTTATTTTAATTTATAATTCACTGCTTAGTGCATAGACATTTTTGGTCAATCTTACTGTTGTTTTTTTCTTTCTTTCTTTCTTTTTTTTTTTTTTTTTCTTTTTCCTAATTCCAATCAGATAAGTCATTGTATGTCATAATTCCAGTATTGCAGAATGTCAAATATGAAGCTCCCTAGCTTGAAGAGATCCTTTCAGCTCTGTTAACAATATCAAGCTGTGGGGTTTTCAGCACACAGCTAAGTGCAGCACACTACAGCAAGGCCACTGCTGTGTCACAGCTTGGGGAGCTTGTCTTGCCCCAGGCAAGGCTGGAAGAAAGAATGAGGAGAGCAGGGAGAAGAGTTAAGCCCGCATCTGCTGATTTATGCAGGGTGGGTATTTTGTTCTCTATGTTGTCATGTAAGATACTACACTCATGAGGACAGGATGTTTGTGGAGAAGTAACTTAAAACATAGCATTAAGTATTAATTAGAACAAGTCAATTATCCTGGAACTTGCTGACAGCTCTTTTCACCACTTCTACCAAAATAGAGCCCTGTCATTGTGCTTTTCCATGTTCTTGTTTGGCATCACTTGCTGAATAGCATATCTTACTGTTTTCTTGTATTCTCCCATCTGTTTGTATGCTGGTTTTCTATGCATTTTCTTACATTTAGATTGTAAACTTCTGGGTTGTTTGGGATCTGTGTTTGCACAGCACTCAACAGAACAAGCTACATTTACATTAGGGTATCTGGGAAAGCGCCCAAGAATGTCTGGTTGCCTCCCAGCTCCATTTTGCTTTCCCAAAGAGCACTTCCATGCATAGATGTAATGAAAAAAAGGAAAGTGGAACATACAGATAGGCATCGTGGAAAGCTGCAAGAATCTCTGTTTAGACTGAGAGAGTGCGAGGATCGTGTACCTTTCCATGCCAAGTTTAAGCATTTCCATATTGTCCATGATTCATAACTTTCTAGTACACTATATAATAAAAACTGTACTTAAAGCATTACGCAATGTACATGCAGCAACAAAGTGGGGCCACTATGAAATACTAACAAAATTGCCCATAGAGAACAGTTTTACCTGATGGCTACAGCACAGTTCACACAGGTACAGTGCTAAACTCTACCTCAATTAGAAGAAGTACAAGAGAATGATGTAGTCAATAAGTAATAAAAAGCCCTTCATTTCCCAATTAGCAACTTCAGATTGTGTATATTTTATGAAATTCTGAAAACATTGGTAAACATGCAGCAGCAAATGTATTAAATTATATGAAAATAATGATGGCTTCAGGGCCAGTTGAGTTTGGCTGGCATTTAATTATGTATTTATATTGTTATATAGATGTATTGGAAGTCTTTTTTTTAAACAGACAACATTTTATAGGTTTGATTCTGTGCATTCTTTCAAGACATTTTTCCAAGCTTCAAACCCTTGTTTCTGTTGAGTAGTTCTTCACAGAATTACAGAATCACAGAATGGTTGAGGTTGGAAGGCACCTCTGGATCCCTCTGGTCCAACCCCTGCTCAAACAGGGGACACCCAGAGCAGGCTGCCCAGGACCATGTCTGGGTGGCTTTTGAAGATATCCAAAGAGGAGACCCCTCAGCCTCTCTGGGCAGGTTGTGCCAGCTCTTCATCACCTGCATGGTAAGGAGGTGCTTCCTGATGTTCAGATGGAAACAAATGAAGAGGAGTACCTTATGGTTCAAATGAAGAGGAGTTCCTGATGTAACAAGTTCAGAAAAAAACACCATATATTTCTGTGCACTTTTACTGGAGATCTCTGAGATTCTTTTGTGAAAAGTGTTTTCTGTGGGGAATTTTTTCATAAACCTTTATGATACCTCCTACAAAAAATACTTTTAATTAATTATATTTGTCATTTTGTTTGAGGAGAAGTTTGTGGGTTTTTTTGCTGATTTGACCTGAAAGCAATTTGCTTACATGGCAACATTCCCCTTGACCAAAAATTTCAGTTTTATCAGTTCTAATTTATGCAAATTCTAGGTCAAGAGGCTTTTCTGATAATAATTGTAGCCTAAGGCCATGCTTGTAAAATTAGAAGGAAAAAAGGAAGAAAAAAAAAGTATTATTTATATTTGTCTCTGTTTATTAATCTTCATTATCAGCTATTTCTGTATATATCATAGTTTAAAAGACAATTTTGACAGTTTTGACTAACCAGCAGTCAGAATACTATGCAATTCTTTCTTCATATTTCAATTGTTTCCTAAAAATTGCTGGACTCCTATAGACAGATTTTTTCTGTCTCTTCACATCTCCTAATTAGCTGTCAAACAGAAAGTAAATACCATTTTTTTGTTGTTTTTTTTTTTTTTTTTTTTTTTTTTTCTGTCTCTGTTATACCGTCTCTCTCTCCCCAGTTCATTTTATTTCATATGAATTAAATGATGATGATGAAGTTATTGTGTGCTTTCTTTGGTGAAGGACACATAAACGAAGGCAGTATCATCGCATGTTTTTCAGGACTCCTTCAGTTTTTCTTCACCAATATGTCCCCACTGTTTAAGTATCATCTTGGATGAGTGAAAATAACGTGGATTCCAGAGTAGGGTATTTCTTGGCTCTTCTGTTGTTATACCACCACGTTACCACTTACTAACTTACTAATAATTATCATGTTGTAAGTGTAAATGCTCACTGTGCCACCCGTGAGACTCAACCAGGAGTGGCAGGGTGTGGTCTAGCTACGCTGCTACTCTGAGGTCTTTTTTTCATAGAATTATGGAATGGCTTGGCTTGGAAAAGACCTTAAAGAACATATAACTCCAAGCCCCCCTGCCACAGGCAGAGATGCCACCCGCTAGATCAGATTGTCCAAGGACCCATCCAGCCTGGCCTTGAACACCTCCAGGGATGGGACATCCACAGCTTCTCTAGGCAACCTGTGCCATTGTCTCACTACCCTTACAGTAAAGAATTTCCTCATAATGTCTAACTTAAATCTATCGTCTTTTAGTTTAAGACCATTCTATCTTGTCCTATCATTATTTACCTGAGTAAAGAGTCCTTCCCCATCCTTTAAGTATTGAAAAACCACAATGAGGTCTTTGCGGGACCTTCTCTTCTCCAGGCTGAACACGTCCATCTCTTTTCAGCCTTTCTCACGAGGGCAGAGTAGAGGGGGACAATCACCTCCCTTGACCTGCACAGGTTTTCCTCCAAAGACAAACCACTACAAGCTATCGTAGAATGAAGAATTACATTCTTCCTTTCTCTCAACTTCCTGCCCTTTTGTTGAGAGCCATGATCTCACCCCTCCCCCCCTTCATTCTCCCTTTCATATTTGACTTACTCAGCTTCCTGAAGACTTCCTCAGGCTACTTATGAGTTTACTTCCTCTCTCCTAGTGCACCTTGAATGCACCTAGTGCACCTCCTCTTTGTCCCTCTTTATCTTGTCTAATCAAGTTCAGCCTCCTGCAGCATCTGGTATTCAGCACATGACCTACTTTGGAGTAAAAAAACAACAACCAAAAAAACCCACTCTTTACAGAAAAGAATTTTCTCTTGGGGTATTCTGTGAATCTGGTTGTATGTGTACATTTGTATAAGGCAGTGTAACAAGTAGATGTCCAAAGCAGAAAGACATAAGGATATTTTCATTGAATATTTATTAAACCTAGGACTCTAGAACTTCGCTTTTTTCTTAGATTCTGTTTTACTTAGCAGCATTTCAGATGCTGATTAACTAAACCTGGTGTTACGTTCCTTGGATTTCTGTTAGATTTAATTATGCAGGGAATGCAGTTTCTTAAATTATTTTGACACTACAAGAAAGCTTGAATATATTAAAGTCAATATCAGACAAAATAAGAAACCCAAAAAACAGCAATCACAGAACTTACTAGAGAATTAGAGGAAAGGAAATATGGTAATGGAATACTGAAAAATATTCAAGAAAGGAGAAAAAAATGTTTGTTGTTTTTTAAGGTAATAAAAGGAAGAAAAACATCATCCTGGGGGCATAGAACTGAAATAGTAATACTACAGAGGCTAAGCAAAGAGCAAGACTAAACAAGGACTAGAGAAGTGAGGCAGGAAGATACAGAACAAATGAATGTACTTTGCAGAAATGGTTAATCTGTAGGCTTACTTTAGTGATGGACAAGATTACATTAGGACTAAGTGTCTGCAATGCTGCTGATGGCTCACTGATGGGATATGAAGAACATCTAGACCTTGTTTGGAACTATTAATCATCCTTTTTTAACCACTTCAGCTCTGTGATGTGTGCTAGGGGCATTATTCTCTCACCAGTGTCTCACTTGAATCAAGGCAGTTGTCTTGTGTTTCAGGTACCTCCTGCTACTCCTCACTGCTGCTCCAGCACTCCTGTTGACTTCTCCATCCTCTGCTGGAAAAAGTCATCAAATATTGTAATAGATCTCACAACCTGTTTTTGAGTTGTAAAAACAGAATGTGACCCTGGTATTTCAAGATAAGGGAAAAATACTATAATGAGAACACCAGCAGTCTTTGCAGAGAGATAGACAGAGAACATGATAATATATAAGCTATCTCATCAGCTGTCCTCCATTGTACAAATGAAGCCTCCATTGTACAGCCTCCAAAAGATGCTTTCCACTCTGTGGATAAGAAGTTGAGCAAAGGGAAAAGTTTCCTAAAAAGTAAACTCACATTGAACAGTTTTAAGTGCATATGATGCCTTCCGTTGCCAGTTGTACCATAGTGAAGACTTATACATTCATTATTAACACTATGAGTTTTCTAAACCTTAAGAAAATCATCATTCTCTTTTCTTGGGTTATTTTGTTGGGCAACTGATTTGTTCATTCACAGAATATGTGGTTTAATTGCAGGGTAACTGCCCAAATTCTAATGCAAAAAGAGGCCCTTGAAAACAATATGTCTTTCTAGGTATTACTTGAAGGATAAAGCACAAAACTAAAATCTGAAGTGCTAAATTAGTTCTCTAAGTTGTCAGACAAGATTATTATAAGTCTTCAGATATTGAAAAAGAGCTGAGGGAAGTCAAATCAAAATGGAATTTTAGCTTTCAAGCAAAATGAAAAAAAGACATCCTTTATAGAAAAAAAGACAGGAAGATTATCTGTGAGACTGTTGTGAGAATACAGATAATTGAGGCAAGTTTCAGATTAAATAATCTTCTGAATTTTAGTGTTAGAACTGATATGCAGGAGGCAATTACTCTGCTAAAAAGAAAAAATAATAATATAGTTGCAGGCATGATGAAAAAGAAAGGACTGATTAAATCTATGAAATAGTCTTTCTAATGACTGGAGAGTAGGTAAACATTCAGTGAGGACCTAAGGATAAGAAAAGAAAACTTATGACCAACTACACATTACTAACTAAACTTGAATCTGTCCTACTCAGAGTAAAGTGAGATGCTCTCTATTTCAAAGATGATACTCAGTGTAGGAACATCGTCCAGATTTTTATTTTTATTTTTTTTATTAAGTGGAAAATCAATATGATTATTCCTGACATGAGAAGTAATGTGGTGTAAATACATAAAGGATTCTTTTCTGAAGTTGGAATATGTTTAAGCAGTTTCACTGAAGATTCAGCCATACCTATGGAAAATGATATATCTTTGAAAATACTGATCTGTTGCTTCTTGAAGTACAGCTTTTCCAGGCCACATTTCTGCTAGGAATTGCTGTCTGTTAATAATTTAAGCATTTTCATGAGCTTATAAATTTCATACTGGCTCCTCTGACAAGCTGGCTCACTAGAGTGGGTGATCTTAAGTAGGCAGTCAAAGGAGAGGCTTTCTGGAAATATAGAAACAATGCTGAGTTTAATCACTAGTTTAAATTCACTAGTTTAAATTAATTTCTAATTTTTCAGTAGGGAGTCTATTTTGTGACCACTTTAAATCAAGATGAATTTATTTTTTTATTATATTTTTTTACACTGGGCGAAGCTAAGGACCATTCTTTGTACGTAGTGACTGAAATTTATATGAAATCTGGAGGAAATCTCATATGTTCACTGAGGTATCATTCTTTGGGATAATTAGAGGTCAGATCATGTTTCCATGTGCCCATATTGTTCCCTTTCAATTTCATTCAGCCAACAAAAAATAATTCCCTTTTTGATTCAATGCCCTGTTTGGAGAAGTTTGCAGTTAAATTAAATGAAAACACATGTCTTCTTTTATATTATTTCATAAATTGACAGAGTAACTTTAAATTTGAGAAGTTTTATGAAATATTGTTATGGGAATTTTGAAGAACAGATGGTGGATAAACACAGCACACTTTGAAATTTGGTATTTGTAGCACTTGTTCTCTCTGTGCTGTGGGTTCACTGTCTGTGGATGACTCACACACAGATATGCATTCATGGGTGAAGCAGAACAAACTTAAGTTTAGATTTGAAATTTTCTTGATTTCCTGGCTGTATTTTCTAAATGCTTATAATGAAGCAATCTGTCTTGCTACTATCTGTATGCTGTACTACTTTGTTGTGAGATCGATGTTTTTGTTAACTGTCATAATGATTTTTATCTTCGTACTAGAAGTTCAAAAAACTCCTAGTAATTAGGAATCACCATGGTTAGCCAGGGTGAGAGTGAAAACAAATTAATAGCTTCTTGTAATTTAGTAAGTTTTACAAAGAATTTTTTAGTAAAATGAATAGGTGGAGTACTTACATGTTTTCTCAATTTTACTCAATTTTACCAAAGTGCTCTTTGTTCATTATTGTTAAATCTAAGTAGGAAACAACTATTTTTAAATAACTAAAAGTTAGTTGCAGAAACTGTTGGATCTAAATGAAACAAAGTGCTGTAAGCATCTTGTCTCAACTTGAATACTGAGCACTTTGGAAGAACAGAGTCCAACCAAGAAGTGGTGGGGCCAAACATGCCCAATTCTGTCTTTGGTCTTGGCCCATATGATGGTAGTGTAGCCTTAAAGACGGGACATTTATAAAATCGGGCTTGTTAGAAAGGGTCAAATCAAATATTTTTTACTTAAGTGCTCGGGCATTCATTTTGTCTAGTGTGATATTGATTTACATATAAAATTTTATGTATAAAATTATATCTCTAAAATCTCAGCATCATGTTACATCTTTCAGCACAGATGTAATGTGTTGCTTGAGGCTAAAGTTAAATCTCATCTAGTGAAGTTACATGCAAAACTTTAGTTAACTTTCAAAAGCTTCAGAAGTTTCTCTTAGATTATTCTAATTCTCTTGTTATTTTTACATTTGTTGTTTTGACAGCATATTTTGAGTTCTATAGAGAATTCTTTGTAGCCACTCCTTAAATTAATTATATGTTGCAGAGTATCAGTATTTTTGTAAATGAATTCAGCATTGAGTAACTTCAATATTTCTGTGTCACTGAGCTGTAAAACTATTTTTATCAGAATTAATATTTACTTTCTGTATAACTACAGAATTATCAAACCAATTATTTTTCTAGTTTTATGGTGTTTCATTTGTTGTTGTTGTGGTTTGGGTGTTGTTTTTTTTTTTGTTGTTGTTGTTTTGTTTTGTTTTTGTTTTGTCAGCTTAAAAGAGATAAATCATTAAATTCACAGACATCTATTATCCCCTTTGTAATGATGCATATAGTTGTTCAGATTCAAAATAAACAAAGCCCATAATGTGTTTCTGAGTCTTCACTAGGTGAAGGGGACGGGCTGCCTATTGTTGTGTGTTGCTGACCTCTTCTGCTATCCCCATGTTTTATTTTTTTTCTTTATGTTTGTTTTTGTTGTTGTTGTTTTGTTTTGTATTGGTTTTTTTTTCTTCCTCTGTACTTCCAGATGCCTTATCATAGGAAAAAAACTTTGCCAGGAATTAAGGATTTTATTTTACTTTATTTAACATCATTTCAGATGTTAGTGCAGCGTGACACTAGAGAGAGCTGAGGCAAGCACTGAAATGGATAGATATTTGTCATACTCTCTTCCATCAGTCATGCTCTCTTCTCTGTTTTTCATATATCCCACCACATCAGATTACTGAGGAAAAAAAAGTGTTTTGTTTGTTTGTTTGTTTGTTTGTTTGTTTTAATGTCTTTAATGGCTGTTTCATTTGTCTGTTTTAAAGCTGTTCATTAACTCACTGATTGTTCCATTTGGAGTCTTAATCTTTCCTAGAGTGCCAGATTTGGCATAAAACATTATGCATGCCTTGGATATTTTAGCCATATCTAATATTACAGTCTATGCTAGTATGTCCTACATGCTTCGTGTGACCAATGTTCTGGTCAGTGGAGATAATCTTTTGATTCTGTATGTCTATGTCAAGTTTGTCGATAACAAACGTCTGTCTGTAATTTGCACATGGATCAATTTATTTATTTTTCCCTGGATGACTTTGTAGATGATGACAAGCTTTAATAAATGCTAAAACTTAATCCCATGCAATGCTTTCCATTTTTCTTTGATAGATTTTTGCCTTTCACATACATTTGGTAACAAGGAGATAACACTACAATGACTGTATAATTTGTTTGCTAGCTATAGAATATTAATGAACAATCTTACTTACACTGCAAAATGCTGTCTCCCCCTTGTTTTTTTAGGGTATTACCATTATTAGCAGTAGATTTATACTTGTATATACTTAGGCAAGCAAAATAAAATTGTGATGCAGAATGGAGTCTGGATTTTATACAGTATAAGGACAAAGTATAAGAAAGTATATTAGTCTTCAGATTAAGTTGATGCTTTTCATAATCAGACATGGGAATGGAAATATATTTGATGCTTAAAATAACCATGTTTGTGTTTTGAATAAGGTATTAAACAAACCTAAAAAGGTAAAGATAAATATTTAACATGCATGAATACAAACAATGTAAGTTCCTTATGTTAAATATTTTTTTGATTATACATACAATTTCTGTAGTGAATTCGCAGATGGAATCTTAGGAAAAGCCAACCAAGTTACCCATATACCACTGACAGCAGGCTGAGAGCTTGATGTGAAATGTTATATCATAAAGTTATCTATCTTTTTTCCTGCCTCCACTGCACACTGGCAAAAAAACGATACCTTTCATAAGTTTCCTTGGGGGAAATATGTAAAGTGACAGGAAAAGGATTCATAATCATGATAAAAATACCTATCCAATGTGTGGGAAAGTGGGGTTGACATGCCTCTTCTGCCCGATGTATAGCAGGTATTTGTCTATGATGAATGCCTAGATTTGATGAGGTGTGTCTTTCTCCTGTTGGACCTGTTCCACTTTGAATATACAATTATATATTCATTAGCTCAGAGATGGTGTGCCTGTTGATCAAGGCACTCCTTTGAAATGGAAACCCCAGTGGTGTCTGTTCCAGAGCAGTATTTTGGTTCAGGTTTGGCAGCTCCGATGAGTTTTTCATCACTGAGCTGCTGGTTATTCTGATCTCATTCTCTCTCTTTCTTGCTTTTTAACACCCTTTCTTACCTCAATTTTCTCTCTCATTTTAGAGCACAAATTGCATGCCAGGGCTAAGAAATTATTAAATGAAGGTTGATTGCAACTGATAAATGTATGTGAAACATTTTGACTTGCACCAATTTGCATGTTGATGAATTGCACTGCAGAAGTGTCTCTTTCTATACAGTGTAGATAGAGGGCATGTAGTGTGCCTACCCTAATTGAAGATGTTCTACTGAACATATTTTGGAAACCAAATAAAATGGATGCCACTTTTTTTTTGTTGTTTTGTTTTGTTTTGTTTTGTTTTGTTTTCCAAAAACATACAATCATGCAAAAAATATGTTTATCTTACCTCATTCTTACAGGTCAATGCACTCTGCTGGTGTTATTCATGAGGATTCTAGGATGTCAGTAGAGTGATGTTCAGCACCCTGCTTCAAAACCCACTACAGTTCAGTAGCTCTGAAGAGGGCAAGAGAAATGCCTCCCCTTTAGGAGGAGGTATGGGAATTAAAAAGCCCTGAAATGACAGTAATTAATGTGAATGCTTATAATAATAATAATAATAATAATAACAATAACAATAACAATAATAATAATAATAATAATAATAAACAGAGAGGGAAAGTTTCACTTCTAGAGATGCTAACAAATGCTGAATTAGCAACCCCCTTCTCTCTACTGAAACTGCTTCTTTCTCTGAATTTATCCAGTACCATTGAAAAGTAAAATTAATTTAGAAGGCTGTAGTATCAGGAGCATACTGTTTATTTTTCAGTGAGTGTTTTATGAGTAAAATTTTAAATTTGCATTTGCATTGCCAAGGTGTACACACAGAGACTCTTTCACTTTCTGAAGAGCTAATTCTAGCTTTTCTTTCACATTAAATACATTTTTTTTTTTTTTTTTTTTTTTGCTTTTTACTGTCAGGGGAATGTATTTGGATTCCATTGCAGGAACAGAAGAAATACCAACAGGAATTTTAGGTTAACTTCTCAGAGTGATACTCCTAAAATGAATCAGCAAAAATAGTCTTCTAGTGACAGGAAAACTACTGCTAATACTAGGTAAACTAGACATAATGTGTTAGGAATTCAGATAAAAGATGGGTTTTAAAAGGATATACTTATAGTGTGGCTGTTTATTTTGAAATACTGATATTTTCTCAGACAGCAATATGAATAGGATGATTTTTCTGAAAATTCCACTTGTCAAACTTATTACTGCCCTTGAATAGTCTTATCTGTGTAAGCCACATAGCCTTGACCCAGAGGCATCTCAGACTGTAATCTTTCCATAGAGAGTCTAATACCAGGTGGAAATGATTTGGAGTTTTGAGACTTGGTTGTCTTTTGCTTTTCTTCTTAAAAATAATTTTGGTCAAATTCTAATTCATCTAACTTTCATTTGTATGGTAGGAATCTCAGTCTAGACTCCTCTGTTCCTCAGCCTCTCTTCCTACCACCTTCAAAGAGGCAAAAGTGGCATCTGGAAAGCTGGGGAAGAGAGGACTTTCTATTTCCACAGTTTGCTTTGAAAAAATGTTATTTAGCTTGAATATTGCTATTAACGTATCCTAGTTATTTTTAATATGACTTAATATGATTCATTACCATGACACAAATCTGTAATAGTACATGAGAATTTAGAGTTTCTTTGAATTTCCAATAAAAATAATATCTGATATTACAAGTTATTTCAGTAATATTGTACGGAAGAGCAGTCTACTTCTGTTGCATTGTACTCTGTATATTTTTATATATATATATATATATATATATATATGCAAAATGTATTCATAACCTAACCAAGCTTAATGAAAGTATTGATATAAATAAAGGAACACTGAATCTTACTTCAACCAATTTCTAGGAGGACGGGAATGTTTTTAATTAGGTTTTACAGACAGACATCTTGTTAAAGACTGCTATTCACTTCTTCCTTTCAGAAGGGCATATGTAGAATTGATGTTTCTAATGTAAAGGGATAGCTACTGTGTGTTTCTTATGTGACAAAACTAATTTGCTTACTTTCAAATAAGTGTTTGAAAGTTATTCAAGGTACAGGACTTTTTTAGGTACACGTGCACAATGTTTAACTATCATGTAATTTTTAAGATAAAATTCAGAAGGGAGTTTTTAGTGACCAAAATATTCTAAGCTTGAAAGAAGATTTTGAAAATATATATATATAATATTTGTGACACTAGAATTTAATAAAAGCAGAGAATAATTCAGGGTGGAAGGTATTTGTGGAGATCATCTAGTGGAGATCCTGCTCAAAAGCAGACACTTTTGAAGCTATGTTGGACTGCTTAGGGTCATATACAGTCAATTTTGCTGAGAATAAAAAAAAACAAAATGGTCACTGAAATGAAATGTTATATTAAAATAGGATTAGGACAAAGTTGGGAAAAAAGTAAGGTTTAGATCTCTATCTCTGAAAAACAATGACTTGCATTTTATGTTATTTTTTGTTCTTTGTGTTTCTTCTCAGTGAAACTTACAGCTGATATGAAGCAAAAGTCATAAGTGTTACTCAAAATAGGAAAGTATTTCAAAAGCTTGCTTTAATTTGTGTTAAAAGCTGTATCAATGCTAAACTCTGTGTGCACAGACACTAGAGGAGTGCAATGATGGCAAGGTAAGTGATGCAATAGCAAGAATATTCAGTCATTTGCCATCAGGATTTGTGCTTGAACTTGAAAGCCTTAAGGGCCTTTTAGTTCATTCAAGTTTTGCTTTTTCTTCAAGATTACATGCCCTGGAGTTCATGATTTTGAATAAAGAAGCAAATTAAGAGTTTTACTTGTTCATTTGTTTTGCCTTTGATGCTGGATGATGGAATAATTGTTAGAGAGAATTGTTAGAAATTATCAGCATTTTGTAATGGATGTAAACATTCCAGAATTTTAATCTAGATGGTTAACCATCTATGTATTTCACTAGAATAAATCTTTGGGCTATAATACATTAATAATACTAAAATAATTAAATTGGAAGATGAGAACAAATCTATATACTCATTTCATATTTGTGGATATGACAATCAAAAGGAAAAGAACAGTAGCTTAGAGAATAGCTTAGAACTTGGGCTTATTCCAGCAACTTTCATATTCAAGGTATCTCAAACTCCCCTAAGTACTTTACAGAACTATCGTACTCGAGCAATCTGTGCAGGTAAATCCATTTAGATACACAACAGTTTTTCAACAAAAAGACTTCAAGCTACAAACTGGTTTAACCAAGAAATGTGTTGGGTTTCCACATACTCTCAAGACACCCACTGGGGTTTTCAACTTCTCTTTGTGTGGCAGTGAATTATCAGCAGAATGGGATTAGAGGTGTGTCATCCCTTAGAGAGGAACTAAGTTCCTTCTCTTCATTTCCTTTTAATTGCTAGTACTAAGTGGTGAAACCTAGTTGGTTTCCATAGCTTCACTAAAATCATTTTTTTTGTTCCCTAAGCCCTTGTACAAAAGTGAGACTGCCTGCCTCTGACACAGGCTTACAAGCATTTAAACAACTCTTAATTTCCTCAGTTTTTGCAAGTAATTGCATTGTGAAAACTTCAGTGATGATCATGTCAAAGTTTTCAAGCTAGTTTTGCTATTCTTCCAATTCTTGTCAGTGTTCTATTGTTACTGCTATTTTTCCTTATGTCTAGTTACTATTATCACTTAGTGAGTGCTTTCCTTTCCTTGATCTGATTTTTTCACTTTGATTTTGGAGTCCTGGGAGTTCAGAAAGCTCTCAGGTTATGGCTGATGAGAAGTCTAGTGCTAGCCTGGAGTGACACCATAAAACAAAGATTTTTTCAAGTGAACTGAAACCTTTCACTCCCTAGAAGCAGAATTCCACTCCAAAGAATGTGCATCCATGTTTTGACAAAACTTTTTTTATATTTAGTTTTCTCCCCTGCTACTTTTCAGCTAGTCATCAGATTGTGTGTTCTGTGACATTTGTTTGCTTTCACTGTATGCATCTAACTAAAAGATGGTATGGTGCCTATTTTTCTGTATGAGAGAATAGGCAAGGTCATGATGCCCCCATGATAGTGAGAAAAAACATCCCTACACAGAATATTGAAGTAGGACAAGAAGCATATTGGGAAAAAAAAAAAAAAAAAAGTAGACATGCACATTTGTCACAGCTCAGAAGCTGTTAATGTGCACTTAGTAGAGATACAGAATAGGGGTGGTGACATTCTTCTTTGTCATAGGGGAAATCTTATATAGCAGTATCCCTTATTTAATGTTTTTTCAACTTAGAAGAGGGAGTTCCTGATTCCTCGTATTATTATTATTCCTATTTGGTGGGTTTAGTGCTGTTGGTTTTTTTTGTTTTGTTTTGTTTTGTTTTGTTTTGTTTGTTTGTTTTTTACATTTATTTAAAGGAAAAATCTTATTTCCTTATGTCCCTTTAAAGGAAGATCTGAAATTCGTAGGTCTTGAAAACCAAACCTGAAGAGAGTTCATATCTATCTTTTTGCATCAGTATCAATCTGTATACACAGATTGACATAGGACACACTAGCTTCTTCTTTTTTTTTTTCTTTTTTTTTTTAATTATTGGTAGTGGCTTCATTCCTGGTCTAGATTTGCTGTTTTACAGAGCTGTACATTTCACACATATGATCAAAAATAAAAATCCTTTGTTTCTTTTTCAAAACTCTTCCTCCTGAAGGCTGTACTTCACTTGGGCAGAGCTGAAAGAACAGTATTCCTCTACTGATAACAAGTGAGAGTAAACGAAGGAGGCAGTTGTAGTCGTGTGTATTGTGGTTTTGTAATGAATGTGCTGACCCTGATAAGGGGCTTGAAAACAACAAATGGTACTGTGAGGGAGAAAATCTGTACCATATGGAGCGTAATATAACTATGGAGTCTCAAAACTCCAACTCTGGGGAGCATGCCAGCATACGTGGGAGAAGTGAGAATTTCATGAATTATGTTACTCTTGAGTAGATTTGAAAGTACAAAAGAGTTCAACAGCACTTGGATAAATATGCAAATATCCTTGTTCTCTGAATGAGACAGAAAAGTGGCTTTGATGTTTAGGCTTTTAAAATTTGAGTTTTGTATAAAACACAGTAGAAGAAAAGTACAGTATAGGATGGAATGTGCAAATACTGAAAACTGCTGAAATTATTTAAGTCTTTTTTCCTATCAGGTTCCCCAGGTTTGGCAGGATTAGAAAGATGTATTAGGATGGGAGATGGCTAAACAGTCACATACTGAATGGCTGGAAATGGTCTGGTAATTTAGCATGTATAACTCTTTCTTCAGAATATAAAAATAATGTTGGTGTAAATGCTGAGAAATTGTGAGAAGTCCAGATAAGAATCCTAGAACCTTGAGAAATAGAGTTGTACATACATTTTCTTTCAAAATCATGTATTAGATGGAAGTGTTTTGCATATTACAAAATCACCTGTTCTGGCATGAAACATTAACTTGTTCAGCTGTTTGCATTGTGGCTTTGTGCTGTTAAACTGGGCATTGTTGGCTGATGGGTGAAATACCCCTGCTAAGTATAATCTGCATCCTTATGGCTGAGAGATAGACAGAAAAAGTCCTATATCACTTTGGATAAAGTGAAGTTGTATGTTTCAGTTGAGAAGTACTTTGTAGATAAAAATATCACTGAACAACATCTACAGACATTACAGACAGAATAAGAACCCAATGAGACATAATTAGCATCCACTGATCTTTTCAGCTACCTCCAAAGGTTGCTCTCTTCTTAAGCTTTGTATAGCCAATGGTAGTCACTCCATATAACCATCTTGGGTGCCAAACTAAGTACATTTATCTGCTGTAGTACAAAGGAAAAGAGAAAGCATATCAAAGACTATTTCAGAGGAACAGCTAATCCTGGCTTGTATCAATTCATCCCATGACCATCAATTATGGTCAGAGTTTTCAATCATTTGTCTCATTTGAAGGAATTGATTAACTTGATTGATTCTTGTTTAACGCTAATCCTCACAGTCCTTAAATGTTTATTTGCCCTGTCTCTTGCTACAAATACACAACAACCACCCCCAGTTTTGTAGGGCTGGTTTATTCTCAGCTTTCACTTACACACAGTGTTGTGTAGTACTGAGAGAAACCTAATCCTGTAAAAGAAGGAAAAATGTGGTTTATGCAAGAAGGTGCTAATTCTTTTGTCTTATGGGAGAAGGTGTTTTGTTTTGTTTTCTTTATTTCATTTGAAACTGAAATACCCTGAGGGAAGAACCCTAAGTGGAACCAAATCTGGCATCAGTCTTAGCCAGGATTCATGTACTACTATTTTGTAAAATCTGGCTTTGATATTAAAAAGGTACTCTGTGAGAGATGAATTTTGGACACAACAAAGATTTTCTGAGTATTCCAGCCAAACTGTTTTGAACAGCTGTAGTATTAGTTTCATATTCTACTTTTTGTAAGGATTCAGAAATATAACTGCACTTAAACAGAAATGTAAAAATTAAAAATGAGTACAGAGTGATATAGCTTATTCAAATAAATAAAGGGTTAATTTTCAAGTTTTTGTCACAGAATTTCCCACAGTTTTGCCACCATGTAGAACGTAGTTTGTGAACGAACGTTTCCTTGCAGCAACATTTACTTGTTTAAAAAAGAAAAACGAGAAAATCTTTCTCCTTTTTAACAAAAATAAATAATTCCTAAGCCAACATCACAGTCAAAAAATGTGCGGTACTTACACAGAGTAAGAAGGGGCCTTGAATGAATTTATGTAGCAACCAAAACTGAAATTATTAGGATTTTGATGCATCTATGTCAAATTCTGATATTCTGTCAAATGTGATACTGACTTCAGAGGACAAAATTTAAATTTGTATATTAAAGTGTTTTGAAATTTTGCATAAACAAGAGAAAAATAGCATTAGTTAGAAAGGAAAGGGTTTACTGAGCCTATAGGCCATTGGTACTCTTAAAACACTGAAGGCTACTTCTCGTTCGTTGTTAAATTCAGCAGACAACTTTTTATGGAGTATCAAATAACAAAGTTGATAGGGTCCCTTAAAGTTGTAATAAATGGAGACAAAAAAAAGGCATGTATTTAGGAATGAGTCAGCTATCATTTTGTGAGCTTTCTCTTGACTAAACTTGCTCTGATAAAGCCTGCCAATTTAGACAGCAATTCATACTTTAAGCCATCTGTAAAAGCTCTGAGAGAGAAGAGCATTCCATATATTTGTCTGTGAACATCAGAGTAAAAGTGGGAAGCCAGCAGGGAAAAAATGAAATGAAATGAAATGAAATGAAATAAAATAAAATAAAATAAAATAAAATAAAATAAAATAAAATAAAATAAAATAAAATAAACATCCTGAGAGAAACTTAGAAATACTTACCCTGTCAAGAATAAACAAAGTAGGCAGTGTGTTCCTGATTATGTTTTCTTTAATACATAAAATTCTGCTTCTTATAAATACATGGTTTGGCAAAAGAAGATTTTCTTTTTAAAGTCTCAGAATTTTGTAGGGAATCAGAACAATTATTGCAAGATTACAAATCAGATCAAGTTATTTATTAATTAATTAGCCATTTTTTGCCCTATCATTTTCATTCAAAACTTCGCAGCACTTTGTATATGTATATTATCATTGTTCCTTTTCCCTTTTCCTCTCCTCTTCTCTCCTTTCTCTAATCAATAAAACTTTCCCCGAAGAAACAGCAACAAGCACAAGTTTAAATGTTAGCAAGTGTCAAGAGTTTTGATTCTCTTTTACATGGTCCCATGAACAGATTGAATACTTTCTCCACAAATGTGTGCTCTGACCAGTGTATTTCCTCTGTACTGATAAGTAGCATTTCTGAGGGCCTAGTGGAAGAGTCATCATACATTTCTGTGATGCTGTGTTTGGATATAAATTTGCTGAGAAGCAGGAAAAAAATCTTGTACCAAGGACTTGACATCCTTACTTGGCAATGCTTTCCCTTTAAACCAGTGCAAAGCTTTGCAGGCTTGTGTCAAGTGTTTTGTTTACATATTTCTATTTGTTTGCTATTCGCCTAGTTCAGCACGTTACAGATTTCATAAAATCATTTATTAATACTGACTTACATTCCTTAACAGCAAAATGGCTCCTTTAAAACTATAAGTAATAATAACAATAATAATAATAATAATATAAACATGACAATCATTTCAGGCATAGAGGCTGTGGGAATATGTCTTGTAGCCTGAATCAGTTCTCGGCCTCTAGAGTCTGTTCGGGAAAATGCAGTTCCTCGTTCTGTATTGGAACGAAGTAAGGGACTCTGGAATAGGTGTCTTGGTGTGCTTTCATTACTGGGTGAGGTTGCAGCAACAGTCAAATAAATACTGTGCAGTTCATGTCTATTATTTTTCCAACTTAAATGCCAGAGAGTTTCAAAATCATGTCACTTCAGAACATTATCAGTTCTTTCGGGAGTACTGAAGTAATTAAGTCATTCAGAAAGATTCTCTGTAGCTGGTGTCAAAAACTGAGTTCTACTGTCATCTTACTGATTATAACGAAAAAAAAAAAAAAAAGGAAAACAACCCATATACAATTGTATGCCTATTTAGCATGCTAAAATACAAAACTTATGACCCTTATTTAGGGAAGAACTCAGTCTGCCTTTGTGCATATCTGGTTTGATTTCTGTGTTTTTGGCATTTATTCTTCTGTGATATTAATAAAGATCAAATTAATTTATATAATTCATAATCAATCTGTGCTCTAATGCAAAGGGACAGATTGAATAAGAAAAATAAAATAAAATAAAATAAAATAAAATAAAATAAAATAAAATAAAATAAAATAAAATAAAATAAAATAAAATAAAATAAAATAAAATAATATAATATAATATAATATAATATAATATAATATAATATAATATAATATAATATAATATAATATAATATAATAAAAAGAGACACATTAAGGAAAAGATCATTTGTAGAAACGTAAATATTTCCACAAAAGTCAGTGTGGAGCACTTCTGAGGGTTGCTCTGTGACAAAATAAAAGTGCTGCAACCTGTAAAGATGCAGCATGGCTGCTCACAGTGACATATGAAAGGAGAACTCAAGATGGAAGGCTAGGTAAGAAGAAGAATGGGTCTCATGGCCTTCTGGCTACCCAAAACCATTACCTGCTGGGGATTCTCATTTTATTTTTGTGATCTTTATGTTGGCAGTTTAACAAGTCTTGAGGGGAGAGATTCAAACTGGCCAGAACTTGCAACTTTTGTTTTCTTTCCCTGGCATGTGAATCAGCCATCATCTTACTCTGATCCTAAGTGTTGCCTTTCGGTGTTGGCAGAAGGTACAGCACAAGTGATACTGTGCTGTGAAGGTACCACAGTGATACTGTGTCTCTGGCAGAGGTTGTCTGCCCCTTCAGGGCCAGGAGAATTATGGCCAGGTTTCTTCCAATCTCAGGCTGAGCTATAAAGAGCTTGTCTGACCCTCATGGAGGTGGAAAGCCCAGACTGGAAAAGGCATAAAGGAGGTAGGCTTATGCAGTAAACCCTAAGAAGAAGGATTGAGCTTCCCTTCAGATGAAAACAGGAAAGAGGCCTCTCAGGGTGGGCTGGGATCAATTATTTTGATTTGGTGGTTTGTTAGAAGTTTCTGTGTTTGAGAAGTAAAGTTGGGCAGAGAGAGAAGCTGAGAAACTGAGGCAGTGTAATTCTTTGAGCCAAGCTGGACATGTTGTATAGCGCTACACTTTTTGCTAGGCTGTGCTCATGACTGAGGCCTTGCAATAAGAGATGGGGAAGGTGGTAAGGAACTAAACCAAAATTAATATATATATGTGTGTGTACATATTTTGCTGAGTAATTTTATGCATGTCTTCCCAGTATAGTCAGAAGCTAATTATATGAGGTTTTTATAGTAGTAGCAATTGAGAACAAAGGGATATATTTAGGTCAAGAGAGAATTCAGCTAATATAAATGGAACATAAAATGATTTGGGTCTGGAAAAATATATTTAGGCATATGAATAATCATGTTTGAGCTATGTCATTGAAGTTGGTACATCAGTCTGAGGCTTGTTCAGAGTATTTTGCCCCCCAAATATGTTGTTATTTGTTCTTATTAAACCAGCTGTTATTTGTTCTTATTAAACCATTTATCAGCATCATCACCAAGGCTCTGAGTTTGTTGTTACTTGTAAGCATCCAATAAAAATAATCCTTTGAATAGGGGGAGGACAGTGAATTAACATTACAGGTATTTATGGTGAATAACTCCCAAACATGAGAGTCAGTGTGAGAGAAAGCATGAATATACCACTGGGGAAAATGCTAAGTGGCTAAGTGATGGTTCAGCTGTTGTTTTGGGCTGAATGACTGTACATGCTTTGATTGGTAAACACAAAATGGCTGGGAGACAGAGATACACCCAGAAAAGGCTTGGAAGGTGTGAAGATAAAGAACAAATATTGTATTTTTCTGGGATGGGGACAAAGGAGATGCAAAAAGTAGAGGGTGGGGAGCTAGCCCTGGTAGAATGGTTGTGCTAATAGACAGAATGGTAGAAACTGTTGTGCTAATAGACAGTGCATAATTGATACTTGGGGTTACAGCTCATTAACTGCAATGAGTTTTTAACACAACAACCATATGCTGATGAACCTGTACATTAGGAAGACAGGGCAAAGCATGAGGAAAGAGGAGGAACATAAACATCAGTATTGCTGCTCAGAACTGAAATAGAAGAGCTTTTAACTATTTATGTTATTTTTCAACCCAAGGCTCTTAATAGGACCCAGGAGTGGTGGCAGGCATGCTTTTAGCCTTGTTGGCCATGACCTGAAATGCCCCCATGCAAAGACAGAAGATCTGTCTATGGAGCGAATGAAGACCCTTTAAGAACTACATTGGGAGAAGAGGGAAAAAAGAAAAAAAAAAATTAATTGCTCTTAACTTTTGCAACTCACTTTGTGGTGCAGGAAAGCCTTGCAGGGATATACCTAGCTGCTGAGCCAGCTAGTGTTTGACAGCTTGTATATCTTGTTGATCAAGTTCAGGTCTGTAACCTGAATAATTGCTTGTAATTTTCTGGGTACAAAAGTGCCAATAAGAAGCACTGCCCTGTTCTTCTAAATGTTATTCCTAAGGGGCAGAACCAGAATAGTCTTGCAGTATAGCAGATGCACATTTATGGATAAATATTAAGGGCTAGTACTGATTCTCCTGTAGCAGTTTTCTGCTTACAGTCAGTATAGTTGTATTTTCTCCCTCTAAAATATTAATGGAAAAGAGTATGGTAGGAGAAGGAGAGTGCAGGGAAACTGTAAAACCTTTCCAGAAAAATTATTTCCTGGTAAGAATTTTAATGAACTTTATGTGAAGACCTGTAGCAGGTAAGCACACCCCATGTAACAGGCAAGCTTTGATGGTTTATAAAGCTCTACAGACTTTTTTTTTACTCTCTTTTATTATAATATAGTCATTTGTGTTCCCAATTCAACTAAAAATTATATCAGCATTTCTCCTTGCAATCCTCTTTCCCCATCAAGAGTAAGTTTTGGGGACTTGGAAATCAATCTCTATTCAGAAGCACAGTATTGCATACTTTTAAAATCTCTTTGGAGTTTAGGTAAAACCAATAATTTTGTTTTAATGATTTTATTTTTTCTTAAAAATAAAATATTGCTTATTCTAATAAACTTTCTAGAAATTTGTTCTTGGTTTTAGCATTGTTTTAAGGTTCCAATCTTCCTGAAGTGTGTATATGCATACATTTTTTTCATTCTCATATGTTGGAAGATTAAACTCATTAATAACTTGACATATAGAAAAACTTACAGGAAACTATTCTTATCATATTGTTTAGATTGCAAGTTGGTGTTGAGTGCACTGTATGGTTGAGTGCACAGAAAATAACCTTAATCTGAGATGATTCCAATGATGAAAGAGAGATTAAGTCATAGGTTCATAATGCTGGCCTGGAGATACTTATTAACACTAGAGAAAATATAGAGAAACTGTTATATGTACACACAATGTTATGTTTTTCATATTATAGATACCTGAGCAGCATTAAGATATGTGTAATTCTAAATCTTTCTCCTTGGATTATAAATTAGTTCTGTACTGAAACTTTATTCACAATTATATGCTGATAGCAGAGCTGCAGATTCCATGGACATCTCCTGAGTAATGAGAACTGCATCGTTTGCAAATGTAGAATACTGATAACAGAACTGAGAATTTGACACACTGCACACAGGCAACATGCAGATTTTCGTACACAAAGTACACATGCCTGTGCTACTAATTGAACTGTAGTTTAAAAAGTCAGAAATAAGCTCTTTAAGAGGTGCTATTTGCTATTTTTATTAACGGTTCTTGTCACTAGGACTGAACTAGATATCTGTGAACAACAGCAGTGATGAGAAGCAATTACCAGTAATCTGAGATGCTGCATGAAATAATGGGGAAAAAAAAAAAAAAAGAGATACTTTCAGTGCCCTGAATGTATTTTATCCACAGCACCACAACACTGGACATATTTTGCAATAGCAATAGTCCTGTACAACTATGAAGAATGCATTCTTGAATGAATGAAGAATGTGATCAGAATTAGTACAAAGCAAAACTCTGTGGAAAAGACGACTTCATTCCCAAGAACCACATAGAAATGAAACCACATCCATGTTTTTTTGGAAAGATACCTAATTACCTAATGATGCCTAAGAAAGATGCCTAAATACCTAATAGTAAAATACTTTGGGACAATGGAGACTCCATTCAGTATTGTATTACATTGAATGTATTATTGTATTTCAAAAGAATGTCTGTGATTAATATTTATTTATACAGAAAAAGTGTAGTAACTTAAATGTATTTCCAAAAATGGGTTAGAATTGCTGGTTAGAACTCTATGTGAGAAACAGTGGCTGCATTTCTGTGTATGTATGTGCATGCATACCAACTTATTTCTCATGGTATCATCATAAGTAGCAGTAGCAGTAAATAGGATTATTGAAAAGATCTTAATAATGAATATTTCGAACATTTCCTTGTAGCAAATCAGTAGGATGAAAGAAACACTTTTTTTTTTTTTTTTAAATAAATAAATGCACGTGAATCTGAACAATGATCTCTTTTCAACAGAAAATGATGCACTAAAATATTTCAGAGCTAAATGTTACTCACTGTTTCCGTTTATAAATGAAGGGCTTTTTAAACGTCTTTTTAAAGCTCTGAAGTGTTTTTAGCCTCCAGCTCTCATTGACTTGGATAAATTCATATTGGAGTTCAGATGCTAATTTATGTGACTGCTTTTGAAAATAAATTTAGGTCAAATCCTGTTTCTGCAGAAGCATCCATTAACTCTGCCATTAACTCTGGGAGTTCTTTGTGTTTGCAGCTTCTGTTCTTTAACTGCCATTTATTTATTTATTTTTTTTTTCTGGCTGAGTCACCCACCTGAAAGTATGGTGTTGCCAAATAAAATGCTCTCTTTAAGAAGCAAGGATACTTTCCTTGCGCACTGCAAATAAGTTCTGTAAAAATCCAGCATCTGGTGATGCATTTTCTTTTCTTTACTTTTTCAGGGGAATTCTGGCCTGGGGTTCAGTATTGCTGGAGGAACAGATAACCCACATATTGGGGATGATCCTGGGATATTCATAACTAAGATTATACCAGGAGGAGCTGCAGCAGAGGATGGAAGACTAAGGTAAAAACTGTCTGCTTCATTATTATAAATTGTCCTCTAAGAGTCCAGTGTGAACTGGGTCTTTCATGTGGTAAAGGGGAATAAATGACATGACTAGACTCTCCTTTCTACTAATGTAGGAAAACTGCTTTAAGTAGTTTAAATACTAATAAGGTTATTTAAGGGATAAGGTTAGTTAAGCCCTGTATAAAGGGACATTTGCTGGTTCCACCTCCATCTTTGTACCAGTCATTTCATTTAGTACAAGAAGAGAGATGGGGACAGGAGAAGGAAAAAGTCATTATCAACAAGAAAGTCTTCTCTGCTTGATCATTATATGTTCATGACTGAAGAGCTATGCTTTCATGTTATATATTAAGGCTATCAACACTTCCCAAACTACAGAGCCATTCCTAAATAGCCTTAGCTATTTGTAGATGCTCCCTGATGTGTGACTGCAGCAGTGAGGTATGCTTATCTGCATTTCCAAACTTTTTTTTTCTTTTTGTCTCTGTGAGGATGCGATGACTCTGTTCTGTATTTTGAGTCACCTCCAGAGTATGCTTTTGCTGTAGCTCCTGAGGTAAGCACATAGATCACTTGAAAGTTGTGGTACCCAAATTAATCGTAGTGCATGTCTTAACCAAAATGTACCACAAAAGTACTTGTGCTTTTCTTTCCTTATAGACTTAATTCAGAAAGGTTTCTGTCTGTCACAGAGACTGGCACTCAGATGTCAGTTGTGAAGCCTGCTGATGCTGCAAAAAGGCAATTTAGCTGGAAAGACTTTGGATAAAATTCTGAAGCTTTCATGATCTCAGCACTAGAACCTGACCTCTAGCAGTCTTTGCCAAAAAGCAGATGGCCTAAAATTCATGAAATGTGACCAGATGGTAACAGAAACACTTTTGGAAAGCCTTGTCCTTTAATTCAAAAATAAAAGTATGAGGAATTGGTCAGCTTTTAGAGGAAGTTTTGAATATTTCATATGTTAGGTTAGTAATTCCTTTTAGGAAAATAATGTTATTTTTGCTGTTACAGTGACAAAGAGTCAGGGTGGTTGGCACTGCCTGAAGAGTGTACGATATAAATAAGATTGTAGACAAAGAGAGGAGAAATAATCTCATGTAACTTCATGATGATGGTGCAGCAATATACATTTAAGTTAATCATTTTAGAGTCCCCTAACAGTCAGTGAAGAAAATACTAGGTATTTCTGTTTTGTCATACATCACATCCTAAAGTCAATGTCTATGACAGAAGAATCACATCGTACAAGAGCATTCAAGTACCTCAGCTATAGTGATCTATACTGTAAATGTCTGCTTTGGGCCAGATGGGCTTCATGCAAAACAGTGTCAGGAAGCAGATGTTTGGAAATCACACTATCAAATATGACATGACAAACAACATAGGGGTGTCTTAAACTTTATCACAAATAAGAAAGAATTCCTTTCCAAAAATAATAATATCTTTTTAGTAGAGTTCTTATTACTTTTGGAAGCTGTTCTGGTTTAAGCTATTAAGAAGACACACATCATTGCTATTTTTTTTTTTTTTGTCTTACTATCTTTATATGAAATCAAATATTTTGTAATGCATTGCTTTACTAATTAACTGTAAATTGAACTCGTGGTTACTTGGTAATTACTGTGTTGTAAGTCTTAAGAAGACCTTCTAAATCCACAAAAGATATTGTACTAATGCAATTCATTAATCCATATTAAGATTAGACTTGGCAAGCTTTGTGTTTTGTAATAAAAGTTTATCTTATTACTAGGACTATTATGATAGTCTTAGAGTACAGTATTTGTTACCATTTTGAAGTGAAATGTTATAATTCAAATTTAACCACAGTAGTAAAAATATTTGATAAACATATATTTGGCTTGGTATTTTTGCTCTTCTCTTTTGTAAACAGAACGCATTTACATCAAATTCTTCTCTTGTTAGTACAGAATATCTGAATGCAATTAGATCAAATTCAATCAGCAGAACTTTTTTACTTCAAATAAAACTGTAGGCATATTAAAAATGTCTCTAAAAACTACCATTAGGAAAATGGAGTGACTTAATCCTGTGGGTTTTACACTTAGTAAGAAAATCTCAAATTTTTAGCTGAATATCACACGGTATCAATTCCAGATAGAGTATCTGAGATACAGAGTACCTGGAATTTCTTCTCAGTAACTCCGTATTGTACTCAGCACTCAAAAGGTGTTTTTTACTGCCTCAGTTTCCCACAGGCTCTTGTTTTTGTAGTACATGTGAATTTGTACTTGGTTTTCTCAATCTTACACTCAAACACAAGCTGAACAGACACACTGTCATAGGACGTATTTTTCAATATTTTTCAATATTTTACAGCGTAAGGGCAGAAGTCATTCAAAAGACCTCACCATGATTTCCAAGAAAAGTTTATGTCTGGAATGCAAGAGAGCTACTTGCATATAAACTCCAAGTTTGAAAGGTTTGGGATGGCGCGATTTTATTTTATTTTATTTTATTTTATTTTATTTTATTTTATTTTATTTTATTTTATTTTATTTTATTTTATTTTATTTTATTTTATTTTATTTTATTTTATTTTATTTCACTGTGTTTTTCCTAGGGGAAAATTCCTCCTTTCCTTGTTTTATCTGCTAAGTGGGTTTCACTTTGCTACAATAGTAGCAAGGAAACAATCCTGTCATGTTTTAGGAACACCTGAAAATGTATGTATCAGTGATCTTCACCGATATGCCACTGAAGAGAAAAGCTATCCTGGGGCAGCTTCTGCTTACATGACAAATAATTTTACTTAATGGCAAGTTTATCAGCTAAGGCCACTCAGTAGGAACAGCAGCTCAATGACATGCAGTAACATCCATCAAGAAAGGCAATAGTCCATGTACCTAGTAGAAGTCCTATCTGAATCCCTGAGAAAGGGAGATTGGTGTTCATTTACAGAAAAAAAAAAAAATATATATATATATATATAAAATATATATATATATATATACACAGATATACTTTCTAGTGTCCACTTTTGCCTTGGACTCTGCCTGCAACTACTGTACATTATATAGTATTGTGGACTGTTTGAACTGGCTTCTAAATCTACTGCCTGTTCTTAAATCATAAAAGCCTGTAAAATCACTTTTACTGCATTTTACATAAAGTCCCTTTGATGTAATTGAGCTCAGTGAAGTTCTTCAAATAGAGAGATTCTGAAAGCGACCTTCAAGAAATTGACTTAATGCTACAGACCCTGGCAAACCTTTTACATGTATGTATGGTATACTGACAAGTGGAACAGTAAATAGTAACTTCATCAAAGTTCAACAAAAGCAAACACAACCTCCTGAACCTGGAAAGGAGTAACAATTGTGGTAGAGGGTGGGGGCTTGGCATTGTGGCAAACAGTTTTGCCAGGAAGGACCTGGGGGTCCTGGTGGGCAGTTTATATTCATAACTGTGACAGTGAAGGAGGGAAGGAAGATGACAGAGCCTTACTCTTCTGAATAAAAGCCCAGTTCAAGAAGCAATGGACATAAAATAAAAATAATAAAATAATTAATTGAAATGTGAAATTCCATCTGAGGACAAGACAGGTTTTTTTGTTTTTTTGTTTTTTTTTTTTTTTTACTGTGACAGCGGTCAAGCAGTGGGACAAATTGCCCAGAGAAATTATGATGGAGCCTGCATCCTTGGAGGTATTCAAACCCTGACCAGTCATGTTTCTGGACAACCTTCTCAAGCTAACCCTGCTTCAGCAGGAAGGGCTGGATGAGATGATCTCAAGAGGTGCTTTACAAACTAAATGGTACAGTGATTCTCTAATTTGCACCTGAGTCATCAGTGTGCTGTGGTAGTGATGAAGACCAGCATGAAGAACAGTTGAGAGAAAGCACTAGAGGCAACAGTCAAATGTTGCAACAAGGGAAATGCAAGATGGGTCTGAGATGGTAGTGGTGGGAGTTGCTTTTTTTTTTTTTTTTTTAATTAGGGTAGTTTAGTGAGGCATTGTAAGTGATGGTTCAGTGAGGTTGTTGTGGGACCTCTGTCTTTAGAGGGTTCCAAAGTTTGTCTGGACAAAACCCTGAGGATTTAACTTTTCAATTCAAAGGCTGGACTAGATGTCCTCCAGAGGTCTCTTACAGACTGAATTACTCTCTGATTCTGTATATTTTATTTATATATAAAACTTGATTGTGAGAGTGGAACAAAGGTAAATAAATTTATACTTTTCTGTTGTGTGTTTTTTTGTTGTTTTTTTTTTTTTTTTGGTGGTGGTTGTTTTTGTTGCTGTTGTTTTGGTTTTGTTTAGTTTTGTGGAGCACTACTTTTATTGACAGTAGGTACAATGCATAGTGTGAGTTTGTATCTCTTCATGGCCCATATATCTTTACAGCAATATTTAACAGTAAAAGTTATCAGCCACTTTAGGCTACATTCATTTTGATAAAACATTACTAGATTTTTAAAATTTCTTGAACTTTCAAATATTAACACCTACTATTTTTAATACTATTGTCTCTGAAATACGCTGACTTCTACAGCTAGTAAAACAGACAACACACTGCATAATTCAGACTGTAGAGAACATTTTAGGTAAGTACATTGGCCAAAATACATTAAGTTGTGGAATCTTCTGTGATGTCCATATACTGCACTTCTTTTCTGGTTTCTTTTGGTAAATAACATCACAGAATACAAAATAATTACTTTTGGATTTGATTACTTTAGGTAAATGTGAATATAATAGTCTTGAGAATAACTGAAAATTAGTTTTTGCTGCATACCATGGTTATTTGAAGCTTTGATTTTCAAGTCAGTGACAGACAAAATCTAAAAGCTCCAGGAGTAGCAAACATTCCCACTGAGTTGAAGGAGAATTTCTCTCAGCAGTTTGATCTTTTAAAACTTCTGATGCATAAAAGCTGCTTCTTCTGTCTCATAAAAATCAGTTTTCCATGGACAAGCATCTACATTTTAATAAAGAGGCTCTGAATTTAGACTTTTACTATCTGAAAGAAAGAGAATTGCAGCAATTTATGTCTCAGTGCCTTTTTTTTAGTTTTATTTGACTTTGTGTTGAGAAAAAAAATATAGTAGTTGACTCAGTTGCCTAGATAAAACAACGAACTTCAATATACCATCTCAGCAATTCCTTTTATTTACAGTTATTGATCATAAGTGAAATTCTGGATTCTAAAATGCAGCATGCATTTAAAAAATTCATCATACTCTGTGAAAACAAGTGATCAGTTAATGGAACTAGAAGCAGTGTGCTGGTAAAACTTGATTAAAATAAGAGCTAGTAAAAGAATAATGAAAAGCTGTCAATTATGAATAAGTACAAAGAGCAAAGACACACCAAATATTCTTTTTTTTTCCAGTAGTCATAAACTGAAACAATTTTAAGGTAAATAAATAAATAAATAAAATCTAGTTATAGTTTATCACAGTCTTTTTCTGGTCTTATGGTGGAGGTATTTCTCTCAGAAATCTATCTGCAGGAATGAACACATATGAATTCCTGACCTATTGCTTCCAGATTCAGAAAAAGCACTTTTCCATTTTGTGAAGGAAATTTGGAAATATGAATTTTAAAAGGTCTTGGAATATAGATGACAAAAAGAATCTGAGATAGAACCTGGGTTGAAATCTTACATTTTGTACCAGTCTTGTGGCCCAGGGAATCTTACGGAACCTGTGGTTCTAAGATCACATTGTTACTGCTAATGTGACTGAATATGAAAGAGTTTATTTGCAGGACTGTGAGATTGATTTGGACAGCATTAGGCTTGAATTTCAAGGGATACTGTTGTTTCAAAGATTTTTTTGGTATTTGAGCCTGAGATGTGCTCAATAGGAAAGAAGGCTGATGTGAGGAATGAGTCAAGGAAGAAAGTGGTTGTGCCCGCAGGTATCCTGCCCTGGTAAGCTGCCTGGACCTGTAGCTATTTCATTCATTCTTTCTTCTAGGAAACTGGTTTCAAGTCTCTTCCCATTTGTGAGCATACTTTTTTTTTTTCTTTTTTTTTTTTTTTTTCCCCTTAAGAGTGTGGGTATTTGTAAGCACTTAAACACATTGAGAAAAGCATGTCTACTGCCAGTTACCTTTGGCAGACGGCACACATACCCTTATATCCTGTAGGTTATAAACCACTAAGGGTGTGCAGTGTTTGTCTTTCCTTTGCAAATGTGTCTTTCCTGATATTACTCTAATTACTGATTGTCAGCAGGTTTAAGATTATGTAACTGCAGAATTTTTAAGGCATGCTGCCTTGTTCTACCATCATCATAATAGTCAGCCCCAGTGGATATTTTTCCCTAGCTTTCCAAGTGATCTGGTGTGGGAAAATAATGTAGCACACATGCTAATTGTTGGAGACAAGAGCCTAAATAACTTACCCTCAGTTATCCAGTAAATCAGGCAGAAAGCTTGGAATAGAATAGTGATTACTTCTCTCCTATTTCTGTGCCTTAAGGCTTCAGTTAAGTGTCTACCAGCAAAGGTTTTTAACAAATTAGACTTGTGTTCTCTTCAGTTATCAACTAACCCACTGTGATGTGTCAAAGTGTTATAATTTACTTAGATATATGTAGCAAGAGAGGAACTTCTTTCTCATGTTCATATTTTGTTCATAATAAAAAATTAAACTGAGAAAAAGGGATTTAAAGGCAAAGATTTCATTCTGGTCAGTGTTTTTTTTTTTGTTTGTTTTTCTTTTTTTTTTTTGTTTTTTTTGGTTTCTTTTGTGTTTTTTTTTTTTTTTTTCTTTTTCCCTCTATCTTACTGAAGATGAGCCAAAGAGGAAACACTACAAATTCATGCTATTCTTTCAAACTTGAAAATTAGAATTAAGAAGTATGCCGGTATAATTACATCCAGTTTGCCAGAGAAACTCAAAGGGAAAAAGAAATGGAGGAGAGGGAACAGAAGCAAGGCCCCAGTTGGGAAGTGATTTGATAAAAGACCCCCCTTTGGTCTTTGCCCCACAGGCTGCAATGACAGTACTTTGTCTCTGATGAAAAGTCTGAAACCTCAATCCCTCCAGCAGCAGCAGGCAGACAGTTGTTACCTGTTGATATCCATTTGTAGCTCTAGATTGCTTACTGAGAAGTGAATTGGGAGTGAGAATAGGAAAAAATTAGGAGCTTTTTCAGATTAATGTGAAGAGCTGTTCCCAGGAGGGATCATGTTCTTTATAAGTGTGTCTCTAATCCAGCTTGGGCAACTGGCTTTATTTCACCGTCATGATATATCAAAACAGAAGTGTGTCTGCCTTGTGATTCACTGCCTAAGTCTCTGTTAACTTTTGATCTTGAATTAAGCCTATCAGTACCAGGTCTATGCACATTGCAATGGCATAAAGCTTGTTCAGGATGTTATTATAATTACAGTACTGCCACAAAACACTGATTCATATCTGCACTGTTTACAGGCCTCTGACAATGCTATTAGTTCAGTACATAATTTAGTAGTAAGTTAATAAAGAGACATTCACCCCATTAGGCAAAACATGCTTGCCTTGCAGACCGTCATCAATTAGATCATGAATTATTGGCTGCTCACTCTGTCCTGGTTTGTGTTAGGAGGTTTGATCTTATTAACTGTGTTTGTTTGTGTATCTGTTCATATCGTTTTTTGAGCTACTATGATATAAAAAAATGAATTATCGCAGGGGATCTACATAAAAAAGGCAGGTCACAAAACCAAAATTGAATTTTCATATACATATATATTTTTAAGTGGCTTACAATGACTCTTGTTTTACATTACCAATCTATACTTCTTTTTGACAACGGAATATGTTACCATTTAAGTCTCCTTTCAGCTGCTTTCACCACTTCACTTTTCTTTTGCTAAATCCTTCTTTTTTTCTTTTTCTTTCTTTCTTTTTTTTCTACATGAAGTTTGCATTCCTTATTCAGTATTTCAGAGACCCAATATGTCTGTGAATTTGATCCTACTTCTGCTTTTTCTACTTTGAAAATAATTCGATAGACTGCAGAAAAATCTCTTATGCCATGCAAGAAAGGATTGGGAAATGATGTTTTGACAGATGAATTCTCAGGTAAATGAAATAGAATCTAATAGGAAGAAAAGCCATGGCTTTTCTCTGGCTTGTGGGCTTTGAAACTGGTGAATTTTAATAGCCTCTTTATAGAAAATAACGATGGACTTTTTTTTTTTTTTTAAACACAATGTATTGGTTTCTTCCCCCGGTAAGTTTCTGAGCTGTCTTCCACTAACTGAAACCACTGTTTGAGAATAACACTTAAGCAAAACAGAATGTTATTAGGACTGTAGGTACCTTGCAGGTTTATAATGCCAATTGCATGAGATGTTTCATGCAGTGGTACTGAACTGGTCAACAGGGCTCTTTGCCAGGGGTTTCTTCAGCAGCTATCCCACCAGAAATTTCAGTAGCCCCAGCATGCTGCAGCAGTAGCAGCAGAACAGCACCATGCAGCCAAATCCAAGTGATTATTTCATCAACATGTTTGCACTTCTACTGCAGTTACAAATTTAAATAGCTCAGTGATAATTTGTCTTGTGTAAGAAGCCCTCTGCGGTTATATACCTTAGAAATCATCAGTTCTCTGTGGAGTCTGACATTAGTCAAGGAAAAAAATATTTCACATCTGTGCCTATACTCTACAGGTGTAACCCTCTGGGGTTCTGTTGAATTTTCCATTTATTTCAATTCCCACTGAATCTGAAAATAAGATTTTGGATAAACAGGAAAATGACTTATGTTCTCATTAAAAAAAAAAAAAAAATGTTCCTTATAAACAGCAAAGGTCTGATTCAAAAACTTCGAAGAAAAAGCTTGGCTGGCTTTTTTGCTTCTGACAGCTAATCTCAGAAATGCTAATACATGGTGAGACAGACAGTCTGTCATTTCATGCACTGTCAAAACTCTCAGCTGCTGTTTGAATAAACACTTGGACTTTCAGGCTTTAGCCAAACCGTATTTCCTGACCATTCCTGATCTCTGTTGCTACATTCCTCATTTCGCTTTTACTACAGAAGTTAGAGCGGGGGGCTTACATTTATTTCCCCATGGCATGCAGGTTTTAATATCAACCTTGCAATATGTGTATTTTGTTTGGATGTGTTGTTTACATTGTGCCATTCTGCATGTTACCCTGAGTCATGTCACTGCAAGAAGCAAGATTATTTTTTTTCGCTTACTCAGTGTGTAGCCTAATAGGACTTACGTTCTGAAGCTCCTGAAGTTTCCTACAGAACTTGAAGTACACGTTTTCTTCCTTTTTTTTTTTTTTTTTTTAATGCTACACCTTTGTTTGGAATAGCTCTTCTTAATCAAACCTGAGCGGAAGGGAGTGTTTTCTACTTGTTAGTGCAAGCGCCTGGGAGGCAGGACTGCGTAGTTTTGTTCTCAACTTGCTATGCCTGATCTGTGGTAACACTTTTCTTCTTTTGTGCTAAAGTTTCTCCATTTGTAAAACGGGTATAGTGATCATTATCTTTGCCTCACAGGGCTTGTTGTGAAGCTTAAACGAGTTCATATTTGCAAAGCACTTTGAGCGCCAAAGATGAAAAGTGCTTGTAAAAAAACCTGAATGTGGAATTGCCTTCTGGGTTATCTGTTGTAACTGGTTTTCCTGCACAAACCTGAATACGCTTCAGACAGCGCTAGTGTCAGTTGGGAGGATTTTAACCATGGGTGAGGAATAACCAAGTAGTTTGGTGTATTTAGCAGCCAAAGCATATCTTGGACCTTGGAAGGTCCATATCTTGGACCTTGGAAGGAAGCACCTTATCCTTCCCTGGGCTGGACTCACCGAGGCAGCACTGGAGGCTGTGCAACGCCAGGCCTCAAACCCCCGCATGGTGCTGGAGCCAGCCAAACCGGAGGGCTTGGAGGGTAAGTGAGGGCTGCAGAGATGTCCCTGCCCTCTTCCACACCTACGGAGCCTGGCCTGGGGCATCTTCCACTACCTGCAGAGCAGCCTGAAGCTGGGAGGAGCTTTGCAGCTTCCTGGTGCCTTCTTCATTCATCTCAGACTTTACAGGGTTTTGTTTTCCTTTCCCATTTCTTTATCCCAACACCTTCCTCCCACAACACCCCACAGCTACCTTCACCTCCTTTTTTCTCATTCTTTGCCTCTCTGCTGTCCCACGTTGGCCTCCGGCTTTGAAGGCAAACACAGATACTCATCCTGTGAGCAGAAGTTTTCCTTCTGGCCACCATTAGAGGCTGCTCTCTCTGCTGGCTGCCAGAGCCACCCAGATAAAGCCGAACTGCTGACAGAGCCTGGATGCACTCAGAGTTTCAGTGCTCGGTTGCTAGTGGAAGTAGTTTCAGGAGGAAAGCATCGTACATGGCAGTGGCAGGAGACGAGACGCAGAGAGACTGAGGATAACTGGGGAGATAGAGAACGGACGGAGGAATGGAAAAATGTGGTAAGAGCGAAGGATACCAAAGCTGAGAAATGAGCTGGATAAGAAATGCAAAGGAAAGGGTGGGGGAAGCAACTTATTTATTTATTTGTGTATTAAAAAAGGGAAATGGTACTTGCTATAGGTTTCGCGAAAGGGTTAATAAAAGAAATTTGTCTGAAATCTGAGAGCCTGTTGCAGGGAAGCCTCCAGGAGTGCCCGTCAGCCCCAGCTTCTTGCGCTCTGTCTGTGATCCCCCTCCTCATCCTGCCCTCCCCTGCCTACATGGAACTCTTTGCTTCCTCTGCTGTCCCTTCACTGTCATAAGCTTGCAATCAAAATCAAGCATTTAAACAAAAATGTGGGCTCATCAGGCCTAGAGGGTGATTGATTACTAACCAGGCATTTGGTCAGCGGGTTGCTTTATTTGGAGTGGTCACCTCACTCTTGTGTCTGGTCTGTGCAATTGCAGATCTATTGCTTTTAGTAAAGTTGGACTTGGTTTCCAGTAACTCAAGGCAGGAATTTCAGTTCTGATAACTAAAAATGATCTTTTATGGGAGGAAAAGTGTTTTGTTTTGTCTTTTATACTGATGTGTCTGGCAAAGGGAAGAATTAATCCCCAACCAAGCAGTTTCAACTTGGCATACATTTATGGATTGTAATTCCTAACTCTGCTTGAACTGGATGTTGCGTATTTTGGGGGAAGGGAGTCTGCCTTATGCACGTACTATGTCTTAAAACAATAATATGTGAAGCAAAAGATCATAAACTCTTTACAAAGTTACTATAGGTGTGTCTTACCTAGTAAATGAGAATTCATTTGCCTTGAGTTATGCTAGTCAAGCAATAGCTGAAAGTTTGATGCAGAAAATCATTGTGTTATAAGTGATTTAGAATAACTATACTTCCAAGTGACTTATATAGCAACAGGCTATGTTCAGAGAATTTGTGATGAAGGAAAAAAACAAATGGAGAAGTCCTCCTATTGTATTATTGTATTTAGACTTGACTTATCCAAAAAGTGTATGCTTGAGTCTGTCTGCAAATTGAATGGGAGCTAGCTACTCCTCCCTCTCAACTCTACATAGCTACACCCTGCAAGATTAGCTATTAGCTAACTACTTCCTGTTCTCAGAGCATGTGTAAGGAGGTTAGGCTCTTCTGAGAGGTGTAAACCCAGTGGGGTTTTGCTTCTCTTCTCAGTATGCATTGGGTTTGTCCAAGAAGCATCCTGAACCTCTGAATTTTTTCAGAGGAAACAAAAATTATACTTTTCATGGTGTTGTTTTTCCCTTGGCTCAACCTTGGGCCAAATATGTTAGAAATTTTGATATTGACAGGTTTTTGTTTGTTTGTTTGTTTGTTTGTTTGTTTTTCCTAAGGTGAGGATGTAGACAGCAATATTTGGAGTTATTGTGGAATTCACCACCATTTTTAGCTCCTGAATATTGTTGGTCATGTTCCAGGAGGTCATCATGAATAGCTTTCAAGTACTTCCAAGTCAATATGATGCAGTGAGCATTCGTGTTTTTTTTGAAACTTCAGCTTTTATACAGTTTTGAATAATAATAATAAGGTCAAATTATTGTTTTTCTGCAGTGTTAGTTTTAAAAATTTAGTTACACATTCACTCTTATGCCTAAGAATGGACTCAGTTTAACTGCTTACCAAGTTTCTTTTGGAAATCAAAAACTTAAAATATACATGATTAGTGCATTAGGCAGTAGTGAATTTTTAAAAGTCTTCAAATGATGTGGGAATTTATTTAAATTATACAGTTTACTTATTGGACTTATAATTGTTTAAATAAGCTATTTTTTTTAAGTCTTACTTGCCTGTGAACTTTTCTTAATGGAGTGCTGGCTGCATCCCCATATGAAAATTTGCTGTATACAAATTTCAGGTCTAAAAAGACTTTGGCGTGCAATACTAGCTGAACAAACATTTTTTGATGCAAAATTAGGTCCACATTGCTTTTCAGTGGCAAAGGGAGAAAAGTAAGTCAGGGATTCCCTTATTAGAAAATAATAAAAGAAACAAACAAAAAAAAAATCACCTTTCAGCTCACCTCTGAAGGGAACCCTGCATTCTCCATCCTCTCCCTAGTAAGCATGAGCCAACATCTTCTAGAAAAGTAATTAAACTGGAAGAGCTATGAAATAAATGTATTTTATTCTTTACTTCCAAAATTGCTTCACTTCCTAAAAGACAACTATTGTTGAGCAGTCTTGCAGTAAACATGTCATTCACAGAGGAAGGTGCAGGCTGTGAACCAGGGCCTCTTCCTTATGGATATCATGAGCATTGATCAGGGACACCTGCATTAGTTTCAATTGTGGTGACAATTTTTGTAATATATTTAAATATTTAATTGAGTCAAAGCAAGAGGCAAAATTTATTTTCATTCTTGTATTGAGGATGCTTTCCAGAATAATGGGAGATTTTTACTGCAATTTAAAAAGAGCATTACATTATAAAAAGTGGAACATTTTCTGCTCTGGAATCATTTTTCTAGGAGTTGATATTGGATAATAAGACAGCAGATGGTTGTTTTGATTTTTGTTTCCCTGACTGTCTAACCTTTTATTTTGTTTTATTCTATTTTATTTTAATTCAAAATTTATTAGAATGAAATGACTTATTATTGGCTTGGCTGGATTTTTTTTTTTTCCAATGTAAAACAATGTCATTTATTCAAGAAACAAAGCTAATAGAAACAGCTTTGACTTGAAGTGCTTTTTGTTGTTGTCTTTGTTTGTTTGTTTGTTTTCCAGAGTTCACTTATAAATCTGCAGGTGCACCCAAGAGGTGTTCAGATAAATAGAAAGATGGACGGGTGGGGTTTCTCTGAAATGTTATCACAGGTGGTAACTAGTGTGACTACTAGATCAGCTATATGCCTTTGGCTTGTAGAGTTTGTCTAGCAGGGCCTTTCTTATGATGATGAAAAATCAGTTATGAAAGGCAAGAGATTATGTCCTGTTTCCGAACCACAGGAGAGAAACAGAGCATTGAGAATGACCAAGGAGCAATATTTGCTATCTCTTCTAATGAAAGGATTTGGGGACATCAAACAAATTTGTTTATTTATTAACTGGTAGCAAAACTATGCTGAATGGCAGAGAACACTGTGGATATGAAGTGTACATGGGTTTTGAAAACAAATTAAATTTGTGGAAAAGGAACCTAGCTCAGGCTATTAAATAAAATAGTAGTATATGTGATTCAGGAAACCCTAGAGTCATCAGAATCTGAAAATGTATTCTGGGTAAATACTGTATTGCTCTTTTCCTATACCACCTGGTAAAGGCCACCATTGGAAGGAAACAGGAGGTCTGATGGACCCCTGTTCTGGCTTATGGCTTCATATAGTTTTTATCTTTGCAGCCAGGGAAACACCTTCATCCAGACTTCAGCTCCAATCATCCCTGAAGCTTGATCATTCAGGGGCAGCAGTGTTTCCATTAAGCAAAGGGCAGGATTCCTGGGTGGGCCGTGCTAAGGCTCACCCAGGTATCAGTGGTAAGGCTCCCATAGATGGTAAGGTTTGGCTGGGGAGCTCAGTGCAGCCTGAGTGATGGCCATCTTACCCTGCAGCCATCCAGCACTCAAGGTCTCTCATTTTAATTTGTGAGAGAGGTTTTTGCACTGGGTTGAGCCTGTCCTTTTCTCTTTTCTATTTTTATTCCTTTTGGTAGCCATTAATGGGCCCCCTCTTGAAATCAATCACTGCATGGCTGGTTTTGCAGGAGTTCAAGCTAGCTCTAAATGAGTTCAAAGTTGCAGAGTGGCATTAACATGGCCTTTTACCAATGATAATTGGCTGTAGACATATGGTAAACATCAATCTAGGTGGCTTTCCATGCTAGACATACTGCGGCCAGTGTCTGTGCTGGTGTGGCTAATCCTGCATTGGATTTCACTGTGCCAATTTGATGTATATGAGCTGTCTTCAGACTCTCTTGGACACTAGATAGTATCTTTGCAGATATTTTCAATGAAGAGATGTATATAAGCACTTCCAAACAAATAGACATTGCACGATAAAGGCATACTGCGTAAAAGGCTAATATGATCTATTGAGTGTGGTGGAAAGAGTTAACGAAAGGAGAGCCCCAGCCTTTGCCCAGGAAGTTCTCAGAAATATGCTAGAATGCAGAAATGATCCAAAGTATTTTAAACAACAGATAAACTGCTTTTTAGCCAAGTTTGTGCCTAGAGTGAAGTCTTACAGCTGAATTTAAGACCTTTAAAATAATATATTAAAAAAAAAAAAAAAAAGAGTAACGAAAAGCAAATGCTAATGTGTCCTCCATTGAAACTGTGTGAATAGGAACATATTCAAGATTCTAAATATATTTTCTTCTAGCAGTCTAAAGGCTGCAGGGACTTTTCCATTCCTAATTATATAGTGCATATGCTGTCTGTTTCTGACTTACAACTTCCAAAATAGAAATTAGAGTCATAAATGAAACATAGGGAGAGGGGAGAAGGCATGCTGTGCATGATAAGGAGCTGCTGTGCTAATATTTTTACTGATACTGTTACCAGTCACAGACTTGTGTTCCAAATGCAGTTACTGTTATGCAGACTCTTTAATACATAGACATTTCATTAAGATAGCTGTTGTACTAAAAAATCCATGAGTAACTAAAGCAGTAGCAATGGACAATAAATGTAAATACATCCTGACAGTTCTATAGCTGTGCTGGTTATGTTTCGGGTCTCAGTAAGGCCATGTTATTAACAGGCTATGGAAATGCACAATCATTTGAAGCAATAACACATTCTGAAATTCAGAAGTGTTTTCTGAAATCTGAATTGTTCCCTGACAATTTCCCTTCAGTCTCTGTTCTGTAAATGAAATGGAAGTCCTCTGGTAATACACCTGCAAGTCAGGCTGGCATGACCTTAAACCCTCTTGGAGGTGATCTGAAGTTTTTGACTGCAGTACAGTAGGCATTTATTCCTCCTAAACTATCACTGGGCTCCTGGTATACAGAGGAGGAATTTCGCCCATGCTTTCTGCTTTCTGGTGCAATCCTACATGGCTGTTGCCTTCTGGAGGATGAGGGCTTCCTGCTAATTTGTCCTGGACAGTCAGAAAAGCAGCCAAGACATTGCACCAGTCCAGGGGGAGCGAGCAGTGTCTGCTGTGCACAGGCTTTTCCTCCTGCTCTGTTTTGCTTCTTTTCTGTTCTCTCAGCTGGGAGGGAACACACTCGAGACTGACTTTCCTCATGGAAAGATAGATTGCTCTTTCTATGCCAAAACTGCTGCAACGGTCCAGAGGAGTGTACAGTGAACTGTGGGGACAACTAACACAACTTCAGGTCACTCACCAAAACCTCCCACCAGTAGGCGTGGGCTGACGGCTGGTGATATGCTGCAGATACTGCTGCAGGGTTTCTATTACTCTGTTGTAAAAGCAACACATATTCTTAAATGGAAAACATTCCTAGGGTTTTTGATTTCGGTCTCTGGCTGAAACTCAACTTGGTTGCTGGTGCAAGGCTGCAGCAGCACAGCACTAGGCCTAACTGAGCACACCCTGCTTTTTGACAGGACTCGTCTCAGCTTTCAGGCTCCACACAGCCAACACACAGAAACTGGTTTGCTAGTACAGACGGAGAAAGCGTCTATCTGGCTCCATTTACTCACAGAAATGCTATGCCAGAGTTTAGTTCCCTGTCTTTACACACATACAGACCCATACGCCCACCCCCTTTGCAAGTGCTGGAAGCATTTGGCCTTCATCTCTGACTTCTAAGGGCTGGGTTCAAGGGTGAATGCAGCCAGGACAAGGCAGAGAGCGGCTTTGGTTCGTTATCTGTTGTGGTCAGTATGCCTACAGGCTACACTGGAGGGTGGTCCCTGTCTGAGATTAGCCAAAAATGTGCAGGTTTTCCTCTGGAAAGTTTATGTATAGTGTAAACGGAAGAAAAATACGGGGGAAGGTATATGGGTTTCTCATCTTCTATTTGAAGACTATGAAAAATAAAGTAAGTGACCGGCTCAGAGTTGTACAGAAAGAGTTGGGATGGCATTAGGTGAACATTTTGAGGGAAAAACATTCTATTTTTCCTCAATTTATTTGTTACAGATGAATGACACTTGCTAAAGAATTGAGAAGATGATTTTCTTTTCTTTCAACTTGCAACACTTTAGTTTTAGTCCAAACCAAACTTTTAGATTTAGTTTTTATCTGCTTTTCTCAAGACCACAGACAATTCTGCCCTTGTTGGAAGTGTGGGTTAGATATAGTTCAGATATTGCCTTCATGTTAAATACGCTTGGGTTTCCATTATATTGTTATAATATCTGCATATATATTTAAAATTAGATTGTTCCTAGGTGTTCAGATTTTTATTAAGTTCAGCTGAAATTCTTTCAAGTCATTCATAAATTATTTTTCCACCCAAACCATAACTTTTATCAGCCATGTTTCAGCAAGTAACTCTTCTATGAGATTTATGGAATTTCATTATAAAACACATAAGGGTCAAATTTTGAATTAGGATTGGCTGGTGCCTTCATCAAATGTATTTTCATAAGCACTTGATGTTCTCTAGTTTGCAGAAAGAACCATAAATTGCAAATGAGATCTGAAATTTTCATTTACTGCTATGTTTTATCCCTTTATTTTTAAATTGGACATAACAGTAGTTTTATACTAGTTTACAATGTCAGAAAGGGGCCTGAGGGTATATGTGATTTTGCTACAGAAATTGGATCATGTGTCTAAGTATCATTATACTTAAAAAACAGTATGCCCCATGGTACATGTGTATCACTGGCATTTAGTTTTAGCTTTATATTCAGTAATTGAATAGGCAGATCTGAAGACTGCTTTTTTAAATTTGAGATCCTTTATTCTGCATTCTTGGTTGAAATTACAATAGTAATAATAATGTAAAGAAATTTTATTGGTCAGTGTCAATAAGTGCATTTTTTATCCCTATATACTGTACGTTTTACTTACCATGAGATGGGGAGGGTGCATATCAAAATTACCCCCAAAAAATAAAAAAAATAAAGACGTCAACAAAGGGATGGAGGTGGCAGTCTTCCCTAACTAATGGACTAGATTGGTTCTCCTGGGGTCAGGTAATGTATTTACATTATGATTCACTGATATCTTTAAGAAAGGATAATAGTCAGTCCTTTCAACTTGTCACCTATAATCTTGTGTTCCTGCTTGAAGTGCTTGTTTTTGTGATGTCTATATGGGGAAAAAAAAGAAAAAAAAGAAAAAAAAAAAGGAAACATCAGCCCTTTTATAGGGGAACTCTGACTGAAAAGTTTAGACAAAGCAGGAGCAAAGAAACAAAGTGAAAGTTTAGTTCTCTCTCTTATCTTTTCTGTCTGGTACCTAAGGTTTTGTACTGATTCTCCCTTAACAGATTTTTTTTTTTTTCTTAATTTCTAAGCTTTGGCTAAATAATAAAGTCCATATTAATTTTAACTTTTCTGAGGAAGTACCTAAAAAAGTTAGAATTGCTTCAAAATGATCTGGTAATGTTGGCCTTTCTGCAGTATAAATCATGGTAACTGTATTTGTGTAAGCAGGTCTGCCCCATTAATAGACTGCCAATGAGTCTGGAGGTGTCTAGATGGTAACTAAGGCCTGTGGATTACTGCAGCTTTTAGCGTCTGCATTGTCCTGTGGAGTGCAGATAAGTCCCTTGTTCCTGAGACCATGGTTGGTTCCAAGTAGTTCCTTTATGGAATTGCAAGTGGGTTAATGTTTCCTGGCAGGACCATTTGGTCTTCTGCGGCTCTTTGCTGCTGTACTAGACTGCTTTGGGTCTCTCTGCAGGGCACCATATTGCATAGAACAGACTGAACAGAGTAATCATTACCAGTTGTCCCCTACTATATTTCTGATAGATGCCTAAGGGTTGCGTTCATCTTCTGTTCTTACAACTTGACTGAAGCAATTACCACCTTTCCAAGGATGTCTGCACAGTTTCTTGAAATTAGTAATCAGAAAACTCAGATGAAAGTAGTCAGGTTTAGAACAAAGTTGGTAAAAGCCCTTAAAGTATAGTATTTCTTTGTAATTAATCCAACCACTCATTAAGATAGCAACAGCTATGGGTAAACCTCTGCATCCCTGACCCTGTCCTAAAAGGCAAAATCTCACTCATATTTATTGCATCAGTTGTAACTGTCTTGACATGATTGTAGCATGTACTTACTATGTTCTGTGTTTTGTGAGCCAGAGTTCTTCATACCTGAATTATTCTACAAATTCTTGTAGAATATACCCATTTTGTAACAGCATTTACATGAGCCAGCATGCCATGGGAAGAGCTGCCTCACTTAATTTTAATTTAGCAGTTAACCTGCATGGATGACTAAAATAGATTGACATATATGCATAATGCGAAGTCCCAATTTGAGTATTTTGGCTAAAATAGAAATAACATTACTCCTACTTCAAAATTAAATCAGAGACTTCTATGTTTTGCTGAAATGAGATATGTAGTCCTTCTTTTTTCAAGGAAACAATACCATGAACATTGTTTCTAGGCTTATGTTCTTTTAAATTATGGTGCAAACATTTTCATTCTTTTTCAACCTGGTACATGCATTTTCCAAAATACTTCCAATCACATGTTGCTTTTCAAAGAAACATGAGTAAATTTAGCCAAGAACTCCGTGAACCCATCGCATCAGCAAATGATGAGATTGTATTATTAAGCCTCAGCAATTAAAGTTCTAAATTTGAAGACTATTTTTTTTAAGAGTTCTTTTTGTTCAGAATTAAATAAAATATTTGTTTTCAATTGTTGCAAGACTCATAGCTTAGAATACAACTTCATTTTCTGTTTTTTTCATTAGAAAGTTTTACATTTTTTATCATACGTATTTTAAAAAGTAATCATATGAACATACTTCCTTTCTCAAGGAAATATGTTAAGGTTTATAAGTAGAGTGGAAATAATTTAAAAGTACTGATTCTATTACATAAATGCTTTAGTATTAAAAAAAAATCTCTTGTGGAAATGAGATTTGTTGGAGCAATTTCCTCCGACTTGGAGATTTTGTGGAATGAATACAGTTATTGGTATAGGGATCTCTTTTGTTTGTTTTTTTTTTTTTTTTGACTTGTGTATTACTATATTTGGATTATGGGCCGGATCTTTTGTTCAACACGTCTGAAGCTGGGCCTGAAACTAACTTGCACAGAGAATGTATACCCACCTTGGGAAGATTTTAAGATAAATTGGGAAGGGAGTTCACATATCAACAAAGGAAATATATTTTTGCCATACAGTTTCTACATGAACATCTGAATGAAACTGGGAAAATACACTGGAGGGCTGTTCACAAGAGCAAAATTATATCCTCTAAGTGGTAAGACCTTACACTTCAACAGCTAAAAGAATTTTCTGATGCTGGATTTACTGATATTTTTTGCTATTTTTATTTTAGTTTTATACTGCTGCAGCATTTACAGGTCACTAAGAGAGTAGAACTTGAGTATGGTAGAAACTTTACAGTTTAACTGGATTGTACAAAATTTTAAAAAGCGTCTATATTAATAATAATAAAAAGAAGGTTAAGATCAGTTCACCAGCTTATTTCATTTCACAGTGGACCTGCTGTTTTAGTGGTCTGAATATTCTCAATGAATATTTGTACACCCATGAGATCAGTGTTGATCTATTGCTGCATCAGCATGTCCGTTAAAAATTGTGTTAAAGCCATAAGAATGTATAGGTACTTATATATTTATAGGTACTTACACATGCACATACACACTCAGATGCATGTGCATGTATTTTCTTCATTTTTTTTAATTTTTTTTTTCACCCTGTGTGTGTGAAGGAGTTATAGCTTTGGAAGGGTATAGGTGGATATCTCACACTAGGTGGGTTCATCATAGCAAACTAAATGGGATGATTAGTGTCAGTTACATCTGCACTGAAAAAGTTAGTATACAAACAGAACACTTTGTAGTGAAGTACTTCCATCACCAGAGCAGCTTTGCGTTATCTCACTTACATTCATCCTACAATAGTACTATTAATCTGGGTATTTTTTATTAACAATGGTCTTACAGTTTTAAGAGAATAGATAACTCTAGGGTCGGATTTCTGTCAGAGTGTAAATGTCCTTTTCCAAAGGCTTTGCTTTATTTTTGCTTTATTTAGTATGTGTGTGGCTTACTGATTTTGGCAAGGTCAGTTGCAATTGCGTGTCCTTAGTTGACTTTTTCTGGAAATCTTTTTTTTTTTTTTTTTTTTTAATCTTTTACAGAGGCATCAATAAAACCTTTACAAGAGGTTGTAGATATACAGGGTTATTGAGTAGTATCAATATTTATCAATGCAGTGCACAGAATATATGAAACAAAAGAAATGTAACACTTCTTTTTAGTGTTTTTATATTTTTTTCCCACTCTATCATCTTCATAACTATCCAATGGCTAGGATCCTGTGTTTTCTTCATTAATGTTCATATAGTCTGTATTTTAACTATGACAATAAGCGTCAGAAATTTGACAAAAATCAGATATATGGCAGTATTAATAGAAAGACAGAGTAGCAGTTTAGACATAATTACTATCTGAGTAGGAAGTAGTAGCAGGATGCATTCATAATTTATTTAATAGAAAAAAAGCAATTTATATTAGACCACTTATTAATTTGACAGCCAAACCACGCAATTATACATGAATGCTTTTGGCATTGACAGAAAGCACGAAACCCAGTCATTGAACAAAAACTAGAAACTTTGCAATACAGCACTTTTTGTCTGGAGTTTCAATTTTCAGTCCTTTCCACGTCAGATCAATTGTCTGTTGAAGGATATTATCAATATTTCCCGCAGTAAATGCTCTTTCAAAAGGCTGATAACATAAAAAATCTTTGGTTTCAAGTAGTGTTTTTTGTTGTTGTTTCGTTTTTGTTTTAAACAAAAACAGCAGCACTCAAATGTAACAAAAATCCATTCTAAGTTCTGATAATCTTTTGTGAATAATTCATTCTTTCTTCATGTGCTAAGACTCCTGAGCAATATCGAGCTCAAGTGTTCTTTTGCTGTAAAGGGTTGTATTTCATGGTCAATCTTTATGTATAGAAACAGCAAAAATGAGAATATTTTTAGCATTCCATAATTTCTTTGCTGATTGTCCTTTCAGACATGCAAAAGAACACATTCATTTTTATATGCCTTTTTCTTCAATACCCAAAATACTTACAGGCATCTCATACTAAACGTTCATCACATAAGAACAGTATTGTTTAAGTTCATCTAGTTGCTTGGAATTTGCTTTTCTTACACTCATTTGCAAAGAAAAGATGGCACAGTAGTTAAGACATTAGCCTGGTGCTATGGAGATGGTTTTAGTGCTGTCAAAGTGTAGATTTTCTTTTCAACTGTAAAATATGGAAAATACTACTCCACTTCATTAGGTTGTTTTGAGGGTGAATATATTACCTAATCCTCCTCAGCACATGACCAAAATTAAGAAAATGAGGGATTTTTTTTAGTATTCTATAAAAAAAAAAAAAAAAAAAAAAAAAAAAAGATGTTATTACCAAACAGCAGATCTTGGAGACACATTTTGTGGTGAAAATGTAAACAATGAAATTTACTCACGTTATTTAGGATGAAATATTCTCTTTTAAATTGCTGTTTGTAGGACAGCATTTGTATTTTGATAACTTAAGAATTTTTGTCTCTGCTGAAGAAGAGAGATATAAGAAGATTTAAGAAGATATTTTAATGAATACTGATCTCTCTGTATTAAATTAAGTGAACTTATTTCCTTAAGAGCAATGGTAGTAGTAGTAGAAGCATGCATCATGAATGTTGTAACTAGATGATATTAGTAAAAAGTCTTTTAATAAAGTCTGCAAAACCGAGATGTTTAGTATTCTTTTCCACTCCAGGGGACCCAGCCCCAATTTATGGTGGAGTGTGGTAGGTGAGTAGCTGAGTATGACATAGGTGAGCAGGTAGACTTTAGTTTGAATCCAGGATGTCTTTTGGAGAGATGCATTCTTTTTCCAACTCGTTGCTAATTTAGTATATTGCATGAAGATTGTCATCTGGTAAAATTGACAGTGGTGTGTTTTTTGTTTTATAATACTACTGACTAAACCTTACTCAGTCCAAAATAACAGCTGAAGCATTTAGTATCTGTTACTCTTTGTTTTTCTTGAAGGGTCAATGACTGCATCTTGCGAGTGAATGAGGTGGATGTGTCAGAAGTCTCACACAGCAAAGCTGTGGAGGCCCTAAAAGAGGCTGGCTCCATAGTCCGATTGTATGTTCGTCGAAGGAGACCTATTCTGGAGACCGTGGTAGAGATCAAGTTGTTCAAAGGACCTAAAGGTAAATATGAACATAAAAAGACATCAGTTTTAACCTTGACGTTTGACCTCTCTCTTAGCTCAAATAGGACCTGACTTTGTCAATTGGTTAACTAGTTGACCTGTCATATACTGAAATAAAGTGAATTTAGGTTGGTAGAACTTTAATTCATTGTTGTATGTCTTTTCCTGGAATATAAAGAATTCAAGAAGTTGTGATTTGTTTCATTTCATGTTTGCTGTAGAGATAGCTCCTTATCTTCAGAATAAATGCAAGACACTGAAATAGTATGCTTTTATTGACAGTAGATACATTTCTTCTGAAGTTCCTCTGTGTTGGACCTTTGGTGTTGGATGCAGAGTTTCTGAATTCTCCCTTTATTAAAAATATTTATTTGGTACCTAACCTCTTCTTTCTGTTTTCATGTTGATGGTTTGTCCTGCAGTTATCTCTGGAACAAGGAATACTAATTTACCTAGATACATAGAAGAATTTTATTTTTTCCTTCAACAAAATTCCGTGGAAGCCTAGAAGAAGGCCTTCCCTAGCCTAAATCACCTTTATCACTTTTAACAGAACCTTCAGCCTACAGAAACAAACAAACAAACAAAACCCACAACAAACCAAACAAAACCACACACAAATTTTTAGTAGCATCATTACAAATTGTAAAGTGTCTCACAGGAAGCTGAGTAATATTTGTTGAAGTGAAATTTTATATTTTCTTTTCACCTTTCCTTTTGTGCTTTTTTATTATTATTATCTACATACAGAAGTTATTTTTTAACAAATTTAATTTTATTGTTTTTCCTGCCTGAAATTTCCTTACAGCTATTAGCCGTTAGATCATTGTTTTTGTTTTATACCTAATTTCTGGACAAAGAAAATTATTATTTTTTTTTCACAGTGTATGAGAATAGAATGAACAGACAGTAGATTTTTGCCTTCAAATAATTGTTTCTTAAGCAAGTCTTTAATTAATAGCATATACATGAAATGAATGAATTCACATGTCCAATATATTTCATGCATATGAGATTATTCTACCTGTTTCATCTGCACTGGATAACCTGTAGGGTTTTTTTCAGTGCTTTCTTTTACATTTCATCTCACATGAATTCTTCAGTATACTTCTAAGTAGTTTTTGATGCCAATAATATTTTTTGTTTCTAATACACTTAGAATTGTTGAGAATCAAGCAGAGACAGTTCACTGTTTTCAGTATCATCTATACTATACTTCTTCTGTGTATATAATGGTTTTCTGTGAGACCTAAAATATCATCCTCTACTCTTGGCAAACAGCATGGTAGATTTAAACATACATCTTAAGCTAAACCCTCAAAGTCTGGATTCTTGTGGTCATTACAATGCTAAACTGTCTTTCTAACAGAAAAGCATATTTGTTGAGATTTCCTATGCGTATGAAATCAGAATATTAGTGCAGGCAGCAGTGATTTTAAAGCTTTGGAATTAAACAAATTGTATGATATGACAGTCATTTTGAGTAACCTAAGGCTAACTAAACTAAAATTAACATATCCTTTCAGATAGTGATGAAACAGAAAAGTTATTTACCATGACCAAATTATAGCAGCATTGTGGAAATGGACAGGAAAGGCAATTTATTAATAACTTTCTTGCAAGATGTTTGCTTTGATTGTGTGCCTGCAAGTACTTATTTTTATATTTATCTATTTCCACAAAATAGAGAGGATACAAAAAAGATGCTTTTTATGATTAGCTAAAGAAGCTTTGCTGCTTAGTGCTACAAATATCGATTTTGCAGCCATATGTTTATGAATAAGAAGTTTACTACAGTTATGTGCTATAAATACTGAATTTTATTGCTAAGCCAAATATCTTTTTTAAATTTTCACTTCAATATTATAAAAATAAGTTAACTGGAAACTTGGTTAGAAAAAAAAAATAATAAAGTTGCTGAGATAGTTTTTGGAAAAAAAAAAAAAAACACAAAACTTTTTGCCTGGTAGTCCATGCACCAGCTCCTGCCTCCCTGCTCATAAGTTTATTCACAAAGTAAGAAAGGTGAATGTGTTTTTAGACAAGGCAACTGTTTTGCACTAAATTTGAAGCAGCAGATCTTTTCAGATGCTTCTTTTTCTATCTGCTTCTGTCAGTAATTTACTGAGTTCATCTTTCTGCATTGAGAATTTACCAAATGAAAGCAACTCTTAGCTCCCCAGTAAAAACTTAAACTTGCAGATCACTAGCTTTTCTAGTTATGTGTAGTAGATCATATCTTTCAGCACTTGAAGGTAATTAGGAAATTTGCAAGGCTTTTAATAAATTTTTTTTTTTAATTTCATCTGAGTATTCAGAACAATGGTATTGCAAGCTATGAGTTCATAAAGGTTGGATATTTTTTAATATATGTTAGTTTTTCTAGCCAACAACCAGCATATAAAAGACAAAGGTTAATTTTGCAAATCTGTTTTGAACATAAGAAGTTATATATGCATTTTGTAGCAATGGCTTTGGGCATATGGCAAGGGAAAGGCCATATGCTGGCAAGTGGTAAGAACTTGGGCCCTTTCAAATTGAGGTCTGAGTGCAATTGCTCCTGCTGCTTTACAAAAGCTGTCCAAGCATCATGTGTAATAAAAATCAGTGTAACTCTTTCACTCGATTTTTTTTGGAAAAGAGATAAATGAAGACACAAATGAGTTTCACCATAGAGAACCGAGGTTTCAAACAGAACTGCAGCTATGTAGATATTTAAATTTGTGCATTCATCAGTTTGCCACACCTGATTGGTAATATTGGCTGATGTCTATAGTCAGTGTCTAGAACTTAATTGCTAACTCAGATCATTGCAGGATCTTTCTGTCTTTTGTGTGCTTAGGAGATTGTCTTTTCTATGCCTCCTTTATGTCTCTTCAGTCACATACAATTTTAATGATTCAGTGTTATGGCTTTGCTTAGTATTTAATAAACAGTAAGTGCTTTACTTCAAACACTCAGGACTCTCTGCAGGTTATAGCAGCCAGTATCTTTGCAGTAGCTGAGGTTTGTGACAGAGGAAGGATATGCAAGGGAGCTTTCCTATTGAAAATCAATGGAATTTAGACACTATTGAAAACCCTGTCCTTAAGTGATATGTTTTTCTTGCTCTGTATTGAAATATAATAAGGCTAACAGTAATGAGAATGGATTACATACACTACAGCTTTTGTTTCTGGGGAACAAATGGGCAGACATTCAAAACAAAGGAATTTAAAGTTGATTCTTGGTGTTTATTATAACTTCTGTATTAGATTCCTCTAAAAGCCTACAAAAAACTTTGCACTGTATGTGACCAGTGAATTGCAAACTTCAGGCCTCACCTTGAGTACAGTATGCAGCTTGGGGCACCAGAATACAAGAAGGAAATAAAACTATCAGAGAGCGTTTGAAGAAGGGCTATGGAGATGGTGAAGTTTAGAGGGGAAGATGGATGGGGGATGGCTGAGGTCCCTTGGTTCGTACAGTCCAGAGCAGAGTAGGCCTCATGGTGGCCTGCAGCTCCCTCACAAGGGGAGTAGAGGGGCAGGGGCTGAGCTCTGCTCTCTGCAGACAGCAAGAGGACCCGAGGGAATGGCATGGAGCTGGGACAGGGGAGGGTCAGTCTGGGTGTTAGGAAAACGTTCTGCACTGGTTGGTGGTTGGGCACTGGGACAGGCTCTCCAGAGCAGTGGTCAAAGCACTGAGCCTGCTGAAGTTCAAGGAGCATTTGAACAATGCTCTCAGATGTAGGGTCCGATTTTTGGGTGGTTCTGTGTGGAGCCAGGAGTTGGAATTGATGATCTTTGTGGGTCTCTTCCAGTTTAGGATATTTTGTGGTTCTATGATTCTACCAATACCTAACTGATATCAAGCTCTATTATATACCAGGAAAAAAAAATAAAGCCAGAAAATACTGTTTCTGTTTCTTAATAAACTTCTGGCCTCAGTTCTTTAGGAAATGTAACATCTTAAAAGACAACACAGCTGGAAAAATGAAGCTAGGGATACGTGAGGCAAAACAGCTGAGTAACCAGGGAACTTGAGTAGAAAAATGGCAGACTTAAAAACATTAAAAATAAAATAAAATAATTAAAAAAATATATATAAAGCATAACTTATTGTGATATCTACAGAATCACAGAATTTTCTAGGTTGGAAGATACCTCAAGATCATCGAGTCCAACCTCTGACCTAACGCTAACAGTCCCCACTAAACCATTTCCCTAAGCTCTACATCTAAACGTCTTTTGAAGACTTCCAGGGATGGTGACTCCACCACTTCCCTGGGCAGCCTGTTCCAGTGCCTCACAACCCTTTCAGTGAAGAAGTTCTTTCTAACATCTAACCTAAAACTCCCCTGGCTCAACTTAAGCCCATTCCCCCTCGTCCTGTCACCAGGCACGTGGGAGAACAGACCAACCCCCACCTCGCTACAGCCTCCCTTGAGGTACCCATAGAGAGCGATAAGGTCGCCCCTGAGCCTCCTCTTCTCCAGGCTGAACAAGCCCAGCTCCCTCAGCCGCTCCTCGTAGGACTTGTTCTCCAGGCCCCTCACCAGCTTCGTTGCCCTTCTCTGTACCCGCTCAAGCACCTCAATGTCCTTCTTGTAGTGAGGGGCCCAAAACTGAACACAGTACTCGAGGTGCGGCCTCACCAGAGCTGAGTACAGGGGGACGATCACCTCCCTAGCCCTGCTGGTCACACTGATCTAGAAATCTAGAAATTGTGGTGGTTTGAGAATAAAATTATAGAGAAATAGGACTAATTTCTCTCATCCTCTATGATAATTCAATAGTAACTATCCTTTCAGTGTTTGAACTGCATCTGAATCTTGCAGAGATGGCTACAGTTTCTGTTTTATTCTCTCTGTTTTGCATGGAAAGGCTCTGAAACAACCAGCAGCTACAACTCTTTTTCTGTTTTTACAAACATGTTTTTTTTTACATTCCTGGTGAATTCAGCCAATGGTACATTTTTATCAGGTTCACGCAACCCAGCTCTGGGCATCTAATGGAAGATATTTTTGGGGCACTTATTTTTCTATTCTTTCCTGCTGTCCGAATTAGGACTGTTTGGGGACTTTTTGTTTAACTCACTTGGGGTATTGATATGTTTTTGAGCTCTAAATTAGAAATTAATACATCTGTTAGCCTAGTTCTGTATCTCTCTGTGGATGGCTATCCTCCTTATCTTATCTAATTTGTTAAAAAAGAAGTATTAGTCAGCCAAGATTAAGCTCCTAAATTGGGCATCTCAATAAAATACTCAGAAATAAGATGGGATGAATACAAAGGGCTTTATATGCATGTATTTTTTTAATTATGCAAATTCATCTAAATGTTAGATGAAGTCATTGGGCATAACCAGTTCCAGAGTTTCCATTTCATTGTTTTGCTGTGGTGGCCTGAAGCGACTGTGCAACACGTGTGAGATTTCCTTTTCACAAAACTATTTGTTTTATTCTTGATGACAAAGAATAAAGTCACTGCGTAGTAATGAAGCTTTCCTACTATACTAGGAGAAGAATCGGTATGCTTTAAGTAGTATAGTTTTTAACCCATTGCTTAGTTATGGAAATTTGAGAAGATGCAGAGATTTTCACCAACAGTATAAGGTATGATTTCACTGCAGATTTGCTTGTAATTGTCACTGAAATGTTCTCTACTCCAGAAGTTCATACTTGTTTCATAGAAGTTGAGTTGTATTTTTGTTTGGATTGATGGCCTTTGTGGGAAAAGCTTGTACTCTGTTGCATACATAGCATCCAGCTTCCAGTGACAACTGAAATAGTCCAGAAAGTTTGGTAGAAGTATGCATATTTCTGAAATTTCTGCTAAGACTGTCTTCTAAAAAAAAAAGAAGTGTTCAATTCAGGACAGCAGAATAGAGTGTTTTTGTTTGTTTGTGGTTTTTTTTGCATTTTTGTTTGTTTGTTTTTATGTTTACAATTTCTGATCCCAATAAGGAAAGAAGAAAACCTATTATTTTTGTCTACTAAAGCAAAGGCAAAGGTCTGCTTTTTATCTCAGGTAATAGTTAGAGCTCTTAAAATGAAAGAGGGAGTTTTTGCAAACAATGAAACCCAATTATCTCCTTCCCTATTCCAGAGAACACTGAGAACTTTCCAATCTTGCTGTTTGATAACTGTTTGCAAAGGCTTCCTTCAGACTGATGATGATATGTATATTTTTATTAGTATGGCTCTCTCCCACTTTTATACTGGCCTATTTTTTTCTAATTTACTGGGCAATAATACCACTCAGCAATCCTTAGCATCTGGGGGGAGGAAGGTTGTATGGCAAGTTAGGCAAATATTCTGTTAATTTGCTTAAAACTTCCAAAACTTTTTAAATTTCATGCTAAGAAATGTCTTAATATTTCCAAAGTGTTTTCAGCATTTTTTTACATTAGCCAGAAACCTTTTCTTACAGTCTTTTAAAAATTTCAGTCTTATGATCTCATCAGTTATGAATTCACTTATGTTTTTCAATGTTTTCCTTCCATGCTGTGAGCTTTTTCATGAATCCTGATCTAAAACAGTGTAAAATAGAGAAATGTAAAAAAGAGAGCTGTAGAAAAATGTGAAAGCAGGCAAATATTCCCAAACCTAGATTTAACAAACTACTTAGATTCTCAACTCTAATTTACGTGCTTCACTTCATATTACTGTAATGCACAATCACTTACCACAGGTATGAATAAAAAAGACACTACAACTAAAGTAAAATACCATTTTTTGGTGAAATGTCTTTGCTTGAAGGGACCTGCATTTCATCCAATCAGCAGAAAGTGCTCCATCAAGCACTAATATATAATTTTCCAATTTTAAGAAAGTAATTCAAAATCATCATTTATAAGCTAACATCTCTAAAAGACATAGTTTCCCTGCAGGCTAAGATTGTCTCATATAAGAATATGTGAGTATCTGCATAGTTTATCACATGAATATGGTGTTCTCTTGAAACTCATAAAATTAGAAATCTTTGTAATAATGCCATAAAAGCTTTTGCTGTTTTTAAAAAATACTTTGATATATTAATGCTGCCAATGCCCGATGGATAAAAAATGGCAGGTTATATCTGCACCTTTTATTTCTCAGACTCAGGACCTCATTCTTTAAGTGACGATATCTGCATATTGCTGCTATTATCATATTCTGCTTAATGGCACAGATAAAATATTTATGTGCCTTTGGTCACTACAGACTTGCCATCTCATTTGTATAAATTACCACATATGAAATATTTCTTAAAAACCATTCAGTGTGGAGTGGCTCCTTCATTCCTAAAGAAAAGTAGTGTTTATTTAGAGTACTTTCACATAATAATAGTCAGTAGATTGGCACTTCTGTTCAATTTTTTCAGGCTTTGGCTAGCTTCTTTTTGTATTCAGTGCAAAAACAAAGTAAATCTGACGTGTTGTTTGTTAGAATTGCAGTTAAATGGCAGACGATGGTGGTACCAAACTGTTGTCATGACAGACCAAATTCAACTATCTTTGGAGCTAAGTAGTTAATTGACAAAGTAATGGCTTTCTCCATCAGCAAGGAAACAGAATTTAAATGCCACCCATCTGGTGGGTTGTCTCACCATTTAAAAAGTAGAGGTATCCTATGAGCTGCAGGGTGTCACTTGTTTGGAATCTTATAGTCATAATTGTGACTTCCTTTTTTGTGTGTTTTCCTTTCATTTTCCATTTTCAATAAAGGAGTGAGCAAAATGACTTGGAAGACTATGCAGCAGTTTTATATATACATATTTTGTTTGTCTTCATTTTCCCTCAAAACTATTCAATTCTTAAAAACTCTCCAAGTAGTTCTAAGACTTTTGGGTTAATATGCAAATTGCACACCCAATCTCATAGTAGATTTTAAGTATCAGTTTCCAGAAATCATTCATAACAAGCGAAGTTTCTACTGAAATGAACAGTACTTTCTGCAACTCCATCATGCTAACAATTTCTGAAGTAGTGCAGTAGCAATTCCAAAGTGCAGTGCTGTATTTTAATAGCCAATTGAGATGGCTATAAAAATCCAGCACTGCGCATTAAGATCATTACTAAATTGCTTCAGCAATACTTACTGATGAGGCAGCTTCAGCAGAATACGATTCATCTTAATGAACTGTGTCTGCAGTAGAGCAAAACCAGCAGCACTGGGAAAGAAAGATGTGCAGGTAGGCTCGGATGCCAAAAAGCTTAAGATTTTGTTTGAAGAAAAAGCAGCTTTGGCTAGGTTCTTTTTGTATTCAGTGGAGAAAAATAAAAACAAAACAAAAAAAAAAGTATGTCTTTTGTGTTGGTTGTTCAAATTGCAATTAAATTGCAGAAAAAGGTTATATCAAACAGTTGTCACATCAGACCAAATTCAGCCATTTTGGGACTAAGTGCTGATTGACATTTCAACTGACAAAATCTTCTGTACTTGCCCTTTCTGAGTTAGGTAGGAATTTTGTATTACTATTCAGTTGCCTTGATAGTTTTGTCAGCTCTGGCTATGTACACTATGTAATACAGTGCAGTTGTATGACCTCATTTTCTCTGACATGTTGTCAACCCTTTTGTTGCAGTCAAAGTTAACTTTTAAGGCATTTGCTGAGAATCAAGAGTTAGTTAGCAGGAGTTATGAGATTGCCCTGAACACAGCTCTTGACACCTTAGCCATTTTAACTCTGTAATCTCAAGCAGGAAAGTTGAGGGAAGGATGTTGCTTTCTTGTCGTTGCCCATACAGAGGAATGGTGCACTCAATTTCTGTGCTCAGCTCTTGGATCACCAACATAGTTACAGATGTGTCTCCAGGTCTTGCTTGTATGGCTTTCTTCTGTGTGAAGGTAGAGCAGACCACTTGAAAAATAAGTTTTGTTCAATGTATCCTGTACTTGTGGGAGTGCTTCAAAGTGAGTTCCTTACTAGATGGCTTTCCCAGCTGCATACTGATTGCTAGAAACATACTGGGGCGCTGCTAGAAAATTCCTCACAAAATATTTTTGTCTGTGGCAAAATCTTTTGTCTCTGGGAAACTTTGGCATCTGAGCTTTGGGATGCTTTTTGATACCATTGCATTTTTCTCTCTGTTATTTTTAGAAATCCTGAGGACTTTTCTCCACCACTAAACACTGTGTTTGTTTTTTGTTTGTTTGTTTGTTTGTTTGTTTTTTATCTATGGCAAGTGCTACACAAATTGGCAAATTCCTGATATATTTCCCAACTTCTTCTCCTTTTCCTTTCCTTTTTTTTTTTTTTTTTTTTTTTTACTTACCAAATGTAATGTAATTAGAGCAGGTCTCATAATTTTGCAATGTCTGTAGTCATTTTTTCCTGTAGACTAAGGATTTCTGGGTCAGGGAATATTTTCATCATTTCCCTCTCCACTCCAGAATGCTGTGTAAGAGTTAAAAGGGAGTTAGAGAAGATCCCTTTCATTATGTTTGCCATCACTGTTTTCATCAGGTCATCAAGAGAAAGGGAGGAGATACATCAGACAGTACAGTAGAATGTTAATTACCTCATCAGTATTTCCAGATACACAATAAATCAAAAGATGAGGAAGGATAATGGCGTCATTTGCTAAACTACTGGGCTGGGTGTGGAAAGAAGTCCTTCTGTACACAGAAGGCCAGTATCTTTTCTGTTTTCTAGTGGAGGAGTGAGAATTGTTTAAGGAGTGGCAGTTTTCTTGGCCTTTTTTCACCACCTGTATGTTCTTAGTTTTAAATTCCTCAGGTGAATTTTAGGGAATGATTATGCTTGATCTTTCAGCACTTTAATAAATAAAAAATTATATGACAGCAATTACCTTGAGCCTGATGTGACATCCTGATGCAACAGAAGATACATTAAGGCCTTAGCACCCTTTGTAGAATATGTTTATTGACATGACATCTGTCACTTGCAGCTGAGGAGTCTGAGAATCCTTATGGCTGCTTCATTGCAGAGCTTCCTCCTTTCTTGAATATAAGGCCAAAAGTGCAAATTAACCAGGTGAAATTACAGAGCAGTGATTTCATCCCTTATTGTTCAGTTAATTATCTACACAGCAACATCTGTCTTCTTGATAGTTTTTTAGGTGTCCAGATCTTTCTCAAGAAATCTGCTGTCTGCTGAAAACAACATGAATCAGCAAATTACTGCAGTGCCATGAAAGGCACCTTCAGAGGAATAAATTGTATTAAATTAATTTTTTTGACTTGGGGAGCTGTATCTATTCTTTTTTCTTTTCTTTTCTTTTCTTTTCTTTTCTTTTCTTTTCTTTTCTTTTCTTTTCTTTTCTTTTCTTTTCTTTTCTTTTCTTTTCTTTTCTTTTCTTTTCTTTCCTTTCCTTTCCTTTCCTTTCCTTTCCTTTCCTTTCCTTTCCTTTCCTTTCCTTTCCTTTCCTTTCCTTTCCTTTCCTTTCCTTTCCTTTCCTTTCCTTTCCTTTCCTTTCCTTTCCTTTCCTTTCCTTTCCTTTCCTTTCCTTTCCTTTCCTTTCCTTTCCTTTCCTTTCCTTTCCTTTCCTTTTTTTTGAATTTAAGCATAGGCAGACAGTATTTTAAGTCTTCTGAGATAGGCCTCAGAGATTTTGATGGTGGTAGAGTGACAAAGCTGAGTCAAGCTTTACAGATTGGATTTATACAGTAAATAAAATATCAACTTGCAGCTTATTTTTAAAAAATATTCAAGATTTTTGATATTATTTTGTTTCCACCAGCTGGTGAAAGAAAAAAAAAAAAAGGAAGGAAGTATATTAAAGCATCTCTGAAGGGAGTAGCTGGATTAGTCAGAAGCCAGATGCCAAACTGATTAATTGCAAATAGTCATTCATCTGTCTATTCCCCATACTATATCCTAGTCCTTTCTGCAGGTCTGTCACCCTCATTTTGCTTTCAGTATTTTGAAGCTTGTCTATAATTATAGTCAGCCATAATGAAAACAGAAGAAATAATGCAACTTGGTTTCTATCTAGGTTTCTATCTAGCTGTCTAGGTGACAGCTAAAAAGTAGCAACCAGCTATAAACATGTGTAAAAAAACAAAAAAGAAAAATCCAAAGGTGTTGGACAAATTGTCAAAAAAAAAAAAAAAAAAAAAAAAAAAAAAAGCAAATAGTAAGTTAAAGCTAAAATACTATAGGGAAAACTGCTGTTCTTCAATCAGTTAGGGTTTCTTTACTTGTTCATTTTGTTTCTTTAAATATCATAGTAATATTCCTAGAAATAGCAGTCTCTCTTGTAGTTTGGATGAAAGAAGATTCTTAGCATTTTGCTATGAAAAAAGTGGTCTCTGCAGTTACTTTCCAGCTGTGTCATCCTAAGGTATGGGACAAAAAACTCTGGGACTCCAGTGCACAAAAATTCTGGTACTGCATGTGTTGCAGCAGTCACATATACAAAGGCAGCTGATTTGCAGAGGTTTCTGTATTGCAGATACACTGAGATCAGGCTTATTGCAGAAGCAAAGTTCAGTTTTGCTTTGCCAAAGGCTTGTGATCACTGGCACACAGACAGCTGCTCTTCAACTGTTCTTTCAAGTGAGCAGTTAAAGCCTTACAATTCATGAGAGTATCACTTCTTTTTCTTCTTTTTGCAGAGGCTCATTTAAGTTCTTTTCTGCCACTTGGGACAATGACAGGGTGATATATTTTTCTTATAATACAAAACATTTGGTGTCTGAAAGAACAAAAAAAAAAAAAAAAAAAAAAAAATCCTCTGACCTCTTCCAGAGAACATTTTTGTCTGACTTAAGACAGTCAGAAAAGCAAGAAGACTACCTGATGCTTCAGGCTTTAGTTTCTGTTTTCTAAGACAAATGCACAACTGAGAACTTACAACAGCAAAATATATATGTGGAGGCAACTTACAGTGGAACGAGAAATACATATCCAAAGTATTCCAAGAGCATGAACCCAGGTTCAGTACCTGGGATGCTGGCTTCTGAATTTTCAGTAGTGATTTCTGTGAACAAATAAGAAGCTTGCTCATGGATCCTTTAGAAACAATTTTGTCCAATTGTTTCCTTTGATAGTAAGAAACAGTTGTAAAGCAAGATCTTAGAGCTGAAGAGAATGTAAAATAGGGCATTATGACAAAAATGAGTCTTTGGGACATGATAGAAGATATGTTGCGTAAGCTAAAAGAACAGTATCTTCAGACTATGCTTGAAGTTTTTACTTTGGAAAGATATATTTGCAAAGAGGATGTAATAGACTTTTTTTTTTCTTTGTTCTTTATTCTTTGCTTTGCTTTATTTGTTACGCAAAACAGTTTTTAGGAGGTCTTATGAAAATAATAGATTGGCATATTAGCCGCTCCAATAGAGAAAACTGAAATGACGAAGCATAAAGTTACAGTAAATAATTTAGTAAAGTTTAGTATAGGCATGTTTATGTTTCCTGTATTATAATCAAAAAATGAACTCAGTGTAAGTAGTAGGGTAGTTGTGAATCTTACCAATAGTCTGTAGGTAGGATGTGCATTGTTTCTAAATTCTAATAATTGTCAAATGCTATAGCCAAAATTTCTGAAAGTTATTTCAAATTAATACTGATAAATTCTATAATAGCAAATCACATCCTTTTTGTAATGTGGTGTAAATGACTGTAATTTAGATATGTACTTTGTAGTTAGAGAGAGAATGCTGAGATGACAGGTGCTTTTGAGGGAAAATAATAAAAAGTGCGTGCTATTTTTCTGGTATCAATTTTCACAAAAAGGTCATCTGTGATAAGATTGCTATCATGATTAAAACCAGTGACAGAGGGGAAAGACCTCAACTTCAAATGAAGAAGCAGCAGGCCAGACAGCACATAAATATGTTAGATATTTTAACACTTTGCAGGCCCTGAAGATCTTGATCCCAGACCACTCAGATGTGGCTGACAAAACAGGGGTTGTTTTTAAACACTTGTGTAGAGAAGGCAAAGGGAAAAACTGGGAAGAGCAAACAGAAAACATATTTTCACTGAAGTGAACAAGGAAAGTGATGGGAATATAAAGCCATCAGTTTGCTTTCAGAATCTCAGAATGCCAGAGAGTAGTAAATCTTTTCTCAAGCACCTAGAAAAAGTTTGAAGAGTAATGTTACCAGAGGATGTCATACTCCTCTTTTGCAACTCTTTCACATTTTTCTCAGATGACACCATGTGCTGAGAGGGTTTAACACTGAAAGTGGTCAGGAAAGAAAAGAAAAAAAAAAAAAAAAAGAAAGAAAGAAAAAACAAGTGTAACAGAAATAATCAAATAATGCAATAAACAGTGCTTAACAGAAAGCTGTCCAGACAGAAATCCTATAGAAAAGGATGTAAGACTTTGTTAGCTGTAGCATCTTGTCTTTTACACATCGTGCTGCGATAAAACATTCAAACACTATACTGGGTTTTATAAATTGAGGTATAGTTTATAAGACATAAGAAATCCTTTCATCCTTCACAGGTAAAGACTGAGCTGGAGAGCTCAGCCTTTGAGCTTTCCACTTCAAGAAAGGTGTGGACCAGCTGGAAGGACTCCAGGGGAGTGCAGTAAAAATGATCAGAGATTTAGAAAGCCTGTCCTACAAGGAAAGAACGAGTGATCTAAAGTCATTTATGTGAAACACCAAAGACTTAGAAGGGTCTTATGGGCCCCTGATAGCAATCTTCTTGCTTTACAGCACATCTTTGAAGAGTGAATTTGCTCTGTGTGCCCCCTAGGGAGGGTGTGGAACAAAGCTTAGTAGACAAATTACGATAAGCAAGACTGATTGCATTTTAGGACAAACGAGGATTGTGATATGATAGATTACCAGGCAGGTCACCAAGTCCCTAGCAGTAGAAATATCCAAGTGTGCTGAACAGCCATTTGTTAGACACGGTGCTATTGTCTTTGGTTCTGCCTTGGGACAAGGAGATAGAATAAATGATCTGTTGAGTCTCTTGCAACCCCAAGACTCTGTGATCATAACAAAGTTTTCTCTTTTCACTGCAGTATGAAGATAAACAGTAGGCACAGAGCTATTAAAGTACGTACCTGCAGAAATAAAGAGGGTGTCTTCCAGGCAAAAAACACACACAATTCATGTGCCAGTTATCAACTGTAATTTAGTGTTTTTGATTTCCCTCTTTCTTTACTTGTGGCTAGGAGCAATAAAAAAAATTTAGAAAAGAAACCTCTTCACACGTGAAACTATTAATGAATACTGCAACAGGTAAACTGCAGTCTCAGCCTGCATTTTTTTCACTCACAACAGGCTAGGGTTTCTCTGCTTTTCAACTTTCCTGTTGCTCAAGTCAGGATCATGCTCCTTACAAACATCTTGGTCAGGAATATGGCTGGTTCTTTGTCAAAGGCTGTTCTCACAGCAGGCTTCAGTATTTGGAGGATGGCCAGGACTCCTTTGCTTTGGACTGTACTAAAGCTTTTAATGCTAAGTCATGACTGCAGATAAAATGCTTTTCTCCATCTGTAAATAAAGCTGAATTTCTGTACATCTAAAATCAATCTTTTAGGGTCTGGGTTATGCATCTGTGGATGTAACTAGGATGAGTCTTTTCATCCAAAGAACTGCCTAAAATTTCCAAGGGGTGGCCAAGAAATGGTCTAGGAATAAATCAACACATCAGCGCATTCATTCTTTTCCACAGGGTTTCACTTTTCATTAGGGAAGCTGTGTATGCCATTCCTGGACACCCTACCTCTGGTATTGCAGGGAGATTCAGGCACTATTATTAATTAAAATAGCTGAGGCAAAGACCATGTTAACACCCTGTGATAGAACCCCTAGGGGGACTAATAGCAGGGTCTTGTGTTTTAATGTATCTAATGAAGTTCTCTGATAAAAAGTGTCAGGAAAACCCTTATTCAGAGAAAAACTGTAGTGTAACCCAGCCTGAAACGATCACATTGAAGTGTTATAGTCTGAGTCTCCACACTGTTAAGCACAAGCTTTTAGAAAATCGTATGTGCTCAGGGACCTGTCTCGAAAGATCTGTACTTCTGAATACAGATTTCAAATATGGGTTCATGTTAAGTTTCTAGTAATGTATAAGAGTATAACTCCCTCAGCAAACATTTAACATAATTTCTGAGGAGACACAAGCGTCTGATTTTACTCTATGAGGGTAGAGGATGCTTCTCACTGGCAAATAAAGCATTTTTGTTTCACTTTCTTAAGTGTGCTGCAAGAAAATATCATTGATAGACAGAACTAAGGGACCAAGGTATAGTTTCAGAGAGAAAAGAATTGTCAAAGCAAAGACCAATGACTTATGAATCTGTTTTCAGCATGCCTTCACCTTATTAGTATATTTCAGTAAGCAACATGTATTTTCTTTTTTCTGTATCGTCTATGTAATTGTAAATTTTTAACAGCAGGGCTCTATAAATTGCCTTACATTAAAAAATAAATAAATAAATAAAATAAATGTGAATTTGTGTCTTGATTTCTGTCTGTATTTTTAAAGAGGATGGAACTGAATGGATGATGTCTTATTTATGGGTTGATTGCAAATAGATAAGAGGATACAAGATGAACTTTGATTTCATTTTGTATTTTCAAGCTTCAATATAATTGGCAGAGAGCTTTTCAAGAAAGTATTTCTGTTCAGCTTTACAACAGGAATAAGAAGATAAATGCTAAATTCCCCTCTTTGAATGGAGGATGAACAAAAGAAACTGATGAGTCTCTCCCTGACATTTATGGTTGTTAAACAAATCCCAACCTGACAGAATGCTTCTTCTTTCTCCATTTAATTGGTGAAAACTTACTAAATATTTGGCTAGAACAACCATCCAATTTAGAAAGTAGTGACCTAGCTGGACCCGGATATATTATTATTATTGTATATTAATATATAACGTTACACACAGCAAATATTTTCTTTTGTGTGTGTGTGAATTAGAATAATTATTTCATGTTTCAAGACTGAATCTTGATCGGAAAACAATGGTGAGAAAAGCACAGCTTTATATAGTACCATAATTAAAAAATAATAATATAATAATAATAATGACTACTTTAAAACATTACTACTTTAAAACATATCTTGGTTTCCACACCTACAGGATCAAGTGCTTTTCATTTAGTGTTATTAGGAGGTGAAATAATTTGTGCTGCTGTCAGTAATTGCAGTAATTCATAGTAAACTAAGCTGAAAATGATGTAGGTACTATTTGTTAATGACAGCCAAACTATGATTGACTGTCAGCACAGATTTGGTTGAAACAACTGGTATTCCGTGTGCGTAGAAAGTGAACTTTATTTCACAGTTTGATCCCAACTGAATATGTATTGTTAAAGCAATAGCAGATTTTTGGATCTTGTCAGTGCATTGCAGGTTTGTGTAACTGCCTGCAGAGAATCCATGAGATATGATTTTTATTTTTTAGGTCCAAAAGTTACGTCCTGGAATTGACTTGTATTTAAAAATAAATAATTTAAAAAAAAAAAATAGAGTCAAGTGAAATTTAATAGCCAAGCAGAACTGGAAGGTGAAAAAAAAACTTCAAGATTTCATATAAATTGTCAAGTGAAGAGACGAGAAGGTTAGGGAAAAGGAACTTCTCTAGGTTTTACACCAGTGAGATCCAGCCCAGCGATGCTGATCCCATTTCCAGATACTTCTGCCTCAAGTTGATAACCTTACAGACCTGATTATGAGATACATTTTGAGGGAAAAGAACATTTTGAACAGGGGGTGCAGTTAAAATAAATACAACTCAAAAACATAATTATGGTAACGAGTCTAATTATCTTAAAAACTTGTGTAAGGTAAAAACAAGGTTTCCCACTGCTTTCAAATATATGCATGAATACTCCCTGAATGCCATTCTATCAGGGCAACCAAAGGTGGTTAAACCCATCTTTCTTGAGCCCAGTGCTTCTCTTGAAAGGATGAGTTAAAGGCTTTATGTTTCATTCTCTAGTCAGGAAAGGTTCATGTACCAGTATATCTGCCAGAGCAAAAACTGGAGAAATATTGAATAAGCATCACTATTTCACTGTTTTCTTCACTTATAATGATATCAGATCTGTCTTAGTTCTCAGGAGCATTACAAATCTGTGATTGCTAACTTCTCTTTCTCTCTCTCAAGCTAAGGAGAGAAGTTTTATTGTTCCCTTTCCTCCCAGTAGGCCTCACGCTCTAATGGCATATTTTCACTGAAATGTTCTCTGTGCTCTGCTGGTATAAACAGCTGTTTCTGTGCTCCTGTCTCCATCTTCTGTTCCTGCATCTTTCCTTCTTAGCGCATCCCCCAGGTTCAATTTGCCTGCACTCCGCAGCAGTCACAACTTTCCTAATGTGCCCTGTGGAAAGCTGTGCCACCAGGAAAAAGGACTTGGGGTCCAACACCATCCTCTGCTGCCAGCCCCTGCTGCCGCCTCTGTAGGTGTTGATGAACATGCACCTGGTCTGTGATTCAGACCAGTTTGTCTGTGGTTATGTGCCATTTTCAGCTGCTAATCTATTTGGCTAGAAAATTTTCATGGCTGGTACAAGGCATGCAGTGGGGAAGTGTGGCCAAGGGCAGGGAGGAGAGCAGAGTTACCTCTTTTGGCAGTAGTGCAGCTCTAGGTCAGCATATTACAATCTTAAAAATGCATGCTGCAACCCCCCTCCTGGTTTTCTGCTGCCAATTATGACAGCTTACTGCTTCATCTTTGATCAGGTTTTTCCAGCTGATTTTTCCACTGAATTAAAGGGTAGTGTTGAGGATGGAGTAAAGCACCCCCTCCTCACAAACCCCTGTCAAGAAACATGCTGCTAATGCAGAAACAAATAGAATGAGAAAAAGAGAAAGGATAGTCTTTAACAGTCCATTCATATGACATTCAACACAGCACAGTCACTTATGCCGTGTTTAACATTGTTCCCTGCAAGATGTAAATGATGCTTTCACAGAAGCAGGGAGCCAGATGATGGCTGCCCTAATCTAAAATTCTGATTTTTGGTGACTCTGGATATGAGGACTGTTTGTACTTGTGGGTGCACCAAGAATGTGCAGAAACTTCCTGCGTGAACGTGAAATCAGTGTACATATGCAGCTCCAGTGTAGGCATATGCAAACATTGCATGGAAATGAGAGAGGTGAAAAGACATTTCAAAAAGTAAAATCGTGAGCAGTTAATACTAAGTGGCATATCTCAGCTCTATCTGTCAGTAATTTTCAAAATTTTAAAAGCATCATTTGACTGTTTTTAACATTAAATGTTTAGACTTGGTGTATTGTGCCTTTTTCTGAAAGAGCTGAGCTGGTTGCTTTAATTCTTGGAGTGCCAGTAGATGTCAAAAACAAAATCATCTCCTCTCTCTTGCATTTAAGCTACTAAAATTGTGACTGTGATTTAATATGATTTTTAGTGAACTAAAATCCTCGTTAATGCTTTAAAAACCTGCTTATTGTGAATAATTAGGAATACTGCCTTCTCTTTTCAAGATAAATTTTGAAATATTCTTGAGAATTCCTGTTGTGCAATGAGGCCATTGCTGGTCTGTGCTTTCTGGGAAATTTATTCCAAATTTGAATAAATTAATATGAATAAATGTAGAAATTAAGAATAAATACCATTTCTAATGAGCCTCCAAGTGTATTTTCCTAGCTTGCTGTTTTCTTCTTTTCAGCTACATCTGGAGGGAATGAATCTTTGGGGATGAGTATATGCAGGCAAGAAGTCCGTAATGGGAAAGATATTTAAGTGTAAAACTGATTGGAAAAGAAGGAATGGTTTCCATTTGTATTTTAGACAGTTTTTTTTTTTGTTTTTTTTTTCAATTTGTACAAACAGAAATATAATTTAACAAACACATTTTTAAGGTTTTATTAACGATTACAGAAAGATGAGCTTTACTGTTATGATAGCGTAAAACCAATGTTTTACCTACTGTATCTACTGAGCGATTGTTTTTGAGCCTACTCTCGCTGTGTTGCACATATATTAACACTTGCATCATAATCTCTCCTCCCCATCATCTACTCAAAGTGGGCAATGTAAACATTTCTTTCTGAAGTGTAACCCCATGTCCTGAGAACAGATTCCTTTCTTACTGTTACAACCCAGTGGTTTCTACTGCAATGTTTTTGTGTGTTTTTGTTTGTTTGTTTTTGTTGTTGTTGTTATTTGTTTTTTCTGCCCAAAAGAATAAAAAAGCAGTTGGAGAAGAGTTGTAATTGTTTAAAATTGCTTCTGAACAGGCATAGAGACCAGAGCAATGTCAGCAAAAAATCCCTGAAATAGCCGCAAGGCTTGTTAATATCACAGAATCACAGAATCACAGAATTTCTAGGTTGGACTTTTCTGCATTTCTGACTTTTCTGGGTCTTAGAGGATTGAGATGAATCCCAGAGGAAAGCTGTAGTATCTTGCACCCCTAGATCAAGAGTGAGCTCAGAAAAATCAGTGTTATTACAGGGAGCCTGCCAGGTGTTCCAGCACCCCACTGATCTGGAACAGCTGTAAGAAACTGTCGGTAGTGGTGTGCTAGCTGAATTTTAAAATTATATATGCAACCTGATGGCATGGATAGCACTGTGTAAAAATTGAAATGGAGGTTTCAAACCTGCTTAGGTAGTCTTAACCAAAGTACCGAAATCATCTGGCTGTCACCGCCATTTAAGTCACCAACCACACTACTACCACAGTCTCTCCTCCATTCAGTGTTAGCTGGCTGCTATCCCTCCAAGCCCTTAGTCATTCAGAGAGCTATTTGGGGCAGCGTCAGCATGAATGTGTGCATGCATCTGTGCATTGAAGAGATTTTAATCTCTGTGGGATCATTCTCCTGACTCTCTCCTGACTCTCGTCTCTCAAGCATGCAGTGAGAGCAGACGTCCCTACTCAGGGCTGTGCAGCCAGATTGTGTCACTGCAGTGTTTTAAATTTCAATTAACATTTTTAATTTTATTAAATTAAGAATAGTTAAAATGAAAATTAACTTTTTATTAAGATTTATTTTAAAATTTGAATTTGCAGTGTTTAAAATTTGTGCAGGTAAAAAGAGTAAGAGGCAATTTTTTTCTGTTTATTTTCCACTAAAAAATCTGACCAAAATCTTCCTCTATGCAGAAAAGCTGCAAGCCCTCTCTCCTGAGGTGACTGAAGGGCCCATTCCCTTGGAGAGAGGCATCAGTGCTGCTGTGCAAACAGTGCTGACTTGCAAGGAAGGCATTTTATTTGCCTGCTGTATAATCGCAACTGTCAAACAGTGTGCAGTCATGGTCTCAAGTGTGCTTGCCATGCTTATGGAAGTCTTGTGTATGCTGTCCACTTGCATCCTCAGTGCAGGCTGTACTGAAATCTGGCATCTCTGCCAGTTCAGTAGTATGAAAAGGTGATGCACTGACAGCCAGAATGTAGGGATTAATAAAAATAATTACAGTAAAAATGGCTATGGGCAGGAACAAAGGAGCAGCATGACAACTGCTGGATAAATAGCTGAAGGCATGAAGGACGCACACAGTGTAAAATAAGCTATAATTTTCTCCTTGTGTAAGGTGATTTCAAAGAATATTCTTCTTACCTGGTGGCACTGTACGTCATCTTTCAACATACATTCTACCAGACATCTGGGAAAATATTAGATATTTCTGAAGAAAAAAAAAAAAAAAGTCAAAAACAATCAGTAAGATACTTGAAATTTTCAACTCAAGGCTGTTTAGAAAGTTTAGAAAGGGACATCAGGTCATGATTGGCCTTGTAGGGGGCTGGGCCTTCTTCCAGTCAAGGCTATTACCACATTTTTACTCAAGAAAAGCCCTCTGAAGTGATTTGGGAACAGGTCTGAAATGGGAACTAAAGATGGCAATGAAAGCAGGCAGCTTTTAAGCTTGTTATGAATATTAGTTAAAGTTTTATGAATCATACTGTACTTTGGACTGATTTTTTCATCCTCAGAACAAAACGTAGTCAATTTTTACTCATGTAACTTCTTCTGGTATAAGCTTTGACATGAGTCAGGAATAGGAATTGTTATAAGAATTCACTCAAATGAATTGATATTTGAATCTACCCCTGCAGCATGGACAAAAGAAAAAAAAAAAAAAAGACATTATTTCTAGGATTAATAGTTTCTCAGGAATTGATCCATGGGATGAAAAATAAAGACAGACAGATAGATAGACAGAGAGGGAGAAAAGAAGAAAAAGGAAAAGGAAAAGGAAAAGGAAAAGGAAAAGGAAAAGGAAAAGGAAAAGGAAAAGGAAAAGGAAAAGGAAAAGGAAAAGGAAAAGGAAAAGGAAAAGGAAAAGGAAAAGGAAAAGGAAAAGGAAGAAGAAGAAGAAGAAGAAGAAGAAAAAGAAAAAGAAGAAGAAGAAGAAGAAGAAGAAGAAGAAGAAGAAGAAGAAGAAGAAGAAGAAGAAGAAGAAGAAGAAGAAGAAGAAAAAAAAAGAAAAAGGAAGGAAGGAAGGAAGGAAGGAAGGAAGGAAGGAAGGAAGGAAGGAAGGAAGGAAGGAAGGAAGGAAGGAAGGAAGGAAGGAAGGAAGGAAGGAAAGCTCTGTAGAAGAAGTTCCTCCTTGTATCATTGTTTAATTATTGTGTAATATTTTAATTTTTGTTTTGTACTATATTTCATTTTTGTGCATACCAAATAATAAATGAAACTGATGTCAATAATGAACATTAATCATAAGTCACAGCTATAACAAGGATATTAAAATTCCACATTTATAAGGTACTATATCTATCTCTCCTCCAGAAAACCTAAAACTGGCAACTACAGGTTTGAGCAAAAGGGAAGGGGGGAGGGGGATATTCCCTGCTGCTCCTCTGTTTATAACTAACCTTGCTTTAGTTTGTTTATTCATATAGCGCTAGATATAACTGTGGGCCTGTCAAAACAAGTCGATCAGCTGATAACAGTGAAAGCATTTTATATTATCCATGTTCCTTTCCTCCCTCTAAGTGGAATTTGATTAATTAGAGGCCTGTGTAGGGACTTCATTGCTCCAGGTTTGATGAAGTCATGAGTAGGTTCATAAGTATGATCCTGTTCTTCCCTTTTTCAGAGGAAAAAAAAAAAAAAAGAGAGACATCTAAACGTTGGCTCTGGAAGCTTAAAGTAATTTCAAGTAATAAGTAATTTCAATACTGAGCTCTAATTTTTGTAACCAGGTGCTGTAAAAGCGTCTGGTTTGTGGAAAGATGAGAGCTGCCTCCATTTGCCTTTTCCGGTTGCTCACAGGAGCATGGTCCATGTGGGGTGTCCCACCCCACAGCCAGGTGTTGTCATGGAAGGTCCTCAGTGTGCAGGGTGTTGCATGGGTATTTTGTGTTTGTGTTAGCTTGTTTTGCTGCCTAGAACAGTTTCTCAAAATCTGAGTTCAGATACTGTTCTGGAGCAGATCGGTTCTCACCTGTAGGAAATGGTTGTAGCAAAACACAATGAGACATCATACAGGAAGAGAGGGGAGTATTCATTAAATCTATACATAAGTTACTTACTTATACTTTACTTCTGCTCATTCTCTTATCTATTTCATTCACTTTTCTTTTTACTCACATCAAAAGCCCTTGGATGCTTGTGCTGAGGAGGCCTAGCTCACTGTTGTGTGACACAAAGGACACAGGACATGGAAACCTTACCACATCCCTTGTCATTTTCTTGATTGTTGACCATCAACTAATTTTAGTACAGATGTTTTGTACTGTCTAAGAGACCACCATTGTTATGGGGTGGTCCTTTACTTCAGAATATTGCTTTCTTCAGCCTCCATAAGCTATAAGCACAGTGGCTGTTCATTGCCTGTTTTTTGTTTGTTTGTTTGTTTGTTTTTGTTTTGTTTTCATTTAGCAAATACATATATTTATTGCAATTATTTGCTTTCCCATTGGGCTTGCAGGCAAGGGAATGGCATATGGAACATGCTGTAATCTTGCTGTCAGCATCCTGATGTTATGGTACAGGGTCTTCTGCTGACAAGATATCTGTGTTGCAGTCTTAATAGAGCCCAGACCTACCAGGTTTGACAGAAATGACTCATTTTCAGTTTTATTTCAAGGAATGCTCTGCATTGTCAATACACAACATTTTTCTAACCCTTATTATTTCTTCTTGTGCTTACATGCACATTTCTGTCCATATTTAATTAAATTGTAACCTAATATTTCTATTAGAAGTCCTGTGCTTTTTGTGGCTTCAGGGTATTCAGTGTTGAGGATGTCTGTCTCTTGGTGATAAGGGATGCTGTGGTAAAACCAGGAATTCTGCAATAAAGAATTACACATTTTATGTCTCTAGAGCACACTATTTTGGTTAAATATTTGCAAATCACAAACGTCTCAGTTTATGACCTAAATTTGACTGTCTTTGGCTGCCCCATTATTTTGAGCTTCTCAGATAGGACTGTGGAACTCATGTTGGATTTGCCCTCTAAAATCCTCTTTCTGTTTGCTAGCTTAAAATAAACCTGTTTCTCTGTGTAGGATAGTAGCAAGCACAAAATTCCATTTGTATTAATAGTGAGTTTCATTTAACTTCACTTCTTTTTACAAAGCTGACATTATCTAGCAGTCATTGGTCTTTTAGGTTCCCTGTCTGTTTGGTTACTCTGGAAAATGATATGTTCACAGTGTGGACATATCCCCTGCGTCTTACACATTGATTTTGTTATTATCATATAAAAGCACCTGTTGTTGGACTAATCAAAAACAAACAAACAAACAAACAAAACTATCTCCTGCACTTGTGGTAAAGGTGGATGAATTTTGCAAACACCTACCCGCTGTAAATGGAAGGAAATAAAGTTTGATTCATTTTGCCTATTTTATACAATTTTGTATGTGCCTACAGTGGCTTTAAATGAAGCCGTGTGACATGGACATGCATACACCACTCTTAAAGCCATTCTCTTCCCTTTCTCCTCTTGGAGTAGTTTTCTCTTTTTCTCCATCTAATTCCTGTTATGAGGAAATTGGGCTCTCTGTCCAAGCAGATGTGTTGCTGTGAAGCAGAGAGTAAATAAGGAAAACAGAAAGTAAGATGAAGGGCAATTCTGAAAATGTCTCCCATCCTTCTGTATTCTGATGGCAAAGTCTTCCTGACCAAAGTCAAGAAGTCAATAAGAAAAAGGTTCTACATTTAAACGTTCTATTTTGATTTTTGAACTTAACAGAGCAATTCAAACAACTGAGTTTAGAAAACGCATCTTGCTCCCTTTGTTACCATACATTTGAATGATTCTCCATTTCAAAGACAAGTAAAAATCGGAAATACTGACCCAATGTAGCCAGTTAAAAGAGAGATCCAAACCATAGATGCTCAAACCTTTTTCAGGTCTGAAAACAAAGCAGAAACCTTCAGTATAATTGGAGCTGAGAATGTAACGGGTTGTGAACCTGTGTCGCACTGATCATCCCACCCACCTGTTCCCACATCCAGCCCCCAGCCTTTCAGAAACCAAGAGCGTGATTCATCTTGTCTCTTTCAGATGTCTGTTTGAGATGAGATGAATCACCCTCTAAAAGTCTTTAATGAATTTTCATTGATTATAAAGCTATCATAAATGGTTAGCATAGTAGTCTGATGTCATTTAGCCAGATAAATCCTACCCAAAAGATTTATTGTAATATATTTTCCTAGTGTTTCTGGCAATTAGCAAAAATAATTTCAGTAAAATTAAATGTTGCCATGGTTCCATTCCACATTTTTCCCAAGAAGTGATCTTTTAACACATACAAGTGTTGGATCCAGATGGATCCAGATCATTACAGATAGAAAAGCCATGGAAACTCTCTCTTCCTCATTTGGCTCTCCCACCCACCCTCACCCCTGCAGTATTTTGTCTTGCCTTGTTCAGTTCTTTTACACCTTTTCATACTTGAGGCTGATTATATGGATTCTAAAGGCAGACCCTGCTTACCAACACAATATAGCTCCATGCTGTCACATTTTATGTCCATTAAAAAAGCACAAAAAGTTACTCTTTTCATCACCGTAAACATTTGTAATGGGGTAGCGTGTTACAAGGTTGTTTGTTTGTTTGTTTGTTTTGTGATTTTACATGTCAATTGTGATATAACCATGAAAAAAAAAAAAAAAAAAAAAAAAAAAAAAAAAAACCACCACCACCCCACCACCCCTCTCAGCACTGCTTCAAGTAGAAGCAATGGTCTTTGCTTATACTGCAGCAGGACAAGGAACCCTTTTGCACAAAATACGGTACATCTATACAGACAGAAATGACCTTGCCCTTTACAAGTGTGCACTTTTAATAAAGGAGAGAGAAGAGGATTGAAGCATATGATAACCTAATCTTCCCACAGTGATGCTGTAGGTGAGCAGTGGAGCTGAAGAAAGCTCTCCAGCTGCAGTGAGCTGCCCACTCATTTCCTGTGCCTGTCATCATCATTCTGGAATACTGTCGGAGCTTCATTTTACTGATAGAAACATGCAGTGTTTTTTTTTTTTTTTTTTGTTTTTGTTTTTGTTTTTTTTTCCCAAAAGGGTGATAATTATGTCACCAGGGAACATTCAGTCATTGTTCCTAGTCCACATCTAATGTTTTAAAGAAAATTTTAATTCTGGGTATTTTCTTAGAATACCCTTATGTAATCTTTTTATTCTTGTAGTTGTCCTGGCAGTAGAACATAAATAGTAACAGTGATCATCAGCTTTAGCTGGAAATTAAATAAAGCTTCATTTTAATTATCTGATACTTCTGAATTAACTTAATGTATACTGATAATAGTCATCTTAATTTAGTATTTCAATTTGAGATATAATTTCAGAGGTTTCTTTTTGTAATTTACTGTTTTCACAGTATCCATGAAGTAGCTCACTATGTTATCTGACCTCACATTTTTTTAAGCTAAAAATAATGATCAAATTAAAATAGTGTGAGAAAAAAATCACTTTTTTTTTTTTTTTTTGAGATTTAATTCACTCAAAAAGCTTATCTCTGTACTCATATAGCTGCTAAAGAAGTCTGTGTGTATTAAATAAACCATCACTTAAGTCTAAGTGCACAGGCAGTCACGCTGGTGAGTTTGCAATAAAATGCCAAGTTCCAGGCAGTTCATTTTTCTACTGCATTTTCACTGCTCACGCTGAAGCTATTACTAATATGTTTGCTTTAAGAATGACTGAACACCATGATCAAAGACAAAACTAGTTATTATTCTCTATGTAGATACAACTACTTTTTCTATTCAGCTAAAAGAGAAATGCCTGGTTCAAGCAATAATCTAAGCAGGTTATTGTCAGTAACAGCTTATTTGTTCAAATGAAAGTTCCCATTAGATATATAATCTATAAAAAATATACCTTATGAAGTAGATTTTAATGGAAATGGAGCGCAGTAGTTTCTGTCTTTTCTCTGATTGAGAGATAAAAATGTTATTACAAGTGAGAGCAATGATCTGTCTATTTATGTACTGTGTCAGACGATAGGAAAAGAGAGAAACTGAGAGAAAGTTATATGTGAACTATCAATTTCCTATTTTATATGTGAATAGCCAAAGATATTTGTGTCCTGGAAAAAATATGCAAAGCAGAATTAAATCAAAATACACCATTTATCTTTCATTTTCTCACATCTTTTAATGCAGTACTACAGAAACTTACAAAATCTGTAGTACACCTCTCACAGTATTTTTCAAATTCTGTAGACAATAAGAATACCTTTAATTTCTTTTGTGGTAGACTGTGATTTATTTTATACCAATATTTATTAAAATGAAGTCCAAGCTTCAGAGTTTCATTACTAGTCAGCAGAAATTTCCACCATGAAGAAGTTATGCCATATCTTGTTTATGTAGGTTGCACTGTCCCCTGGTGTGGACAAGACATTAGTATAAAATCATCATTGGTTTGATTCTTTTTATATTTACCTTTCTCTTATTGTATGTGGAAAGGAATTTCATTGATTTATTTCTGTCCCTCAACTTCCAAGGAAAAATGAAAGCATATGACCCCTCAAATACCTGTTATGTTGTTTGCATTTCTTTAAAAAATGTTGTAATTATACAATTACACTCTTACTTAGTGTTATTCTTGTACTGATAATGTTTTGTTTTTCATATCTTCTCCAGGTCTGGGTTTCAGTATTGCAGGAGGAGTGGGAAACCAACACATCCCTGGGGACAACAGTATTTATGTCACCAAGATTATTGATGGAGGAGCTGCACAAAAAGATGGGAGGTTGCAGGTTGGAGATAGACTTCTTATGGTAAGTATGACAAATGTAAATTGGATTTTGTATGACTGAAAGTTGCTTCATGTAGGGAATTTTATTTACTGTACATTTTAATGAATGTAACCATTACAACTTCTCTAATAATTATATTAGATTTTTGACATCTTCATTTTTTTCTCATTATTTATATGTATTTCTGGGACTACTGTTAAAAAATATATACTGGGAAACCAATATTTTGTGAAGAAAAGGCAATGTGTTGTATTGCTGTTACAGTCATTTAACTAAGAAGAGAATAAATGTATTGTGCACATAGGTCAAAATGTACCGTAAAAGTTCTAAAGAAAGGTGTTACACAAACTTTATTACAGCACAACTGATTCTACTGACCATTTCAAGAAAGTGATAAGATGTAAAATATGCCACAAAACTCTCAAGTGTAGCCACTGTCAGTGGACTATTACCTATATTTTACTATATGCATGAATGCTTCATGTAGATGCTCCATTTAGATGTTATTAAAGATACATTTTCTATCTTTTATCCTTGAGGAAGTGTTCTTAATTCTCTGATAGATCTCACTTTGGGAAATTTTTCCTGATATTTGCAGTGCTAGTATATTGTTCCCTCTAGATAATTATTTCCCACTCACAGAGTTTCTTTAATTCTTTGTAAGGGACCCTGATGAATCAGCAGAAGTTAATATATGTCAAGTTGTATTCATGTCAATGCATTTGCATAGATTTCAGCAAGCAGAGAAATATATTTTCAGTCATTGCCATGAAAAAAGTGTACTGCAGTAGCTCTGCTTTGTGACATGATATCTAAGCAGTGAAAAATTGCTGTGACCTTTTTTTCTGCCTGTAAAAATATATCTGAAGTTTTCTGTATTTGGCTGGGAACACTGTGTTCCAGTCACATGTGAAGATGGCCATTCATTTTCAGGGTTTTAAACACAACATAAAAGGCACTTGGTTGCTGTGTTGGTGACTTTAGCTTTTTTTAATTAAACCTAGTAGACAGATAAAACAACTTAAAGATCAAATAATGTTAGCAAATCAAAGCAAAATGAAACTAGAACTTAACATTTCTCTGACATTTCCTCTTTTCAGGCTTTCAGCACAGTGAAATTCAAGTCCCTGCTCTTTAATGACATTTTTGTTCATTTTTCCATAGAAATGTGTTCTTATATTTGCCAAAGTTGCTCCTTATTTTGTTCTTTAGCACCGTATAGAAAATCTACTTGTATTCGGCTGTTGTTTCTTGCTGTGGTGATAATTCCTTCTCGGTTTTTGTGTGATTTGCAAATTTTTGTTACCTTACTCTTAACTTCTTCCAATTCACTTGAAGAAATACATAATATCTGCAAAACACAGGCACACTGCATTCCTTGCCTCCAGTGTCACTTAATTACAATGAATTTCAGTAGAAAAACAATTTTCTACATCAGAATGTAGAATTTATTTATTTATTTATTTTTGGTAGGATTTGCCTATTAAGTATCTCTTCTCAGTCCTTAACCTATGATTCACTGCAGTCAGATACAGGTAAATACAGGTTTATCCACTGGGACAAGTTTTTATTCCTGAATCTGACCTCTGAAAATGACCAGAAGTCATTCTTAGTATGTTTGATGTCACATCTTCATACTGCTTTTCTTTTGTTCTGCACCATGCACTTACCATCATCTCCTCTTATCACTGCATGTAAAATGAGGAAAAAAGTCAATCATAATATCGCTCTCCATAACATGCATAGTCCCGTACTTCCAGACCAAGCTTTTCACTGTTGCGTAAAAGTCATAGTATCAATTTGCTCTTAACTACTACATTTTGGAGATAAAGTTGCAAGACCAAAACCTATTTCTAAAATTCATGGAGATGAAAAGATATGTTTTGTGGTTCTCTCTGACAAGACACCCTGACTTCTTTATACCTTGTGGGTTTTCTTGAATACCTTCAGTATTTTTTCTCTTCTGCCCTCTGTAGTATATGTCAGTTCATGGCATTTACTTCATGTTCCTTTGTGATAAGTGAGTGAAAGAATTCATTGCTTTCTTTTGGCAGTGTTACCACTTTTATCGACGCAATATTACCCTTGTCACCTGCATGGTCCTACTGCTGCTTCACTGATTCCTTATTTATTATATATTTGAACTCTTCCTCATTGTTTTTCTTCTCAGTAGTGCTTGCTTTCTTGATCTTTTTATTTTCCAACATTTCTCTGTAATATTTACTAGAATTTGTCATCCTTCTGGAATTCTCACCAGCTGCTGTGGTGGTTGTTTCTTTTTGTGTGTCTATGTTCTGATAAGTTTGGGTAAAATGCTTTCAGATCCCAAAGAACATGCAAATCAAATGCATTAAAATTTAAGATGTAATAAAAGAGATGCTGCAAAATCAAAACTAATATTGAAATGTAAAACAATGAGGTGCCATCTGAGCATTTCACAGTTTGATGTCCCTACAGTTATTAAATGCAGATTGCTAATAGTGTGTTAAGCATTCACAAGATGTATTATGTAAATATTGAGCATTGTGATTATTGTGAAATCTGTACAAGGGCATATCTGTGCAGTTATGTTACTGTGGCACTGAGCCTGCTCGTGTGGCTTATTATCCTAAGTACTTCCACATGGAAATTCTCCAATGTAGGATAACTCTTAGTTACCCAATAGTAAAATTACTGTAGGAAACATAAGAGTGCTCCAGCCAAAAACTCAACTCAGTGGTTTTGGTAGGTGCATGTGAAATGAACAGACCAGAGCAGTGCCCTGAAGACTGACAACTAATAGGAGACTTCTACCTTACTGTAATCTGGTGGTCATACCTATAGTAGTGCCTGATCTGCTGACAGTAATTCTTGCAGTGGGAATGTGGCTGCAATGAGCATCTCAGCTGGGCCGCTTCTCTTTGTACTGGGCAGGAGCAAAGGGGTATCATGTACAGAGCATCACAGGCTATGATGATAATTCAGATTGAAGGAACATTGGGAGGGTTCTAGTACAACCTCCTGCTCAAGTAGGGTCAGCTATGGGGGCATACAAGGTCGTTCATGAATATATCCAGTTGATTCTCGAAAACATTCTAGGATGGAGCTTGCACAGCCTGTTCCCTCTGACCTTCTCTTGTTTCTGCTAATGCCTGTCATCTCTCCCATTGCCACATGCCACTCGACTAAGTTTAGCTCTGTCTTGATGACCAGTGGAGGCTTCTGTTAGTTGTCCTCAGAGCTGTCCCTTCACCAGGCTGAACAAGTTGAGCTCTCCCAGCGTCTCCGCACAGGGCGCAGGTTGGGCTGCCCCAGCTATTCTGGTAACCCTCCCCTGAACTTGCTCTGGTTTATTGATCTTCAATGTATGACGACGTGGGTGTGGTGAGGGGGCAAATCTGAATGCAGTGTTTAGCTGCAGTCTAATGAGTGTCAAGTGCTGAGGAATAATCCCTTCCCTGCATCTCCTGGTTCTGCTTGTGCGCATTCAGCCCACATGCTGTGGCCTTCTTTGCTGCCAGGACACACAGATGGCTCATGCCCAGCTTGATGTCCACCAGGAGACACAAGGGCTGTTCCACATAGCTGTTGAAAGGGGCTAGGGAGTGCCAGGGGCAGGACTTACTCTTTATCTCAATTGAATACCACGAAGTTCCTGTTTGACCCTTCCACCAGCCTTTTCAGGATGGCAGCCCTGTGCTCAAGTATATGGACCAGCCCCCTAGGTGAAGTCTTCTACAAACTTGGCAGGAGTGCACTCCTCACATCCTCCAGCTCATTGATAATGAGCTGATAATGAAGAACTGCAAAACAATTTAAGAAGTTGTTACCTCTCAGATGATAACTACCTTTTTTTAATCTGAAACAATCATCTCACTTTGGAAGTGCTTGGCTACAGAATAGATAAAAGAAATCAGTGTAAAACTGTATTTCCTTGTACAAAACAAGGCTAATAGTTAGAAGCAAGATATTCTTTCAGGGAAAGCTTTAAAAATATCAAGATTTAGAAGAAGATTTAAGATAATATTTATCTCATAAATATTTTATTAAGTACTCAAAAATTTGTCTCCTATTCTAAAAAACCCGTACATGTTTAGGCATTATTCATTAATCTATTTCTAAGCCTATGCAGTCAGAGAGATCATACTTTTGTAGGACTATTTATATTTGAAAGGAAAAAGTGATGTGACTCACATACCAAGAGATTTAACTTGATTCTGTTTTATTGCTGAAAACAAAAGGAAAAAGACAGAAGCCACTTTCCTTTTCAGAAATTCAGGCTTCCATCCAATTATGAAAAAATCATGTTACCACTTGGTAGTTTCACAGGGTAATGATGGGATTGTGACTTAGAACTGTCAATCTGTGCCTTACAGGATCAGCTACCGATATCTGTTCTTTTAGATTATATGTGGATGCAAGATCATTTTTGCGTTAATGTAATCAGAAAATATTATTTGAGTTTAAGGTGCATCTATGGTTCAGATCAGAAGGGCTTTTTTAAAATGATTTTTTCTGTCTTGTGGGATGGTCTTTGAGGAAACAAATCAGATATTTTTTTATGAAGATGCTCTCCAGAAGCATTCTAAATGTGCATGTCTTTGCAGCTGCTAATAAGCATTCCATCTAAAGAGCCAGACTAGGTGTAATCCAAAGTAACCCCCTTCAGATGTGTATAGAGTAGATCTCTGTATGTAGAGCAGACCCTCTGTTGTTTCAGATCACTCCTCGTGCACACATATTAGGAAGAAATTCTTCACTCAGAGGGTGGTGAGGCACTGGCACAGATTGCCCAGAGAAGGTGTGGATGCCCCATCCCTGGCTGTGTTCAAGGCCAGTTTGGACGGGGCCTTTGAGCAACCTGGTCTGGTGAGAGGTGTCTGTGACCATGTCAGGGGGTTGGATCTGGGTGGGCTTTAAGGTCTCTTCCAACCTAAACCATTCTATGATGCTATAATTCTTTGCTCAGGTAGGTGTGGCATTGTGGCTATGCCAGATAATGAAGGACAGACATTACCCCATTAGACTCAAAGGCAGAGAAGTGTGAACAGATAGTACCTAATCTGTCAGTTGTACTGGCTGACTAGCAGAAAGGAAGCACATAAGAGTAAGATAATAGTCTGAGTTGAAAAGTGAATTGGTACAGAAGCAGCTCTGGGGGTATGGTGACTACATCCCTTCTGATGCAGCACTAGGCTCTGAGCCAGGTTGACACTGTTGTTGACTCTGGGCTTGCAATGCTGTATCTAGCATTCAAAGGTAGATTTTCTAGAATCAGTTTTTGGATGGTACCATAGCTATAAGCTCCCCATTTAATTCATTCTCATGATACTCTAATTATCTGGTTGCTCCTACACAATTGCATCATCTTCATAACACTTCATTGCCTTAGGTCACTTCATTTATTTATTTTTTTTACCCAAATCAGTTCAAAAGGGAGGATAGAAAGATGAAAAGAAAAAAAAAAAAAAAAGATGATTCACTACCATTTGGTGTCAATTGCACACTGCATGCACATGATGCCTGAAGCCTGTCAGTTCAGTCTCTACTCGAAGAGTAGATCTGTTTTCCGTGAAGCACAAACTCTTGTATTTCTCGGCAAAGAGTAGATCTGTTTTAGTGTTTCAGGACACTGAGTCCATACCCACTTACAGTCTTATAATCTAAGCAAGCTAATTTCAGAGGGAGTAACACACAGTCATCTGAAGCTGGCCCATTGTTTTCTATACAGACTTCAGCAGTTATGTAACTAATTTAGGAGTCCTTGGGATTATATGTTAGTTAGTACAAGCAGATTTTCATCCTTAGTACTAAAGATTGGGTTTCAGTATTGGAAAACCATTTACTTTTCACAGCTCTTTAAATCATGGTGAGTTTTAAAAAAGGCCATCAGCAGTTCTAGATTTACAGTGGGCAGACTGCAGGTACTTTCTGGATTTGCTGCTGGTGCTCACTCAGTATTTGCTCAGGAAAATCCACTTTCTGAACCAGATGTAGAATATTACACTAAAGCAAATATTACCACTGACAAAGCAAAGATCACCTCGTTGTCTCATTCATTGAGTGAATCCAGTCTTCTTACTCTGAATAATAGAAGAAAGGAACAATTTCCCTTTAAAGAAAAATATGAATTAAGACATTATGCCTCCAGAGATCTAATTCTGTTATTGGCTTATGCTCTTGTGAATGAAGTTATTTTTTAGAACACTTGTAGTCTTTTGGGGGATTCTAAGCTTTTCACTCCAGCTACTTCTCAGTGCCTTTATTTCCAATATGAATCTAGGAAAACTTCCAAATACGATAATTCTTGCTTGAGTTTAAACTTCGTTGTCTTGATTATGCTATTTAGGAAATAAAAAAAAAAAGGCAGTCTTTTTATATCTCTTTGGCAATATTTCATACTGATTTTCCCCACCACTCAAATATCTTTTTGATTGGACTTGTAAGTATCTTTAATTTCCTTCTCAATTACTATATTATCTTTTCCTCGTCATTTTCCTGTAATATCAGTATGTCTTATAACATTCCTTCTGTTTATAGAAACAGCTTTCCTGATTTATTTTTTACTTCAGGTGCTGTTTGCATTTCATAGAATCATAAAATGGTTTGGATTGGAAGGGACCTTAGGGAGAATCCCCTTTTTCACACTGCTGGCCTCTCTGCTTTTGAAGCAGCCTAGCATATGGTTGGCTTTCTGTGCTGCAAGCACACACTAACAGCTCATGTTGAGCTTCTCATCAACCACCACCCCCAGGTCCTTCTCCTCAGGGCTGCTCTCAATCTATTCCCTGCCTGTATTTGTGCTTGGGATTGCCGTGGCCCAGATGCAAGACCTTGCACTTGACCCTGTTGAATCTCATGAGGTTCGCACAGGCCCACCTATCAGGCCTTCCCAGATCCCTCTGGATGCCATCCCTTCCTTCCAGCACACACCACACAGCTTGGTGTCATCAGCAAGCCTGCCAAGGTGCACTTGGTCCCACTGCTCATTTTGCTGACAAAGAATCTGTCCCTGGCCAGATTTAATTATATCTGGGCTTTAGCTTTTCTAACCTGATCACAGGCTGCTCAGACAATTCCTTTGTTCCTCCCAGGCTACTTGTGCTTGCTCCCACATTTTGTAGGCATTTCTGAATTTTCTCTATCTGGTACATTTCAGAAAAGCCTTGCTTGCTCCATGCCTATTTTCTTTCTGATTTCTGTCCTCTGGCTCCCATGGTTGTATTCTGTGGCTCAGGTATCCAACTCTTGAACTGAGAAATACTTTTACCACTCGGATGAACTTCTTTTTTTTTTTTCATTTGCCTCAAGTTTTTGTTTGTTTGTTTGTTTTGTTTTGTTTTGTTTCCCTTTAAATTGCTATTTAAATTGGTGTCCTAGAGCCAGAATGTTGGTATGAAGTACTTGTTCCGTCCACATAGCTCCAATGCCAGCCCTTCTGCATAAATATCTCAGCATCTTAAAGGGGGCTATATTGCCCTGTACAATTTGTTTTTGTATTTTGTGCACATCTCCCACTCTCTATCTTCTTTACCTCTGACTTAACATTTTTTTTTGGAACTACATCCTCCACTACGGTTGTTGTAGCAATAGGAAGTGAAGCTCTCTTATCATGCACTGGCTGTGCCTCAACCAGTGAAACACAGCCAGATTTATGGTGGTAGATAAAATTCAGTTAAAAGAAGCATCTTTCAAGGAAACAAGGAGAAGTTCAAGAAATTGTATCTCTTGGAGTTTTTTATGAGAGTTTCTCCTCTCCCCAAGTCATTGGAAAAAACAATTGCAATATCATATTTCCTAATAATCACCATCTCTGACATGATGTTTAGAGAGATTATATCCAGAGATTTCCTTATGAAAAAAAAAAAAAGGCATACCACAATCGTCTTGCAATAATATCTAGGAAGTTGAGCAATATAATCAATGTATTCAGGTTTTTGTTTGTGTATAACAATACATTCAAATGTCTTTATTTGTGATGATAGCTTTATGAATTGGAAAAAGAAGAAAAGTTATAAATGCTTGCACATTCTAGTAATACTGGGAATTGTAGGTCCAAAGCAAAGAGCTACCTTTTGAATGAAACTGGGGAATCCATAGTATATTTTATATATTGTAATTCTAAATTGATCTCAGCAATGCCTAAGGAAGGTGGTTTTATCTCCTTGCTGGAATGCTTTCTGTAACAGAACTTCATTTACTTCGAAGTGTCTTTTTTTTCTCCACAAGCTTTCATCCAGCTTCTTTAAAGCTCTCCTTTGTATCTTGATTTCACTCATGTTACCTTCTTTCAAATTCTACCAAGTTCTGGCTCTGCATACTCATTTTCTACAATATTCTGCACATTTAAGCTTATATGTACTAGAAATGAGGAAAAAAGAAAAAAAAAAAAGTGGTATAAATTTGCAATGATTTTAAAGACCTTTAAGTGTATAAAGAATAGTTCATAATTGCTCAGGCATTACTTCTTAGTTTAGAATTAATTGGTCTTTAATTTGTATTCTAACTTTAAAATTTGTACAACTTATACACAGAGTTGGTGAGCTACCTGTCCTGTAAAGTTATTGTTAGATAGAGATGAAGTAAGACCTGTCATGGAAAGTATAAATTTTCTATGTATCATGCTAAATTTCCTGTTTCTAAAATGGTAATTTATCCTCCACTTGCACAACTGTGATATCCAAGTGTGTAGTGATGGAAACAGTCTTACCATGATTTTCATCAACTAGATTACCAGAAGAAAAAGAAAAAAAAATTACAAGCTGTCAAAATTCAGATACTGCTATGATATTTTATTTTGTGTCCCTTTATTTTTTTGGCTAAGAGCATCTTTTATTAAGCAGAAGTGTAGTGGAAGGTTATTATATGAGATTTTCTTTTACTTGAAAAAGCTTGTAGAGTTGAGATGAAACACCAAAAAAAAAAAAAAAAAAAAAAAAAAAAAAGTATATAATGATAGGTTGCCAAGAGTGGTTGTCAAATCTCCCTTCTTGGAGGTCTTCAAAAGCTGCCTGGGTCTGGTCTTGGGCACCCTGCTCTGGGTGTCCCTGCTTGAGCAGGGGTGGGAACAGATGAAATCTGGCATTATCTTCCAACCTCAATTATTCTGTGATAATGCACGAGCAACATGGAAAGGAGGGAAAATAAAGGGTAACTATATGGTTGTGTTGACAAAAATGTGAATTTTCAGCATTTGAGATGGTTTTGAAATATGTAACTAAGAGAGATTTCAGCATCCTGCCAGCCTAGTAATTTAAAAGATGTTTATTTGATTTTTTTAATAAATAAAATATTTTTATTTATTAAAATATATATTAAAATTAAAAAGACTTTTTTATTTATTAAAAGTGCAAATGTATGTTAATGCTGTTCCTAAAAAAAATAACTAATTAAATAAAAGAGAGAGAAATTTATAGAAGGTAGGGATCAGATTTTTTATTTTAATGGAAGACCTGTCAAAATACAGCATACCGTGTTAGTAACTCTCTTCTGGCAGTGAAGTTGTATCATAGTTCTTTGTGTCGAATTGTCATAATAAGCCTGTCATTACCTCTTTCAATTAACCTTAAAACCAAATCTGAGAATTGTAAAAGGATCAAAATGTAAACATAATCCTTATATTTGAAAATACTATCGAGTAGTATTGTTAAATAGTAATATCTCTTGGTGTTGATAAAATCATCTCGGTACAAATAGTCTTCCAATTTTTCATAATACTTGAATTTCTCTTTGGTTACCAATTACCCATTTAATTCCTTTGCCAGTAGCTTACTATCACAGCCAAGTCTCTAATTATTTACTGATACTAAATTCCTTAGAAAGTATGCAATGCCTTCTGTGATTTACTGCAGTACTGTATTACACTACAGTTGAGGAGCTTCTTCCATCATGAATAAACTTTACAAGAAATCCTTGCAATAACTGTAAAAGTTGAATGATGATGCTTTAAATCACAGTCAAATGTTTCATACACGACATTCACCTTGAAATGAAGCTTTTTCTATTGCCTTACGCCACACGTCTCAAAGCTAAATCCACACCCTTCTTTTCTCTATCCTGTGACTTCTCTGTTCAGGCTGTATCCTTTTTGGCATAGGGACCGTTCTCTAGTCTGTTGATAGGAGCATAACCTATGTTGACATCAGTAGATACAGTGGATCTATGTGTGAATAAATTGTATACCCCTTCTGACATTTTTATTTTGATTTTTTTTTTTTTCTTTTTGGAGTAAAGCATAAATAGGCAAGGCTGTTGTCACTGTTTCCATCCCTATTTAATCCTCTTATTGGTTAAGTATTTTTCTTTTAGGATAGAGCACAGAGCTAATGCTACATCCTCATTTTTTCAGTGTCTGTCTCGTGTTTCCAGAAAACTCATAAACCTTCACACTCAAAACCTCCTTCCTGCATACAGAACTTTTCTTTTCTTTTCTTTTCTTTTCTTTTCTTTTCTTTTCTTTTCTTTTCTTTTCTTTTCTTTTCTTTTCTTTTCTTTTCTTTTCTTTTCTTTTCTTTTCTTTCCTTTCCTTTCCTTTCCTTTCCTTTCCTTTCCTTTCCTTTCCTTTCCTTTCCTTTCCTTTCCTTTCCTTTCCTTTCCTTTCCTTTCCTTTCCTTTCCTTTCCTTTCCTTTCCTTTCCTTTCCTTTCCTTTCCTTTCCTTTCCTTTCATTTTTGTTGTTGTTGTTGTTGTTGTTGTTGTTTGTTGTTTTTCAATTTCCTGTACCTCACAGGCAGCCCCTTTATATCACTTTGTATCTCTTATTATTCCAACTATCAATGACATATTATGGATGGAAAGATTTGGGGTGTTAGGAATATTGCAGGTCCTAGCCATCCATGCTATGAGATGGATTTGGACAGTTAATTCTCGGTAGACCAAATAATGTAGTCAGTAAATGATCTGGTGTGTTAAGTTATTAAATTATTATTAAATATAGTTTTATATTAAAGATGATACTATCAGCAAAATTTCACAAAGTACTTATCTACTGACAAGACCAGGTGCCATCTCACCCATTATGTTTCTCCGACATTATCAAAACTGTTAAGTTAGTCTTTGAATATGGATATGTTGAGAAAACTTTATTTTCTACCTTACTGTAATACCACTTCCAATATCTTCAGTGCTCTTTGTCTACAGCAGTTTTTCCAACATTATGACAATTGTGTCTTTTTTATTTTTATTTGCCACTGGATCCTAACTCAACCTGTCTTATTTCTCATTCTTTAAGGTAAATAATTACAGTTTAGAAGAAGTTACCCATGAAGAGGCAGTAGCGATACTGAAGAACACATCAGATGTAGTGTATCTGAAAGTTGGAAAGCCCACCACCATTTACATGACTGATCCTTATGGCCCACCAGATATTACTCACTGTAAGTGACTATTGTAATTCATTTTGTATGAAACATCAATTTGTCAGATCATTGTGGATGTTTCATAGCTTGTCCAAAGTACACCATTAAAGTTTATGAAACAGTGTGGAAGGCTACAAAAATAAAATGTTTGATGCCACCTAAGCAAGCTATACTTGTGAAATATTACCAATAATACAATTCAACTAAAGTATATTTGCAGCTAAAGTAACTGTGTAGATGATGTACTGCTGTGCTGACTCAAATTAGACAATATCCAAGTAATCAGATTGAACTGCAACTCTTGTGACAATTACAGTAATATACATATGCAGATATATTTTGAAGTATGATTGGATTTGAAGAATGGAGTCCTCTGTCCACTGAAAAATCAGAACAAGCAGCAAACGATCCAAACAAACTTACTGAAAAGTTTGAGAAAAACGGATATGATATTTTCATAAAATGTTTACTTGGAATGTAAAATCACTGCTTTATCTACATAAATCTGCCCATTTTCTATGTGTATCCACTTTCTAAATTCCTACTCCATTTTGCTTCATTCTCATTCTGCCCATTAACTTTACATATGTTCATCTGCTGTTCCTTCACCGAGGACTAAGAATTTGTTTGTCCTTGAATTAAATATCTTCCCTGCTATCGGAAAAGTTGCTGGAATGAGTTTTGGTTGTTTAATTGTTAATAAAGCTCAGTGCAGGATCTCATAAGAAGGGAAGATTAGTTTATTTTAAAACAAACTGATTTTCCTCAGGCTGTGATATCCATGTACTGAAAATCATCTAGACTTCTTTTCGACATTCAAGCAAAAACACATGCAAGGTGAGCTTACTAAGATTCCCTGAGATGACAAGGGAGGGTGGCTGTGAAGCCCTTACCATACACATACACCACCTTCTTAGGTTGCCAACCTGCTTGACTGTGTGCTTTTTGTAGTCCTAAGGAGATGACTGTGATTAGGTTTTTCTCTCTATCAGGGTTTACTCTCTTCTCCTTTGTCTCCCTGTCTGAGTGTCCTAGACTCCAATCTAGTCTATTTCCTGGTATAATTTCTTAATGGCTTGAGTCTTTGTTTTAGTTTGGGTTTAGGCTGTCCTGAGAAGTTGCCCAAAGTTATTCTATGTTTGATAACCTACTGATGAATCTAGGTGCTATCAATACTATATTCTTATAAACCTCCATCTACCAGTCCTCTTGATGTTTCCATTCCCATTCTCTTCTCATAAACAGTGATCTTAGCATTTCAATTGTAGCTCTCTATACCACTAATGCCGTCTGGTCTAATCACTTTGTTACTAAAACTCCATTCCTTCATTCAGTTCTTCACAAAAAACTGTCTGCCTGGGGTTTCATTACCAAAAGGAAACAGCTGCACCACCTAACAACTGGGTGACAGTTTAATTTTTGGAGAGTTTCAGCAACTGACCCATACACATCTTGATCTTCTGCAATAATACTAGGGGCACTTAAGGTCAGGGAACCAACTAAGGACTGGGAAAGGTAGATTTTCTCTGTAAAAGATAAGAGATTAATTTAGTTGCTCATTTGCAGTGCGTTGCCACTGTGAACTGAAAAAGTTGAGGGGAAAGCTTCATATCCATAATCCTCTTTATTCAGACTGCTCCATTAAAATAAAAGAGAAGGTTTTGTAAGATTCGCATCAGGTGGTATATTCAACTGTGCAGAGCATACCTATTTACTTAGTAAATGTTACAACAGATGGCAGTCATGATTGTTCAGTAGCAGTCTGGTCTGAATCTTAGCAAAGCCCAACAAGTAAAACTACTAAATGTCCCTATCCAATCTCCAGCATTATAATACTTCCTAAAATAATTTGAGAGTTCTAAAAGAGTGTGTTTTATTATGTCAGATTATAGATCAGCAGCATATGAACAGACAGAAGCAATTCCAGAGAGGGAGTAGAGGTTGAAAAGATTTGCGGTAGCCCATCCCAGGCTGCTGGTGCATAGAGATTCATTTATCTTCGGGGAACCTTTCATTATATCTGCATGTTCAGAGTATTTCAGAATGGGTAATGGCCTTTCCCTGTAGGGATATTTTGCTTTTAAGCATTCTGAATCTCAGCATCTGAAGGAAGGACTGAAAATAAGACTAGAAAGACTTCTTTTAATGAGAAAATTAGTTGTAGCTCGTTGCAGAAGCATGTGTCTTTGTTTCTGCTACTTATCATTTCCTTTTCTAATTACATTAACTAGAGATTTGATTACAGCTATTGCAAGTAACTTGAGAATGGCAAAAAGCAAACAAATAACAAAATCCACAGACCCAAGATAGAATCAGACAGCACCATCCTGTAATTGTCATTATTAGTCATTAATTTGTATGAGATTTGTATCCAATTTATGTTCTGTATACAGATTTACTGAGTTCTAAATAATGCAGTTTATATTGGTACTGAAATTTCAATTACATGGGAAAATGTGGCACCTTAAGTAAATCACAGCTTTAAATCTTCACCAAACATAGTTCTTGCCATACAATTCCTGCTTTAATCCTGCAATGAGCTCTTACTGTATTGCTCCCACTTCTGTACAATGGAGCCAAAAAGATGTGTGTGCTTTTAATCTCATTCTCTCCTATTTACATTTCCTTCTTTGAGTCACTAATAATTGAAGAAAGTCTTTGTTTCCCATCTTCCAAACTATCCTTTCTTACTTGGATCCCTTTTAAAGATTCAATTTCTGCAAAATGAACCATTACCATTATTATTGTTGTTGTTGTTGCTGTTGTTTTGTTTGTTATTATTAACCTTTTGGGAAAACTCCAGCTGCTCAATCTGTCTTGTTAAATTTTAAGCTCTCTCAGGCATGAACTGTCTGTTTTGGTGTTATTTACAGCAGCAAGCATATTCTTCGTACTTAAATAAAAATGATGCAGTCGTGACCTAATCAAATATAGAAATGGCTAACAGGAAATGCTTATTCTTACCACCAGCTTATTCTCCACCAATGGAAAATCATATACTCTCTTCTGGAAACAACGGCACTTTAGAGTACAAGGCATCTCTGGCCCCTATTTCACCGGGAAGATATTCACCCATTCCAAAGCACATGCTTGTGGAGGATGACTACACCAGGTCAGATGCTTTTCTTTGTTACATTTCATGGCAATTGCAAAGAACATTGTTAAAGCATTGGTAAAGCAAGGTGAAGCACTCCATGCACTCCTGACAGCACACAGCATATAGTTGTTTTCACCTGTGTTCAAGGGAAGAAAAATCATAGCTATTACAGGTATAGAGACATCTAAGAGAAAGATCTCATGAATGAATGCTGACCAGAAGTCCATGTTTTCTGGGTACAATCCTGCACTAGTTCGTAAACAACATGGCTGCATTAGAGCAGTGCTGACACTGAGCAAAACATGCTGTTTTTTAAGAGGTGTATTAGCTGTGATAGCTTCTTACCAGCACAACTAGGAGATCTCAGGATCAGTGACTCATCTGGCTCACTGATGTATGGGTGGAGTGGCTGTACATGTGTTTGTACCTGTCTGTGAGAGTGTACTCTGAAAGGTCTGTCTTGTTTAGTTCTGTGAAAGCAAGGCTGAAATAGCCTGTAATTGCTCTGTGTACACACACAAAGATAAATGACACAGAGAGTAAACAGTATGCGAAAAGAAAAAAAAAAATATTGTATAAACTGGCTGTAAACTGTCTGTGAATAAATTTAGGTGGGAAACTAGAAAAAGTGTCATAACTATTAGAGAATCATGATATGAAACAGCTTTCTGTGGGAGTATAGAGGTTAAAAGGAAACTGTACAGTAGCACTTGATACATTTATAAAAGAAGTTCTTGTGATTATCAGCAAAATGACCAAGGAAATAGCTTCCAATATTTTGTTTGTTTGTTTGTTTGTTTTCTGTATTTTTTTTTTTTTGCTTGTTTGTTTTTAACAATCCAAAAAGGATTGTAGACATAAGGTAATGATTGCCAGGTAGATGATTGCCAGGTAGAAAAGACACAGGAAAATGCAGGAAGAGTTATTTTATGCCTTGTGTTGTGAACATCACTGATAAAACTGTGTATTTATCTTATTTGGCTAGTACCTTATCTTTTAATGTCTAGTGCCACAGAAAATGATTTTTTTTTTTCCCTGTACTTCAGTATTTATAGATTCATTGTGTTTAAAGCTAAAAGGGGCACTGTTTGTGGTCATCTAACCTGACCTACTGTGTATCCTAGGCCAAAGGATCTCATCCACTTATGTATTCGTCAGCTTCATAATTTGCAAATTTGCATTTCATATTTCTTGTTGTATAAGATTAAGATCTCAAGCTGCTTAACTTGTTGGATCAGACAGATTCAGAGTAACTAAATCATGATACAGTTTTAATCAAGACATAAATTTATGGAAACCACACCTTGCTTCCCTGTCTTGGCTAAAATAATTTCTCCTTTGTTTTGATTGAGGATGCAAAAACAATGTTGCTTTCCTTCAATTTATGAGACATTCAGTCAGGATGAATTTTCTCCAAAGGGTTCCAAGAAGTTACATATTTTAATTAATAGTTAAAATTCTGATTTCATTAAATTGTGCATCAAGGCTTTACCTGAGTTCATACTGACCCCATAATTTCTAAAATGCCTATGTATAGGAAGAATACTAATATGGTATCTGGGTTACAATTATGAGGACTTGTAGTGCTGTTTTATCTCTTTCTGTAATGAGACATCAGCACCATTATTATTGAGAAAGTGTTGGCAAAGTTTAAAAACAGCAGAAAATTCAATCTTAAAAGTAAATAATAGCTAAGGAGATCCAAAAGTCACAGATAATACAGGAAGGAATCCTAAAACAAGAGAAAAGCTGCACTCAGAATGCAAAGATCATTTAAAAAGTTAGTAAAACTGAAAGGTAATGGAGAAGTATCCTTAGAAGTCCTTTGTTTCTGCTCCTGTAGCTGATTTTAACTTTTTAATTGCTTGTATTTTTATTTTTATTAAAAAAAAAAAAAAGGGTTGGGAAACAATAGTTATAAAACAGAAGTGAAGGCAATGACAGTTCTAGTCCATTGTTGAGGTAAGTATCCAATAGAAAGCATACCTGCTGGAAGAACCATGCAAGATACTTATTGAAATACAACAATGTCTTTTTGATCTTCTTAGGAAGAAAGATGTCTTCATATTCCAATCATTTTTATTTTTAAACAAGTTAATTTTGTTGGTTTAGGTCCTGACAGTAAAGACTACTTACATAGTCTAATTCTTGGCTGAGGTATTCATACCAACCTTCATTTTGTGTTACTTGGATAAAAAATAAATGTCCAAAAAAGCACAGTATATTCTGAATATTCCTCTCCTGTATTCTTCCTATCTGGACTTCCGAATTAATATGTTTTCTAATGAAGGACTGTTACCTGAAATATGGAGGATTGGCACTATCAACTCTGCAAGCATCACCTTCTGTGGCATGTATAGGACACTGGCAGAAATAAAGATGTCAAATAGTATGTGAGCAGACCCTGAATGTAACAGACCAAATCAAATAACAATCTCTAAACAAGTCTTTATTTCACCTTATTGAAGGAAGGACTTAAATTTATTAGGACTATTATGGAATTTTTAACAGTGATATAGTTTATATGCTACACTGATATCCAGGATACTGTAGCACAAAGATTAAATGAATACAGTGATGTGTCATAAGAAAAATGGCGCTTCCTGCTGCTGGATTTCCTCACTGAAAACACATCATACAGCTCTATCCAAGGGACACCCGAACAAGAGCCAGGAGACCAGGCTTCTCCTCTGACTACTATGACTCAAAAGCTCTGACCTTCAAAATCAAACCTTTTAGCCCATGAATGACAACTTTCTCTCTTCCTTCCTTCCTTCCTTCCTTCCTTCCTTCCTTCCTTCCTTCCTTCCTTCCTTCCTTCCTTCCTTCCTTCCTTCCTTCCTTCCTTCCTTCCTTCCTTTCATCTGTGCAGCTGATTATTGCCTATTAATTCCAGTGGGACTATTGAAAAATGATACCATTAAATCTGACAAATTTTGACAGCTATAAACTGGGAACGGTGATTGCACTATCTCTGTGCAATGCAATAGGATTTGATGGTGAGTCTGCCTTTAAAATGAGAAGATATTTTGAAAGTCTTTGTTCCTGACCAGTTTAGAAAGACCTAAAGTCTTTTGGAAAGTTAATTATCATATTGATAATTCTAGTGAACCCTATAGATCCCTTGATTGCAGCATTTATAATTAGGTTCCTTCACATAATTTTTTATAATTAAGATAATTGCCAACTACTGCAGTGCTATCCATTAAAACTACCTGGTTCTCACTATAATAGGTTTTCAGGGTTAATTTACATGGTGATCACATAAGGAAATTTATTACCCATGCAGCCATAATATGGCAACACTTCTGTCAGATTTTCATTTGTGCCAACTAAAAATATTTGGAACAGTAACGTCTCCTCTATAAGAGGCATTTGCAATCTCAGAATTTGTTGTACATATGACTTGAGTGAAGCTGATGAGAAGCTTTAACTTCTTTGCTTTAATGAATCTGTTGGTGAAGTCAAAACAGTTGAAAATTCATCATAACTTGTCCGCTTACTCTTCTTCCTCTTTTTTTTTCTTTTATCCTTTTTCTTTCTTTCCTTTTTTTTTTTTTTTTTTTTTAATTCCAGATCCAGATTTTTCTTTACCTGAATATTTTTTGGCCAACAAAATGCATGTTTCTGTTGATAAAAAAATTACATTCTTGGGCTGATATTGAATCAGCATCTGGAAAAAAACAGAACATATTTTACTTAATTAAACTGTAGGAAAAAAAAAAAAAAAAAAAGCTTGATCAGAGCACAAAGGATAGAAACGTACCAGATCATCCTCAGCCACAAATTTTAATGAAACTGGATGTTACTCTTTACTTACTGAGCTTTTGTAAGTTGTGTATAATATTGGTCCAAAATGCTGTCAGTTGAAAGGCGTAATTTACTTTCTGTTTTGTTGGATTCATTTTAAATTCCCTGGGGATGGAAGCTTTTCCTTCTTGTATTTTTATAAAAAGATCGTCACATTTTAAAATTCAAATAAGATAACAAAATTTCAGGTAAGTAGAATGTGACATATATCACTTAGATATAAAAGATATACTAGTTTCTAGTAAGATGGAAGTGCTGTGCAGGCAGTCCAGGCAATTCCTTGATTGTGGTATTAACAATTTTCCTAATGCTTCTCAAGGGGATAAACAGGTATAATTCTCTGCTTGACTTGCTGTTCATGAAAAGGGAAGAACCAGTCTGAAAGGTGGTAAATAAATAACAGCTCAGATCAGAATGACCATGAGTTGGTGGAATCCATGATTCAAAGGAAGTCTGTAAAGGTAGTCAGCGAGTTATGACTGTAGACTTCAGAAGAGCAGACTTCACTCTTTCTGGAGAATTGCTAAGCAAAATTGCTTGGGATGCTGCCACACAGACATAGGTTCCATGAAAGATGGATGATTTCTAAATAAAACTTGCTGAGAACTCAGGAATGAGCCATACGATTGAGCTGTATGACTGGGAATTCATCAGAAGGCCGCCTAGACTATGTTAAGAGCTTCTTGAACTAAAATGCAAGATGTAGACAAGCGTTGCTTGCCTGCCAGAAAGCTGATGGCTTTGATCTAAGACTTCCAAGGGTCATGAAGGGTAACAAAAAGTGATTCTGCAAGTGTGCTAGTTTCAAAAATGAAGGCAAAAATTGATGGAGGAAAAAACTGATGGAGGAGACAATGTAATGGCAGACAGTATAGAAAGAGCTTAAGTACATTATCATCTTTGCCAGGCACTGAAGGGGCCAAAAGGTAATTGGAATAGTCAGCATGGATTTACCAAAAGCAAATCATGTACTTGTACAGCCTGATTGACTTTTCTGATGAAATGATGAGCCATGTGGATAGCAGTGATTGTCCTATACCAACCAGGGCCACAGTGCAGGGACTGCCTCATGTAGAAATGGCTCTTTGCTGGATGAAAACACAGCTAGCTCCAAAGGCATCCCTGGACCTCACTACAACTCACAAAATGTGCATCCGATGTACTGTGGGGCATGTGGCAATTCTTTTTCACCATCACCTGCCTTTGGGAGTGGCTGCAAAACTGTTCCAGGCCATCTCATTCCTTGTCCCTGTGAAGATCAGGAGAAGCTGTAACACACATGCTGCAGGATACAGGGAGTGCCCTTTAAAACTCCTCCAGCAACCTCTCATCCAGACATAAGGAAGTGTTGGATAAATGGGTACATCTCATCTGTAGCTGGAAAGAATGTATGATTTGTAAAGTTTTGGAAACCCTCTGGGTAGCCTTTTGGGTATTTCCTGGATTTTAAGCTGCCATCTTCCTTATTAGACTTCTCTCAGCACGGCTGTGCACTTTTGCATGCTACAGCAGATTTGGTAAGGCTTTTAACACAATCTCCCACAGAGTTCTCATCTGAAAGATGAGGAAGAGTGGACTAAAAGAAGAGATTGGGTTGGGAGCTGACTGAACCAGTAGGCTGAAAGGGTAATGATCATCACTTGACATCTGTCAGGCAGGCTGCAATGAGCAGAGTACCTCAGGATACTCCAGGCGTCAGTTGAATATCTTCATCAATGACGTAGATCATGACACAGAGTGCACCCTCAGCAGTTTTGTGGATGATGGTAAGTTAAGGCGGAGTTACTGACATGACGAAGGGCAGAGCTATATACCAGAGCGATCTTGATTAAGAATTGGACCAGGAGAAACCTCTAGAAAGGAGGTTCAGTAAGAAATCTGAAATAAGGTTTCAGTAAGAAATTTGAAGTTCTACAGCTGGGGTAGAACAGCTGCACACACTCATATGAGCTGTGAAACAAGTATCTAAATTACAGCTACATTGAAAATGACCTGAAGGTTACAGCAGATGCCAGGCTGAACATGGACCCAGAAGAGAACTCTCATTACAAGGCAGGTAATCAGAATACCGGGCTACATTAGGAGAAAAATGGCCAGCAGATAAAGATAAGTTATGTTCTTGAAGACTGACTAGTTCCCGGTTTTTGACTTCAAGAGGGATGTGGGTAAACAAGAAAGGGTCCATCAGACTCTGAGTTAAATCTCATGGAAGTTACAGACACCATGAGGGAGCTAGGGCTTGTTTAGTGTTATGAAGGAGAGACCAAGGGTCATTCTAAGAGCATCCTACAACTACTCAGCAGCAAAGATGATGAAACCAAACTCTTCTCAGTAGTGACATAAAATGCAAAAAGGATCAAAGGCCAGAAGTGTTTGTTTGGCATGATCTGATTTCAATTTAAGAAGGAAAAAAAAGACACCAGGTGAGTGAGGTAGTGGTGGAGCATATTGCTCAGATGGGCTGTGAAGTATCCATGCTTCGAGATTTTTAAGATTTGCTTAGACAGAATCAAGACTGATATGAGCTAGCATTGGCAATAATCCTGCTTTAAGCATGAGATTGAATGAGATGACCTACAGAGGTCCCTTCCTGACAACTTTTCTACTATATTGAGAAGAAAAAAGTGATTTGTTGTTTTAGTGTTTTGTGGAATATACACTACTAATAGAGCTGAGATAGAAGTAACAATTTACTCTTTAGCAGATGTCTGCCTTTCTATTTCTAGCAAAAAAAAAAGAAATTCTGTAGTTTTTAGACGGTTGCTCCTTCTGGCTTTAACAAACAACATAGGTAAAAGATGCATAAAATAAAGAACTACCATCTTGAGTTTTTACTTCCTTTTTAACTTCAGAAAATAGTAACATCAAACTGTTGTGCTTCAATGGATAAAAAATGTACTTTAACATTTAACTCTGGGTAGACATTAAAGATTCATGGATGGAAAAGCTGTCTGAGTTATCTGTTTTGCTGTGAAAAGCACGTTTGATTTCTTTTATATGCATCTTTGCAAAATAACATTTTCTGGATAAGGAGGAGGTGCTGGGGATTGGGGAGGAGAAAAAGGAGAACCATTAAGTTGAAGTCTCAAGGGAAATTTTCCCGGTATTGAGAGCAGCATTCTTCAACTGTTTCTTGGGTACTTACATAAGCCTGCTTGTTGAATTGAGGTTATTTTATAGAAACACCTTTAAAATTGTATTGATGCACAGATTTGACTGTTCAGGATTAAAGCATTACAAATAATATGAAGTTATGCATGTTATGAAACTATGAATAGCAGTTGTTTGACAATGGTTTGGGCTTTTATTAAGTAAAAAAATAGGGATAGAGAACTGCAGATTTTAGTAGTGTTCCATTGGGATCTCGAATGAGTTGACTTCATTCAGAGTTGTCAATCATCCATTGACAAAACACTGCATATTTGAAAAGTGTGTATTTGCTGAAAGGAGTTAGCTTAGCTGCATTTCTTGTTCTTTTTAAGGGAACAGAACTGAAACTCTTGTATCCCAGATGAAGAAGAAGAGCACTGAGTATTGTAGGTAGTGCTTTCACATAGTGAGTTTTGCACCATGTTTTTGACCCAACATTGCTCTACAGCAGTGAAAAAAAGACATGCAGAACTATGCTGGTGCAGTTATATGGATATGAAAGGTAATTATCAGATCTCATCAATCATATCATTATGCCTCACCTAAACTCATCATGTAACCTATGTCTTAAAGATAATTAATTACATATAGTAATATTAAATCACTTGTAACATTGTCAGCAGATTAATTGTTCCAGATAATACTTTAATGCCTTTTCTTTTTTTTTTTCACCTGAGGCTGGATAGAAAAGGTTGCACATCTGTTTTGTTTTAAAATTTAGTGCAAATTACAGTTATTATTTTTAAAGTAACTTTAATTGATCGCTAGTATCATCAAGTTGAATTGTATTTATTTTAAACCATAGCAGTTTGGTCATTTGGTCATTTAAGGAGTAGAGGAAGAATTACATAGCTTAGTTCATGCTAAAAATCATGGTGATATATTTTAAATATTATAGCATTCCATACATAGCATGAGGGTGTTTAATTCTAGAAGCTGATGAAGTTCAACCTCCACAGTATTTCTACTGCATTTGTGAAAATCTGTCTAAATGCCAACAAATACAGGTCTTTGGAAAAACTGCAATTCATTTATCTTTATATATATATATATATATCTATAAGGGTAAAACTCTTTTAAATTCCATCCTCATACTGTAGGGCAGAAAAGCTTCTCCCAACTTTCTAATACTGATTGTTTAAAAAAGCCAGCATGATTGAGCCCAGCATTATATAGCCCAAGCTAGTTTTTCTCTCTACTTATTTCTTCCAACCTTTTCTGACATAGAAACATAATCAGGAGTGATTCTGCTCAGTGCTCTGAATGCCCGGTCCTGTCAGATTTGAACATTGAAAAGGTTGGAGGAATGGAAGGGAGTGTACTTGGCAAGGAGTTACAGTGAGATTGGATGTAAAAATGAGTGAGAACTTGTCAATGTTTCTGTGAAAATGGAAATCACAAGCAGAGAAGACGTATTTATTGTGCAAGTAAACTTAAAATTAGGACAAGGAAGGACATAAGTGAGAAATGGGTGAAGAGACATGAAGAAGCAATGGAGAAAAATAGCCTGGAGAAGAGCAACAATAAATTTCAGAGCTGCTGAACCAGCAACTCCCTCAGACAATAAAAACTGAGGTTTGGGATAATCAATAGTTGTGCAAGAAGACAGGGGAAAGGAGCAGAGCTACAGAGCAGGTAGCAAAAGTTGCTGATACAATGCTGGCAGGATTAAACTGAGGCCATCTCTCTAGAAAAAAATGAGAGAAACCCAAGATTTCTGGGGTTTGCAGGACTAGAGCATGATTTCTGCAGGCAGTCTGTCATTATTGCTCAATAATTGCATTGCTTGTCCTTCTGGAGGATGACAGCCTGCTGCTGCTGCTGGTCACTCCCTGTCTCTCATGTGGTAGCGATTTCATGCTCTGGATCAGAATTTGGTGACTCTGCTGATGATCATATTGATTTCAACATGGTGTTCCATAATAGTATTTCTTTCTTGGTTTAGCCTTTTATCAACCTAAGCAACTATACTGTAAATAAATAAATAAATACAGGAATACTATTTACATTACACATTAAATGTATATTACATTAAAAAAAAATAATTTGCCTATATAACCTTAAATTGGACCCTTGGTGAAATGCAAAGTTACAGTACTTAGTTATGCTATCATCTAACAACAGCTCCTTGTAGAATTCTGTCAATAGCTTTTCAGAAAAAGAAGTCACAGTTGTATTTTTTAGCTCTATATTATTATTTGTTGCCTTCAATAAAGCAACTATTTTATGTCTCGTATATTTAGTATGCAAACATTAAACATATTATTAAACTTTAGAAATGCATAATAATTGTCTAAGCTTTCTGTTTGCTACCCCATTGTTTTAGAATTCATAATAATTAATTTAAAAGTGAAATTTTACTTATTGTAATGTCAACAGACAATCTGTTATGTCCTGAGTAATCTACACGTATTCGTCAAATTTGTCAGAGATTCCCAAAGAATGGGATTTCTATTTCTGTCAGTGGAAGCTACTTAATACTCAGTTCTTTACAAAAATAAATAAATAAATAAATAAAATTGCAGAGTCTAGCTTAAGGCTTGTGTGCAGATTTTTAAAATAAGATAGTAGAATTGGCAGTTATAATACAGGCAGAAATGGTGCATAATGTTTAATAGTGCACAAAATAAAAAATTAAGTCTAAGTACAAACTACATGTATCCACTGACATGGACTCATAAAGCAGCTATTACCACTTAAGCAAGATACCTTGGGGTAGATGTGTTTAATTCTGTAACAGTGTCAACTCAGTTCTCAAGAGTAGTCAAAAGGGTAATTAGAATTTAAATAGAATCTGACAGGAAGAGAGTACTAAAGATAATGTTTTTCTATATGAATCTATGATGCATCCAATTCTTGAATACTACATGAAGACAACTCGATATAGCCCCAGAATAGGGTGACAGATGATCAAGGGTGTAGCATGGCTTCCAGATAGAGCTACATAAATGATAATTCCAGCATAGAAAAAGGGTGATAGGGAGAAATAGGACAGAGATCTGCAAAAGCACCTGTAATAGGGAAGGTAGTAAACAATTATTACTAACACTTTGTTATAACTAAGTGGCAGGGAGTGTAAAATACATTGCCAAGTGAGTTTAAATTAAAAAAAAAAAAGTTTTTGAAATGTTTCCAAATGTTATCAATGTGCTATCAAGTAACAGGCTTACAATACACAGAGGTAGAAATTTTCGGTATGTCACAATTGATTTGCTGGACTCACTGCCACTGGGTGTTGTTTTGCCTAGGAACCTATCAGTGTTTAAATACAGATGAGGAAAAGTGCACAAATTCACAGTGGATAGGCCCAGTAAACACAATTTGCTTGGCTTTCATTTCTGGTCCATGTGGTCCCTAATTTGCTGATTTTCAACAGCTGAGCAGGGAAGGGACATTATTTACTGTCCTTGTTCCCTGAACATCCCTGCAAGGGACCAGGTACTGATGCAGATGGGCCTGCAGTCTGACAGTCTCACCATTCTTATGTGAAACATTCTTCTTTTCTGTTTTGCTGCAACAGAAAATTGTACTGATTTTATTTTTATTTTTTTTTTCAAATTAAGCAGTTAATTTGTTTCCTAGTTCCTAATGTGTAAGACTAATGAATGTAGAACTAGGTATAGAATATTAGAAATTCTAAATTATTCTATTATGCCTTCTCGTAGGCTGTTGAAAACATGATTAAAATGTTTAAATTTTACTGCTAAGAGGCATTCTTACTATTCATTGCAGTGCTAAAATACTGCTATGATCTCAAGCACTTGTTTTGCACTTATGGAAAACTTTAAGGCTCATGAACATAGCAGATAATAATGCAAAAGCTGGGAAATAATTGATTACACAAGGATTTCCAGAAAGAACTAGGGTAATATCCTTTTGGTAGTTTCTTCCAGCTCTTCACACACCTTCTCTGACAGTCTTCCAGTTGAAATAAACATATCATGTGAGTGTTTTGGTCTTATTCAAACTGCTAGGACATAACCTGTGAAATAAAATCAACTTTCAATTTTAAATAAACCTTCTGAACAAGATGTATGGTTCTCCTAGAAGGTCATATGAATGAGAAACTAAAGTCAAAGGCATACATATGAGTCACTGGCTATTCGAAATAGAAGACTTCATTTCTATTAAATTGCTATTGATTTGTGTTTTTATAGTGAAATAATTTTAAAAACAGTTCTTTTCACACTTCCCAGCAACATTATGTGAGCAATACTAATGTGCTATATGTTTTTATTGAACTTGAATACAATTAAAAATTGCTACTCAGAGGAAAAACAAAACAAAGCAAAACAAAATCAACTGTTGGAGACTTGTAGAATTGTGAGATTTACTTTCTCTCAGATTGAATTTAGCATTTTATGGTTATAGCCCTGCAGACTTGATATGCTATGAGAGTTTATCTGGTTTCCTTCCATAACACAAATGGTTTTAAAAACCAAAAAAAAAAAAAAAAAAATGTTAACATTTAATGTGCTATGTGTTGGCAACTGAACTTTCACAAACAGAATTCTGCAATAAGAAAAGTTAAAATTGAATTGAGGACTCTGCATGATGCTGAGGAGATAATAGTTTTAATAAGGACATCTTCTTATAACTTCTGTTGTGCAATAAAGCCAGCCTGAAATAATAACGCAATGATGTTCCAAACAAAGAAAAATAAAGGCTATGAACAACTAGTAGGATTTGTTCTTCTTACACAATCTGTTATGAAAGAAATAAACAGAACCTTCATCAGATCGATACTCTACCTCCCCCTCTTATTGTTTTTTGCTGTTCCACAAATTAGTTAAACCTTACCCTAGAAATCTTGCCTCATTACAGCTAGCTCTCTACTGATTAACATTCCAGCTTTCAATTTTTCGGGGATAGAAAAGTAATTTATTGCTATCTGCTGTTCAAGCTACCATTTAAAAGCTTACCTTGTGGCACTGAGTGACTTGATTCTCTCTGCAGTCACTGAATTATCTGCTGAGACATGCTCAAGTTATGCTACTGCTGATACTTTCTGATGCCTTTCCTCTGCTCTTGTATACCCGATTCTCTTTCTAACTTAATTATTCCTGTCCATCCTGACCAAATGAGAGTTGCTGTTCTCATTTATCATAGGGATTACATTTTAGTTTGCAGATAAAAACAAAGAACTGTAATCTATGTTAGTCACAAACAAATAAACAACAACAACAAACAGTTTAAAAGCAGAAAAGGAACAAATCCGCTAACTAAGATAATACAGAAGCATTTAGTTATTGTTCAGAGTATACTCATATTTGACAATTACTTCTTGGATAAATTTATTATCATTTTATTGAGTATACATTAATATTCACTCTATTTGACGTTTTAAGGGTATTCTTCTGTGAAATTAAGACAATGAACAAAATGCATTCTAAACCATAGTTCTTTGTCCTTCATCATTGTTAGAATTGCAAACATTGCTTAGTACTTATTATAGACACAAACCCTCTGAAGCTGTACCTGCTGTCTCTGAAAGTGATGCAATTGCAAGTAAACTACAGTGATTCAGTCTTTAAAAAAATATATAGCCATCTTTTACATTTTAGTTACAACATGGTATACTACCTGCTGCATGTATTTTTGATTCATTTGAGGAATTAATGCATCATAAAATAAGGCCTCAGTGTTTTGACTTTTACTTATTTTGAAAGATTGTTGTTTTCCAAAGAAGGCAGGCACTGTTGTAGATAAGTACTAGCTTGCCATAGAGAACAAGGTGAGAAGTCAGGATGATATTTGAAGATAGGCTGTTTCAGCAAGTATCTTAAATGACTTTTAAAGGTTACTGTCCTACATGAACCACAATTTGGGTGACCAGGACAGCAATCTCCCCGGTATATTTTAATCATTCTCTTCCTTTCCATTATTTATGCTTTCAGTTATTTTTATCCTATTTAATTTACATTTGCTAAATCAAATTAGAAGATAACATAAATTTATACTGATTTGAGCTTGATGCTTGATGTTGTATTCTACTTATTTTTCAAGTTCTTGCTTTTCCTTTTCCAATACAATGTATAGCCAGGGTCCAGATATGTACCCAGGGTCCAGTGTTACCATTCAGCAAGCCATGTGTCTAAATAGTATGAAAGTATCTAAGCAACCTGATCAGTCCATGGCTTTAATGACCACAAAAAATGACATCTGATGGCAATTTTTGTGGTGATATCAGTTCATTTCATAGGCCTTACAATAAGGACACTTATATTTTAAATTAACTGATGTCTGGAATCCTATTCTAAGCAAAGGATTAAAAGGATAGGTTTGAATTCTTGTCCTTAACCTTAAGAATTCTCAGCAACTCAATTACAGGTAATATATTGTTAGCTAGGTCACAGTATCATTTGTGTTACAGCAATGAACAGAGGACTTTATACATCGGCACAGTCATTTGAGAAAGGATTGTTCCAATTTTCTGTCATCCTACCATCCAGCAAGATTGAAAGGAGAGAAAATACAAAATATTTTAAAATTTCCTGGGTTCCACAAGACATTTTGTTTGTGACCTGTGTTTATATTTGAAGGAGTAATTTGATTTCAATATCTAGGGTGATGCTGAATGTTCATCTTCATTTTGCTTTTGGAAGCAGTTTGCAACTGCCCATTAATGTAGCAATCCCTCGTATCTGTCCATCTCTATAGCTTGATTTGAGTCTCAGCACAAGCTTGGATGGTCAGTCACGTCACTGGTGACTTAATATAGTTTGAGCATTCACAATTTTTCAAAGGGTAGCAATACTCTTTTGTCATCTACCACTCAGAGATGAGTAGATTGTCTTTAATAAGTGAGTAAGCTGTTTATGGACTGGTTAATGTCTTGAGCCATAGATAAATCTACAATTTTGTATCCATCTTCCTGCACTAGGGCAATATTTCTTTCACAGTAGGCATCATTTATATTTATTTTTATTTGTTCTTTAATATATTGTCTAAAAAAAAGTGATTTTTGAGTGAATAAAAGGCAGTATGTGTCAAAAATAAATGTATGTGTAGTCTTTTTTTTTTTCTTTTCCTCTGGATTTTTACTGTTGAAAACAGCAATTGATGTAGTAAATAAATTATTAAATCTAGCCCTCTGAAACAAGTGTGAAATATGCTGAGAAAAAAACATTTGCTATCTTAAGTTCATTTTAAAAAGAATTGTGCTATATGCCTGACAGAATGCTTTATAATCAAATGAGTGACAACTTTGCTGTTTTGATAGCTGGTAACCTTAAATTGCCACTTTTAACTGTAAAGTTCTTCCTGGGAAAGTCAGCCAGAGAGAGTTCTCAAATCATATGTCAGATTGCTATGAATAATGTTATTAACATTAAGTGAGACAAATTTTTACATAAAGCAGCTAGCTACTCCTTTTTCCCCAAAGGACAAAACCAGAAACTAACAACAAAGGAAAATATGTTCTCTATATCTGCCAGTGCACCCACAACCATAACAAATTCTGGTACCTGTGAAAGTCACAGCACAAACCACACCTGTGTGAGGCACAGAATAGCCAGAAGAACCAAAAGAGTTTCATTGACTGCCTGGTCTCTTGATATTTTCAGGTCTGTAAAATAAGATTTTCATCTGGCTAATGCTGTGTTGCTGTGATTAAAGACAGTGCCATGTACTGGATCTTCTGGCAGAAGCTAGGATATGACAGCAATTATATCTTGGCACTCTCTAGAGCAGAAACTCAGGAAATTATAAGTCAAGCTTCACTTTGCCAGTAGGCCCAGGGTATCTGCTGGGGCAAGCAGATAACTTCTCCAGCAATAGCTGGAGAAGTTACATGTCTGGAAATGTGCTATGTGGTGCATTTTTTCTGAAAACTGCTGGTTGTCTCCTGTGGATCCCTGAGGCTTCATCCCCTCCTCTACTCTCACCAGGAGGCTCCCTGGGAGGTTCCTAGTAAGTATTTCTTCTCCCAAGTGGTTGAACTCTAGACAGCAGAAAAGAAATACTAGGTGACCTCTCAGTGCCAGTTTTAGGACATTATTCCTCATATCTAGCCTCACAGGTGGCTGTCCATAATTTGGAGCAAGAGTGCAAGTGAGATTACTGTAGCCTTGTCAGCAAGGTTACTTGTTTGGGATGTGATCTGCATAATCAGATTTTGAAGGCCAAATCCAAAAAGAGAGCAAAGAACTGTTGAAAGGAATTACCTGCCAGTGAGATGAATTGCTTGCACAGTGTTACCATCTCTACAGTGTCGTTCTAGCATATGCTGTGGTCATGTTGACCGCAGCTTCATTAGCAAAGCCTCAGGACAATGAGGCAGGAAAAAGTTGTTTTGTTTTGTTTTGTTTTAAACAAATAATATATGCTTCATCTTAACCTAATGGGTAAAAACACCTGTTTTCATGTAATAAACATAATATTTTCTTCTAAGTGATAACATAAGAAATGTTTGAAAAAGAAAAATAAGGAAAAAAAAAAAAAGAGCATTTGGGAAAATTTGTCACTGAACCTCAGAGGTAAGGTATTCCCTTTCAGTCCCATACTTCTGTAAGCCAGTTTTATGGCACACTTATATTTGGTCTATATTTATATGCAGTTGCTTGTATGCTATAACACTCTTCAAATTCTAATGTCTCCTTTAACAGCACACTTTACTGAAAGGGTCTTGACAAATTTGCTGTGCATGCTTTTAAACTGATTGCTGTGTTTTCTCTGTATTCTTGGCCACTAATATGCACCTGATCTTTTACTCTTGTCTCTGTATCACCAGGCCTCCTGAACCTGTTTACAGCACTGTGAACAAACTGTGTGATAAACCACCTTCTCCTAGGCACTATTCCCCTGTTGAGTGTGACAAAAGCTTCCTTCTTACAGCTCCCTATCCCCACTACCACGTAGGCCTGCTCCCTGACTCTGACATCACCAGGTACTGCATGCGCTTCTTCCTCACCTCCTTCATTAGAGTGCATGAACATCATTAGATTTATCTCATAGCATCTTCACCATAGATCTTCTTTTTCTGCAGCTTACGCTTATTTTTAACCATGCTTTAACATCTGCACCACTGGAAGATATATGCTACCTTGGAATATAATTTTGGTCATCCAAAATCCAGTGATGATTACAGGCAATGTTTTGATCCATTGGAATGGTGCTCCAAAACAGGCTATGTCATATGTATTACATTCAACTTAATTCAGTAAATGTTTACCTGTAGATATGGAAAGTAACTAAGACTTCACTGAAAGCTGTAGTAATTTGGTTTGAATTCAGTCATTTGATTTCTGTGTTGTGCATCTTTGGGTTTACAGGGTGGCTGCCTAAGCCACTCAGAAGAAAAAGAGAAAAAAAGAAAAATCACCTCCTTCACCAAGTCATGGTTGAAAGCATGTTTAAAATTTAGCACTCTGTAGGCTATCTGTGCTCTGAGAGGACAGTTAGTAAAACCTAAAATGATGAGCATTTTCCTAATTGAAGAAATGGAAGACGTTGCTATAAAATAATTAGCGATTACCTCCAAGAAATATCTAATAAAGAAAAACATACTATTCAAAATTGCATGGTAGCGTAACCTGGCTGCTCTTCCATAGTCTGTTAGCATAGTAGCAAACTATTTGCAAACAGGACATCTTTTATATTCTACAGCAGAAGAAAAATAATTGTGTTTGGAGCATTGATCATAAACATTTAGCACAGAAAGCACTTTTCAAAGTACTGTGGGAAGAGGAGAGCAGAAGTGTTAAGTAGAAAGTAAAGTGTAAGTAGAAAGTAAAACGCTAAATTAACGTAAGATACAATAACAGGAAAGAAACCCTGGGGATTAGAAAAACAGCTGTGGAAGTCATTGCAGTGCTATGAAATAGGAAGATAAATTAAAAAAGCAGTAAGACAAATATGACTGAAAAATGCAACAGATGTGGTAAGACCATACAGAAGCTGTTGGTTTATTAGAATGAAAACTGTGTAGCTTCTAGAATTTGTAAAAGGGTGCTTAATCACTGGACAAAGTGGTTAGTCCAGCTGCTGAGGCCAGTACAGATATGGTTGAAAAACAGTGTTAAGGGCAACATTTCTATAAAGGTATAAATAAATCCAGAAGGGTGCTAGGCACTAACAAATCTATCCACAATATTTTTAATTTCTCTGCAGATACTAACTTAAAGGAAGTAATAATTCAAAAAGAAAACTAAAATGATCTTTACGTACATGAGTAATTTGTCTATAAGCATTACAATTCTTCTGTATGTTCAGAGACAGACAACAGAGGAGATCATTATAAAAATATCCTTATTCAACAGTGGTCCTTTTGGAAAGAGAGGAACCTACCTGAATTAGAAAGTGAAACAAGCGGGTTCCATGGGAATTTGCTGCCATGCAAGTGTGCATTGGGAGCACTGAGGATTAGACTGTAACTTGCTAACCATAGACAGGTACAATCCATCGCTCAGTAAATGGTGAATCTCTATAGAGGGGTCTGGTTGGATTCAGACCACTGAACTACCACGGTCACGGATTCACCAATAACGTATAACTGCCCTTACTCTAGTCATGTTTAATGAGAATAATCATGGCTAGAAACAATGCAATCAAGTGCAATTTCTTACAGCAACAGGTACACAGGTTCTTTGGATTGCTGGCAATGGTTACTGTCTGCAAAAGCAAGCTAGCGTGCATGAAATACACAGGTGACACTGGTGCACAGCCTGGAAATTTATGCGTTAAAAGGCACAAAGACTCTATAGAGATTTCTAAGTTTCCGCAGAGAAACACAGTATAACCAAGTGTTCAGATCTCACCCAAAGGCATCCCAATTGGGGGGGGGGGGGGGGGGGAGGAGAGAGAGGATCAGCCTGTCTACTGATCCCAGGGGTCAGGAGGTCCTTGGGATGGTGTATTCCCTTGGGATGGTATCTCCCCTGATGGCAGTATCTTCCCTAATGATGGTATCTTCTCTAATGATGGTATCTTCCCTGACGATGGTATCTTCCTCTGACATCCCCTCTCTCTTAGGCCAATTTATATTATTTTCTATCTTTTAGGTGGAGCTTGAGTGACTCTAGTCAAGCATATCTTAGTTATGATTAGTGGAAAGTTTTCCCGTCTCCTTTTAAATTAATAGGCTCTGAGAAATTCAGAGCGCATGCTCAGTGAGGGGTGGTTGCACCTTGGAGGTGGGTAGTTTTTGGGATTGAGGTGTGTTTTGATATTATAATGATATTATAATGAGCAAAAGTACACTAGGGTACAGCATTTGTGAAAACATGACAGGTCGTTGGCTCAGGGTAGCAAAAAGTGCAGCTTATCAGTCTCGGCGTGCACAAGAGCAATTGAGTCCCCACCTGGTCACAGAGCCTAGTCGTGGTGTCTCCACTTCACTCTGTGCTCCGTACTGTTCCTTAGAGCTAGCACACCAGGTTTCCCCAGTACAATAGCATCTAAGGTTGGAAGCCTAGGGAACACTTAGGTAATGCACCTATGCCCTACCCTGAAAGCTTCTTCAGTGCTGTACATTTTCTTTAAAATGTGAATGTTAGTTTTATTTTCCTAGTTACTTTAGGCAATTGCACCACAAGGGTGAATTTGTTTAGGGTACTACCTGCAGACCAGATATTCAGATGCCAGTAATCAGTGGAGCCCTAGAAACAAAATCCTTTTGTTTTACCATGTTATTGATTAAATACTTGGTCATCAGACATTTGATGACCTGCTATCAGGACTTAAAAAACTGTTTGTTTGTTTGTTTTTTTCTACTGAGTGTCAGTTAATGGTTGCCTTTAATAACAAGGTTTTATTTCTCTTCATTCCAGTTTGATGTAAAAATAAGCCCTAGTGCTTGTGCATTTAACCACTTTGTTTGTTTCAGTGTTCCAACAAAAACTTCAGAGAGATTACAAAAAGATGAGAAAAGACACAACTCCTGGTTAAATGCTCTGCAATATACTCTGCTATATGCTGTGGTAAAGGCAACTGATTGCTATTATTTATACTCCCTCCCCACTGTGTAATTACATTCAGATGGAAAATGTGACAGTTTTTGATATTCTCAAATGCTGTCAGCTTTTCCACTGGACTTTTTGAATAACTGACCATGGAAGAAACCAGTTGAAATACTTTTCACTGAAATGCCTTTTGTGAGGAAACTGCTTTACAGCTTTACAACACACACCATGATCCAATTTCCAAATGGACCCAGTATTTGTAGTTGGACAGTATATTTTAGAAAAGTATTAACACTATTAGAAGTGGCTATTTTTTTCAGAAGTGTTCATTGTTTACAGTCTTAATCCTCACAAAGGTGATGTGTCTCAGGGATGCATTGTGTTGAATATTTGGAAGAACCATAAGAAGACTATCTTCTTATTTCTGCTACCATCTTTATTGGGAACTGCACTACAAAAAAATCCTCCAATATTGCCCAAGTATCTTGAGGAGTCTCCTTTTACTCACATTAATTCCTCAGAGTCTTATTCCCCCAGTTTATATACTGATTTGCTCTCCAGTCAAATATGAAGTGGTCTCTGTCTTCTTTCAGAGGTTCTAGAAAATTCAGAATTTGTTATCCATAGGTTTGAGGAAGGCGCAGGGGTTATTGCTTGTTTAGGTAACTGCAGTTGTTGTATTTCAGTGCTCCAGTACTGAGAATCTGCTGGTGAACTGCAAGAAATTTGATTTGACAAATAGCTCTCCCAAAAGAAGAGGAACATGATGTCTTGTTCTCCCAACTGAAATGCTTGTAAGCCAGCCAACACCTTTCAAACTGCTGCTCCAGATAATTTGTTAGCTACTCCTCAGATGATCACTTTGTCAAGGCTCATTAACTTAATAGGCAAAGAGAATTCATAGGCCAAAGCCTTATTTGTCTATAATAAATTCAAGTTTATAACCTTTGCTTTTATGGTGATCTATATTGGCTTCTGGGAGGCTTTGCAGTCTAGAACAATACACTCACATTTTAGCATTAAAGTTATTTGTTTTCTGATCAGATCTTGTGCATTGACGTTAACAGGTCTGTGTCAATGTTCAAGAGCTGAAAACCTGTCCCATTTAAGACAGAAACAAAAAATCTGTACCATCAAAGTAGAGAGAAAATTTTGGAGTAGTAGGTTTCCCTTTGAGAGCAGCAAGTGGGAATGGATACAGGATTTTCATGTCCTGTCCTCTGTCATTATTAACAATTATATGTACAATTAGAAGATAAGTGGCAGAAAAAGAAAATTGTAGCTCAGACTAACACTGTTTCTACAAACAAAAGACTTTGTTCCTGCATAATGTAACAGAACATGTTGAGTTCATGGTCTTTGTGCTGAGAGCTTCATTACATTCATCACAATGACACACTTCAAAAGTGCTTCAGTTCTGTCCAAAATCGACTTCCCTGTCTTTTTCTTTTTTTTTTTTTTTTTTTTTTTGGCACTCCAGTTGCCTGCACAGTTTTTGCTAAAGGGTAGCCTCAATATTGTTAATTTGTGGGATATTTTTTCTTTCATAGTTGTTTGTTTTTCTCCTCAGCTTTTGATCATGAGGCCACGTGATTGCATCAATATGTTTGAATTCATGTAGTGGAAAACCATATTTTGTAGTCATAGGAGAAAAGCTTGGAAACATGATCCATTCTTAGAAATAAATGAAAATTTTGTTCATCCTAAGTCTGGTATTTGTGAGCTTTCAGATCCCACTTTGGGGGCTTTGGTGCCTGAATTTAAAATATTTGGCTTGCTTTTTAAATTAAGATTAGTTTCTTTAAGCCTGGCCCAGTTCTAGCTGACACTGTGATCTTCAATCTTAGGCAAGGTACTTAATGAGTTGTGTTTTATTTTCCCAGTCTATGAAAGTATTTTAACAGTGATTTCATGAGCATCTCTGAAATCTAGTGCTATCTGTGACAATTGCAACCTATTATTAACAGCAGTTTGTGTTATTAATAACACAATTAATGATTTTAAGGTATTGGATGAATTAATGATAACAGTTCTTGGGACATCCACTACTTTTTCACCAATGGGGATTAGGGGGAAAAGATACTATTGGCACAGGGCTCTGCAGCAAAGTCTTTTAGAGAAAACAAAATGCTATTTGCATTGATATTCAGGGGTAACTGAGCATCACATGACTCAAAAGAGTTATGCAAATAAAATTGTGCGTAAGTGTATTGGTATGCATATTGGTAATGAGCCTGTAATGTCCATCGGCTCGATTGATATGTGGGGCTACTTCTGATGTGTGGCTGAATTCCCATAGCTGCCAGCATGAGCACACAAGGGCCACTCTGCTCAGTGACTAGTGCATGCCTACAGTGCTATGCACTACTGATTATGGTCACTTGATTTCATTTTAGGGATCCCTGAGATCCCTCTACAGGGTGTGAAGGGACAGCTGAGAAGGTGCTGTTTTCTTTTCACTGATCTTAGCAGGAACCTAAGGTAACTACATTTCACAGAGGTGTGAATGGTGGGGCTCTCTAGTGCTTATTGCTATAGTGTTCTTTCTCATTTGTTATTATCTGTGTGGATTTTTCTTCACAATAACTGAAGTGGTTTCACACCCATGGCTAGCTAAGCATCACCACACCACTCCCTCACTCCCACTCCTCAACAGAACACAGGGAGACATTATGATGGAAGAAAAGCTCATGGGTTGAGATAAGGACAGGGAGATAAACCACAAATTACTGCCTTGGGCAAAACAGAGTTAGCATAGGGAGATTAGATTAATGTTATTTTCTGCCTATCACTAGCAGACTATAGCAGTGAGAAACTAAAAGCAAACTAAAAACACCTTCCTCCCATTTACTCTCTTCCACCTCCTCCTCCCAAGAAGTGCAAGGGAATGGGGAATGGGGGCTGCGGTCAGTCCCTGACACTTCGTCTCCACCACTCCTTCACGGTCACTCTCTGTCCCTGCTCCATGTGGGGTCCCTCCCACAGGATGCTGTCCTTCCTGAACTGAGCCTGTGGGGGCTGCCCACAGGCTGCAACTCTTCAGGAACTGCTCCCACATGGCTCCATACCACGGAGTCCATCCTTCTGGAGCAAACTTCTCCAGCACGGGTGGCAGCTCCCCCCAGTTTCCCTGCTCCTGCGTGGGCTCCTCTCCACGGGCTGCAGCTGTGACCCTGGGCCTGCTCCTGCAGGGGCTCTCCATGGGCCGCAGCCTCCTCCAGGCCACATCCACCTGCTCAACCAGGGGCTCCTTCATGGTCTGCAGCATGGAGATCTGCTCCATGTGGGACCAATGGGCTGCAGGGGACAGCCTGCTCCACCAGGGGCCTTTCCACGGGCCACAGGAGAACTTGTGCTGTATGCCTGGAGCACCTCCTGCTCTCTTTCTGCACTAACCTTGGGGGCTGCAGGGCTGCTTCTTTCTCAGTTCTCACCCCTCTCTCCCAGCTGCTGTAGTGCAGCAGGATTTTTTTTCCCTTCCTTAACTCTGCTCTCCCAGAGGCCCATCCAAAGTCGCTCATGGCTCGTCTCTGGCCAGCAACGGGTCCCTTTTGGGGCCTTCTAGAGCTGGCTCTGACCTGACATGGGGCAGCTGCTGGGCTCTAGAGACCACCTCTGCATCCCCACTGCTGCCAAACCCTTGCCACATAAACCAAATACAATAACCTGCTGGGAACAAGCTTATTGTCAAAATGATGCATATAGCTGTACTTGTGTGTAGCTGCCTTCCAGGGAGGCTCTTGTCATCATCATTGAAATTCACATCATACGGGAGTACGCATTGTCCCCTTTTCAATACCATGTGTTTAATATTGGAATTATATCTCCCAAAACACATCTAGCTGTATTTTGAGCTTTCTGAAATGCCTGACAACCTGAAGACGGGATCTATCAAGGAGGCAGTAAATAGCATGGAGATTATGAAATTCAGTCTTCAACTTGCCCGAGATAAACACAACCACCTTTCTTGAATTTACAATGAACTTCTTCTGTTTTAGTCATATTCATTTACTTTGAGAAAAAATAAATAATAATAATAATAATAAAGAATTTGCAAAATTGGAATTGAGTCTGTTTTGGACAAATGAGTTTAAATATTTAATAACAGAATTGTAGCAGATTTGTACTTTTACCTATTATGATACCTTAGAATCAACTTCTGGACTGATCTTCATCTTAAACAGTCCAACCACAGACAGCAAGCTATCTGGGAACTAGTACCATTAAATAGCATTGCTTAAAGGTGATGGAAGGGAATAAGTGAACAATTCTTTGTGTGGAGTTTGATCAGCAAAATAGGCAACACCAAGGTTCGACTTATTCATTGTCAGTGGAAACAAATTCATCTTTTAGTCACAGAGCACTTAGAAAAAAAATGGTACATTTAAAATAAGCCTTGGTAAAGTATTTCACTAAAACCATAAGGTGGCATCTTCAAAGAATAAGCACCACTGACAAAACTGACTTTTAGACATATCTGTGCCTAAACACATATTTAGGCATTCAGAAGTACAGAATATATATCAGCCCCTAGGCAATTTAAGGTATTAAACTGGTCATCACAGAGTCTGATGTGGGTAGTGATGTTCATACTGATCAGCATTGAGGCATCCTGCTGCTGATTTCAGTGAGAATTAGCTATGTGAGTGTTATAGTCTTAACTCCCTGAACAACATCCTTAGAAATTCAAGTACCTCTTTAACTCTGGCACCTAGACATTTCTAAAAATAAGCTTGACTCACAAGTGGGAACACACATTGCAGTGGCTGACAAGATGCAGTGCAGATACATCCAGCTACGTGCCCATAATGCTTAGCTGGTCTGGGCTGCTTCTGAATGCAGCTCAAGAACTTCAATATTTTATAGTTATATATTATACACAAAACAAAATCAGCATAAATGATATTGATTAACTCTCTACAACTGGAATGCAATGTCCCAATGTAGATTGTCCCTGCATGTCCTTAAATTATTCAGGATCTTTTGGAAATGATACAAATGAATTGTGGATTTCCCTTATTACTTTTAATTAACAACTTTAAAAGTCTCAACTGGAACAGTTTCCTGTAATTTCTTTTAAATCCTGATTCAAGTGTTCTCTTTAAGTAAATGATCCAGTCACATTGCTGTTGTAGTTAATGAAAGAAAAATGATGCTCAGCTTTCCTGTTATTTTGCATGGATGAATCTCCGATCCTGATAAGCACTAACATTCCTATAGACTCTCATGCTCTTTCCTTTTTCTTTAATGAAGAGATTTCTATTTTGGACATTATTAATTAAAATGATTAGAAAGCTGCACCTTTAGAAAACTCAGAGAGATGATTGCAGGAGAAACTTAATCTGTAGAGGCATAAAATCTCTACAGTTCAAGTGGTTAATTATGTAAAGTTACAGAAGCATTTCAGGTTAAGATGGGATGCTTCAGGTTAGAGCTGCTGGGCTTTATTTCTAGTTATGCTGTTAACTAACTCTGTTTAGTTGAGCAGTCATGTAATTCTATTTGTCCTGCTTTATCTATCATTAATGATAATCTTCTTAGTTATATTGAGAAAGATAAGTAATATCATTACACAGAATAGAAGAAAATTAAAAGGAAATAGGAAAAAAAAAAAAAAAAAAAAAAAGTTGTTTCTATTCTATAATTTGGGAAATGTTTTGTATTGTAGGAATAGCCTAAGAAGTCTAGCAATATTCTTGATTACATGAGGCAAAGCATGGCCAGCAGGCCGAGGGAGGTGATCCTTCCCTTCTGCTCAACACTGATGAGGCTGCGCCTGGAGTACTAGGTACAGTGCTGAGCTCCCAGTACAAGAAAGACCTGCACATACTGGAGCATCCAGCTGAGGGCTACCAAAGTGATGAAGGGATTGGAGCACTTCTGCTGTGAGGAGAGGCTGAAAGAGCTGGGGCTGTTCAGCCTGGAGAAGAGGAGGCTCAGTGGGGGTCTCAAAAAAATCTATAAACACCTGAAGGAAGGGTGTAAAGAGTCGTGCTACATTTAGCGGTGTCAGTTGCAGGACAAGAGGCAGTGGGCACAAAGTGGAACACAGGAGGTTCAGTCTGGACATCAGAAATCACTTCTGTGCTGAGCAATTGAGAGAACACTAGCACAAGCTACCCAGAGAAGCTGTCAAGTCTCCTCCTTGGAGATCTCCTAAAGCCACCTGGACGTGGTCCTGGGCAGCCTGCTCTGGGTGTCCCTGCTTGAGCAGGGATGGGACCAGATGGACCCAGAGGTACCTTCCAACCTCATCCATTCTGTGAATCTGTGTTTCTGTGATTTTGTGAATATATAGTTTGATTTTCAGAGATACTGTGTTTTCTGTGAGCTATAGATCTACTTTTTTTTTTTTTTTTTTTTTTTTAAATGTTCTGCACTCGTGGAAATTAAACTGTATATTCTTAATGCATAAAATGGACAGAAATATTAACACAGTTTAGTTAAATAGCAGTATTTTCTTAACTAGGTCATTAGAGAAGAAATAAATGTCAGTTCTTACAAAGAAAACATCTGTAAATCACTAGTATTAAGGTTTTCCTGCTGTTATGATTACAAACATACCCACGGAGAGACAGCTGGGAATAAAGGAAGATATATCCTTCCTTTTCAAGCCTATAAGCAAGCCCTGAAATTCAATCTCTCAGTAAGACCAAAGAAACACTCCTGAATGCCAGTCCTATGTGCCAATCCAATGCCTTTTCTGTGTTAATGGTGGAACCAGGAGACTAAAAGGATATCAGACCACTTTTAACTGGATCCTGCCTGAGGATTTTGGCCTGGACAGTCTGTCACCCAGCAGGGGGAGGGTGAGGTGGACCATGACACCCCAGATTGAAATTTAACTGGATCCTGATGTTTGCTACAAAGGATGCTACCCACCAACCTAACACTGTCTCCCGCAGTTATTGTCTAGTGATGTTTCAGATGATTTCATGAAAATCCAAACAGTCCATTCACACCTAAGTCCACACCATAACTATTTTGTTTGAAACAACAACTTCTGTGAGACCCGTTTTCAATATACATAAGCAGTATCTCAAATATTTTGTTCCGGTCTATGAATCTGGTCTAAAAATACCCTTGAAACAGTTCTTCCAAAAAGATAGAGCACTAGAGCTCCATACACAATGTTCAGATACTTCAGAGTGTTGGGAGAAATTTAAACCCATATTTTAAATATTGATTCCATACCAGGTTTAGGTGTATTCAGAACAAATGACAGAAACTTGACAGTGTCACTCTGCAGACAACTGCTACACTAACAAATTGAAGTCATTCACTAATTCAAGTCTTGTCCACAGTGACGAAAGTTAATGGCAATTATTACCTGACAACTGTCTAAAGGCCAAAGTGAGAAATGAGTTTGGAGATTTCAGTTTCATTCCTGTGGACGAATTTCCACATCATAAAAATCATCACTCCATCTGTCACAGTAATTGCTAGACCCTCAGCTCATCAGAAAAACCAAGAATAGATTTAACCTGGAGAACAAATTACTCTTTTTACCCCCAGAGAGAGTTCTTTGAGTTAGAAATGAAATATGACTGTGCAGACAGGGTAAATAAAGCTACTCTATGGCTACCTATGCCTTATATATTGGAGGAAGAATAATTTCCAGAGCTGCATCTACAAACACACATAAATAAATAAATAAATAAATAAATGAGAAAGCTTACTGGTTAAAGCAAAGAACTGGTTAAAGCTTGGAGCTGGGAAATTTCTGTGAACCACTGACAAGTCATATGACCTTTGGCAGATAAAGACTTTCATTCAAATTTGCCCAGTTGCGAAATATGTGACATGCATCCACAGACCCCAATAGCAGCCCTTGGAGTTAAAATATATTTCCAACAGATGCAGATATGCATGACTTTCTGTACTGCAAAAACAGGACTGATCATTAGTACCAAGTGGAGTGATAGGAGGCATTGCTGAAAGCAGGTGGGACCTCTAATTACATCAGTGTAATTTGTCATGGAAATGCGAGAAAATTATAACAGCAGCAGTAATGTGCTGGTCTTGTTTTACACTGCAGTTATCCCACTGGAATAATATATTGCTGAATCAAGCTCCCAAATGATTTTCTATCTAATTACCACCATTTATTATTGTTGACATAAGCCATATATGTAATTTCTTGCAAATATGTCCATTTTTGTTGGTTTAGTAAGTCAAGTAAGTTTTGAATTTGAATGGGGAATATATCTAAACATACATCTGTGAAACAGAAATCAGAGGGTTGCACTCTTTGCTGAGTCTGTGCTAGGCTAATCATAGAATTATAGAATCATTAAGGTTGGAAAAGACCTCCAAGATCATGATCATCCTGGACCAGGATGATCATGCAAGCCCATTCATGGACACTGTTTGGAAGGTGTTGCAAAACTAAATGAACTGTTTAAACTCAGTCCTCATCTCTTGTACTCACGGTTTTCACAGCACTTTACTTATTCTGATCCAAAAGCATATAATACTAATTAATCATAGAATCATAGAACTGCTTGGGTTGGAAGAGACCTAACAGACCATCTACTTTCAACCCCCCAACCATGGTCTGGGATGCCACACACCACGTCATGTTGCCTGGTTTTGAACAACTCCAGGCATAATTAATGAGATAGTCAGAAACACAGAAATACAGAGATTAAAGAAAATCCTGGCATGATGGGATCCAACTCATTGGTCTAATGTAAAATTTCTATATATTTTTGCTTCCCATTGCAGATTTCCTTTTCCCACTATCAGAACATATCTGTACCTTTATGGGGCCAAGAGTATAATAATTACTTAATATTTATTTATCAGTACTCATTACATTTCTTATTAAAAAAAAAATGTTTCTCTTTAAAATTATTGGCTATATAACTGGAACCATTTGCTTGCAGACACTTCAGTGTGATATAAGCAATGGAAAAAAAACATAAAAACATTATTTAAGAATCTTCTGTAACTTTGAGCTGGACTTAAAGTCTCAAGAAAACTTCAGGAGGTGCTGTGCATTGTTCATTAATTCTGTCTGGCAACACAATTAGTACAAAAAGGTTTATGAAAATGGGAAAAATAACAGAAAGGAAAACCAAAATTGTGAGAAACTAAACTCTCATTTACCTACACAGTACATTTAAGTACATATGCTACAGTAAGGGAGCTGTTTTTAAATACCATCTAGATTTTGAATAATTATCAGATTAATTACAGGTTAAGCTTTTCTTTTGGTGTGGAGAGGACTGATAAACATTTTTATTATTGATTTAAACTCATTTTCATGTAAATATGCCTATAAATGTTTGTAGTATTTAAGAGACATGGAAGATACTGCATAATTTTTTTAAAAAACACTACATGATTCACTAGCCTGGTGAGAAAATTGCCTGTTGTAAAATGCAAGATGAGCTTTCAGATACTCTCAAGAGTCAAAGTGCAACTGATTTTCAATAAAATACAGATTTGGAAGTACCTAAATTACATTTGAAAGTGAAATGTGAGCTACTAAAGGAATACAGGACAGAGATACGTAGGCAAGAATCTCTTAATTTCTGTTTAAATTCCATAGTTTGTCATGTTGTTGCTTTGGAAACCATGACACTTCTGCTCTTCTGTCTCAGCTTGAATACTGAATTTTCTTTCTTTCTTTTCACATTTCAAATTGAAAGTAGGCTGAGTATACACAAGCTAGAACACATCAGCCCATTTTTAATTCCTAATTAAAGCAATTTCACTCCAGTTGACTTGTGTCCATATTTTCTTACTTCCATTGATGGTATGAGAATTAGTAGCTCAGTCCTTTGAGAAGAATATTTTAAAGCTATTATGGCATTTGTGGAGTAGTTGGATTTACTACATGTTTGTCCAACAAAGTTATCTGTTGATTGCTTAAAAATTATTTTTTTTTCCCTCTAGACTTACCTTCCAATGATGTAACCCTGCAGTAAGATCTAAATATGATTTCAGATCTTTAACATTTCTGTTATAGATTTCCACCTCAGTTCAGAATATACATAAGAAGGACAGTTTATCCTGGTGACAAGTGCTTTTGAAAAAAAAAAAAAGAGAAAAAAGTCACACAATAAATAAACGTTTCTCAGGATTTACTGTTTATCAATATCCCCACAAGAGTCTCTTTCCAGCTACTGTCTGTGAAGGACCCTGGGATCAGAACCAAAATCTCTGGGAGTCTGAAAATACTGAAAATAACTGAAAAGTGAAGGGTGAATATTTAGAGTTAAAATTTTGACAACGTAAGTTACATAGTTGTTGTACTTCACCATAGTTTCTTAAGCATCAGAGCATTTATATATATTAATTTGAGAAGTATCACTTGGTGGGGGACAGAAAAGGGAGAGGAGAAAAAAGTATTCTTATTTATTGCCAAGAAATATAGGGGAAATACAAAATCCTGAGCATCAATTTTTGGTAGGAGACAGTAAAAAGGACAAAACTACCCCTGCTAAAGCATATGTACTTATGCAAGGATTTTCAGTGCAAATTTATAATACTGGGACAAATAACATAGATGTTCATCTTAAGCTACAGTCATTATAAGGCACTGTATAGGTATGAAGTCACTGGAAAAAGTAAAGCCACTGGGAAGGTCCATGGGAAAGAAAATGAAAAAATGCACATTTTGTGTCCAGAAAGGGTTACAAGCTCTACACATCCCTGAGTTTTGTGGAAGTCTAGTTATGCAACTGACCTGTTTGAGTTGAACCTAAATTTAACTAAGTTGTTGGTGTAAATATGCATACAGAATTTGTTGATGTTTTGGGATCTTAAACAGTTTATTCTTTAAAAGGTTTTTGCTTCATTTTTAAAGAACAGCACTAGCAAGTCAAACCAAGCCAAGCTTTCATGTTGTCACATTTAAATTTGCCAATTTTTTTACTCCTGTATTACCACTTCACACAGAAAAAAACTTGGTAGTTTAGTGTCACATAACAGCAATGCGGCATTGATACAACTTACAAAATGACAGCTTTTCTTCAGCTTGCCCAAAGAAATGGTGAATAGTACAAATTAATTTTAGTCTTGTCTACCTAAATGTAGACATGTTATAATTGCTCCCATCACAATAAGGGTCTGGATATCTAATTTATCTTTTTTTTTAAAAAAATATTTTTTAATTTTTTTTTTAGTGGCAGGTAGTTGAAGAACAGAGAGGCTAAATGCCTATTGTCCCAGAGGAAATCCACAGGGAGGCTGGGAAGTTTCAGACTCACTTGCTAAAAGGAGTAACAAACAAAGCACACAAATCAAGAATACAAATTCAAATTTTAGTAACATGTGAATGTAAATCAGTGTCATTATCTTTTCTGAAAAGTCAAGATGACGTCAATAGATATGAAAATAAATTCATAGAAAAAAGTAGAATTCATGTGATTTAGGAATGTTGATATTGTTTGGTCAAATAATTAACCAAAATGCAGGAATTCATTAGTATTCTGAAGGGATTTTCCTAGCAACAAAAGAAAAAAGCCAAGTGAATTAATATAGGACCTAATAAAAATAAATAAGTAAAAGGTGTTAACATTTAACCTCTCAAGACTTAAACCATTCTCCAGGTAGACAACATGAGATAAGAAGTGAAAAGAAGTTGTCTCATTTTCTTCTGTAAAATGCTGACTGTTTTCAGAGTCTTAATATGAGACTTTGTTTACCTCTGGTCTCTGCCAGGACATAACTGCACAGCGTTAACACTTACTGTGGGAATATTTAATGAGTCTAGAATGGTATCTGTGAAATACATTAACTGAATTCATGAACCTCTTCCAACATTAATATGCATGTTCTGCATTTTAATTGAAAAGGAAGAGAGTCTGTGTTTGGAACTAACATGTAGGAATGTCTGAATGGATAAAGGAATTCAACAACCAAACTAACTATGATAAGTTTAACAATAGGTTGCAAGTTTAAATGAATTTAGATGCCTCAGATGTGTAGAATGTCTCCAGGTCTATCCTTGCACCAGGAGAAAAAAAGAAGCAATCAAACTATCAACTTAACTTGGGTGCAAAAATGAACATTATACACAGAAGTAACTGACAAGTGAAATAACCCTCTTTGGGTTTACTGATGAATGCATTTGGAGAATTGATGAAGAAAAGATCATTTAAACACATTATTTATAATAGTAGATGTTCCTGGTGAGTTGGAAGAGAGGTATAATATAAAATAAAATAAGATATCAGTTTGGAATTCTAAACACAAGAGCCTATTGCCATGGAATTTCCTGCCAGTCTTGCATATGCAAGACAGGAAAATGTGGATGACCATCCAATGCATGTGCATATATTCACACTACCATTTGTATCATCTGAATAATCCATATTTTATGGATGAAGAGTTTCACTGATTGCAAGGTAGAACTGTTTTATCCTCAAAAAGTAATGCATGGAGAACTGAAACAAAAAATTGCAATGTTAGCTCAGTTTGTGTGTGCAGGATCAATATGGACAAAGGATTCCAATCTCCAAAAGTAGCTTCCTTGTGTTGCTATTTTTTTTTAGTGCTAAATGCTGATGGAATTCTGTTTTTTGTCCTTGTTATAACTGGATGAGTTGCTGGTATAAATCCAACTGTGATCTTTTTTATTGATGGCATCTCATTTGAGGTGCTTTATGCTTCCTTGTGCTTCCCTGTCTGTCTGCTATTCATGCACCTGTCTCTTAGATAGCACTGTCTTTTCTCTCGGTGTACCCAGCCCAATTGGTTCTGGCCCATAACATTTGAGAACCAAAGTAAAGATACTTGCAGAGAGAAATGATTAGTTGGAAACAGTGAGCAGGATTATGTTCTAGATAAAACTGTTTACCTAATGAATGGAATCTGAAAGTGGTAGAAACATGGCAGCAGCATTACCCTTCACGTTACAGTAAGCTTAAAACAACCCAAGAACTTCGGGTTTCTTTGCTGATTGAAGTGAAGACTGTAGTTATATGAAGTGATCCCTAACCTAGAAGAAGTGTTTGAAAAGCTTAGCAAAGGAAAGTAAGCCTGTTGTCCTGGACTTATGCTATTAAGTGTATTAATGACATCAAATCAGTTCCTAGAAATGTCCACAAATTGACTGCTTATCAGTTCAGTCATGCTTACTATTTTTGCAGGTCTTTTAAAACCAGTTTGCAATGTTTTAGTCAACTGACTTAACTACTAGGTTTGTAACTATACAGTTCACCTTAATGACTGTCATAGCCTTACAGTTCTTCATGAATTTCTTTCACGGTTCTTTCCTAAATAGCCAAATTTCTCTTCAAGTATTGAATTTAATGAGCATCTTTAAATAAATGGTGCTTTATCAGTTAATTTAGGGATGTAAGGATTGACATAATGGAATATACAAATAATTTTTTTACTCCATTGCTCATCTAATCCAATCTATGGCCTATAATCAAAGACAAGCAAAATCAATTACTAGTCTGCTTGGACAATATTGCAATATTGTACTGTGGAAGATGACTATGTCTGACCTCCCACTGTAAGGAACCCCAGAATGATAAAATTTAATAGCTTTTTAAAACTTTCTATATCTAATTCTAGTGTATAATTCATCGTCAGACCTCACGGTGCAAAATGCTGACTGCTTCCTGTGAAATTCTGATTACCTCTGGCTTCTATCAAGTACAAAAGAATCATGCTTCATGAAGATTAGATTATTAACAGGAGAGCTTAAGCTCTTGAATTTCTTCAGTGTTCATCTTTCATTTTAAAATACATTCTTCATACTTATGCATTTTCAAATTACCATTCATTATCCTGTTTGTTTGTACTCTGTTTGTATGTCATTTATGTTTATGTGCCTTGCATTATTTCTACTTTTGTTTTTCCCTGTGCGTATTTCTCTGGCCTTTATGTTTTTTGTGTTTGGAACTGCACACACATACATGCATGCTTGGCTGATTGCAATGACAGAGAAAATGACACTAAACAACAGCAGAATTACATTCTCACCTCTGGTCTGTTAAAAAATAAAAATAAAAATAAAAATAAAAAATAAAAATAAAAAATAAAAATAAAAAATAAAAATAAAATCCAACCCATGTTCCCAGTTTGCAGAGAGATAATGTATATCCAAATAGGAGAGATAACATTATCTGAAAGTATCACACAGGTGCAGTAAACATTGTATCAGAAGTAATTGCAATATGAAGTGTGCTGTTCTGGTTTTAGGTTGTAATCATAATTTAGCATTCTTTCTGTTGTGATAATCTTTTTTGTTTTAATGAACCACTTGTGTGGAAGCTGAATGCACTCCTTTTCTGGCTGATTCACCTGGACAGGTAGCGTAATTCATTGCAGTACACACATGAGAATTAATAAGTAGAACAGAGGAAATAAACTTGGTCTTATGCAGAAATAGAATTAAAATTCACATTTATATGGAAAATGTTCTTATTGTGCAAATACAGTGATACAGAATCTCATGGGGTACAGAAATGTTTGTTAATGGCATGCTATGATTTGGCATCAGACAGTTTTTCATTGCTGTTTTAAATCACTTTAATTAATTGTCATCATCCATATGCTTTCTCTTGAATGAGTAAAATGCAGTGCAATGACTCTACCATGAAATGAACTTTGTGCTTATTTTTCTTTGCATGGAGATGGGTAGGAATTTTGCAAATTAGTTTAATGAGTTTCAGTTATTTCAGTGTTGTCATTAGGGTTATCTATCTATTATTTCCCTACTCTTTAAAAGGAAGCAGATGCAGTGTAAAAGCCCTATGAATTATTTTACAACTGCCATCTTGAGTACAAAGAAAGTCAACCCTCCTTTGAGAAGAGAAAACAAAGCTAAGCTTTTCTAGGCAATAAATGCAGTATTGCAAAAAGCCAATGGAACTATTAATAACCTCTGTCCATTTTGTTAATGTGAAGATTGCAGAGTTCTCTGTTGAAATCACATAGTACTTTTTTTTTTTTTTTTTTAAATACTGAATTGGAATTAGGTCTGTAATTCCTGAAGGGAAAGGAACTCTCAAAATTCTTATAAATGGTATTCATAACTTTAAATGAACTTCTATGGACTGTAGTAGAAAAGTACCTGAAAATGTGAGATCTTTACAGATTTTTCTGGTGTCTGAATGTTTAACCATTTGTTTTCTTGTCCTCCTATTTAGCACATATCTCCTGTGAAACTGAACTTTGACAAAAATAATTCAGTTAAATATTCTGTTAAAATCCTGGTCTTGACACTTTCTGAAATACAAGCTTTTACTGGCTATTAGCATCAATATGAACAATTTCCTAGCTTACAGCATTTCAGAATTTATGCTGTATTCACAGACTGTAAATTAGATGAGCTTTTTCTTTAGCTGATAGAAGCAATTTCATTACTTCCCTACTCACTTTTTTTTTTTTTAGCAATGCAACTTATAAATACATGTATGATGTGTACTTTGGGATTTTTCAACTGCAAATCTTATGAGTCTATTGTGTCTATATGAATATTAGTACAACTTCAAAGATTTCCTAGATTTCTATCTAAGTTTTGTCATTCAAAGTTCCTTAAAAGAGAACCAGTTTTTCAAAAGCTTGCTAATGTCTTTTGACATTTGCTTAAACTGCAATGGGATTTTGCTATAGATACTTGGGTCATTACTAGCACAGAAACCTAATGAGCTTTGTGTGCGATAAATATGTTTCATTATGGAAGCAATACACGGTTCTGGAAATACATCCACGCTGGTGTTCTGGGACGGTGGTGAGTGCTGTGCACTACAGTTGCCACAGAACATCTACTGATGGAAATTGTGCTACGTACTCCCCAGGCACCCCACTGGTCAAGCGCCCTGCAGCAGAGGCTCAGCTGTGGTGGGACGAGGCCACTGCCTGCATCTTGTGGTGCTGGGGGTAAATTCCTACTCTCATCATGTGTATCAAAACCTGAAGAACCATACATATGTGGCTGTGTGCAATTATTGCAATAGTTGCATTTTTATCAGAAAAAGAAATAAATTTGAAATTAAATAGGGCAGATAATGATATATATATAAAAAAATAAATAGGGAGAAGCTGAATGACTCCATCCAGCCACAAGCTTTAGCACTCTGCCTGTGAATTATTACAACACTATTCTGATCATTCTGATTATTTAGTGTCTCCAGGCATCCTTAGTAGAAGTTTTATTTTAAAAAGTCTTTAGAATTAGTTTAGAATTTTCCCTTATTGAAGCTTATTTCTTTTTACTCAGCAAGAATACTTGTGTCACAGAGCAATCAAACAATCTCCAAGTCTCTTGCACCCTGTGTAATTCACTGGAGTGGTAATGCTTGGAAAGCACTAATGCTGAAAGAGTGTTAGGAGTGACAACAAATACTAAGTGAGGTATGGCATTCAAGTGCAGCAGCATGGAAAAAAAAAAAAAAAACAAACAACAAAACAAAACAAACAAACAAACAAAAAAAACACAATTAAAAACAACTTACTGACATTGGATTACATAAGCGTCATGTCAAAGACCAGGGAGGAGGGTAATCAGGAGGATGACAGATACTTTCTTCAGATCTTCAGAAAGGATTGGAAACTCAGCACTGGATAGGCACTGGTATCAGGGTACCACGATGCAGGTAATTGGGAGGCCATGCCAAGCACATCAGGAAGCCTTCTGTCATTCCTAAACAAATGCTTCCAATTTAAATTCACAAAAATATCACTGCATCCTCCTCCTCAGCTGTAATTAGAGCCAAACACAAAGTTTTTGTTAATGGACCACTTCTAATTGATACTGCTTAAACAAGTGAGAAGGTGAGATTTTTCTCTCCTCTACCATTCACCTTTTTTTTTTTTTTTTTTTCTTTTATCCTACATAGCTGTGTAAGATTTCCCTTATTTCAAATATTTTGAGATTTTTGAGATGCAAACCTCAGTCTTCACTTAGCTGGTATAATTGCAAAACTGACGTCATCAATGAGTGTTTCAAGTCCCAGCTGAATCTTTATAATTAATTATATTCATTACAGTAATGATAACAACAATAAACAATAACTGAGATAAACAATAATAATATTAATAACAATACTTTTTAAAAGAATGAGAGGCTAGTCAGAAAGGTTGAGATGCATTTTTTTTTTCAAAAACAGAATGTCTTGGACTGTCATGGAGACTTAACATGTTCCGTTTTTAATGAACATGAGAAAAGGGTATGAACATGGAACATAATGAATTAGAAGGATGATGGGGTGAAATGGACAAATTTAAGGAAAATTAGAAATGTATCATATAACAGTCATTAGTACCTAGCAGTGAAATCTAGAACAGAGTAAACTCTCAAAAGAACAAGGTACCATGTCTGAATCATTAAATCAAGTCTCACATTTCTTAAACGTCGGTTCCAATTAATTATATATAAAGTTATCACGGTGGGTTTTAGTACAGTTTTCATTCAGGATGTTTAGTTTGCTCAATACTGTTTCCTTCACAGTACTGTATAAGTCTGTATTTACCCTTTGTGTAAATATTAGACTACATGTGAAACTTTGCAAGCAGTATAACCCTTCCACTCTACTCTTTTAAATAGCATTCCTAAATATTTTCAGTCCCCCGCATATCATTCCAAACTTCATCAGCTGTTTTAAATATTATATTTCAAACTAAAATAGCAATTCCTTCTCAGATAAGCATACTTGCCATATTTTAAAGCTTATCATTATCTCCTGCAATCACCTCAGCTGTAAGGAAGCAGATTTGAAGTCTGTGGATGTTTCACCACTTTGAGGACAGGTGCTGACTTAAGCACACTCTTAATAAAGCGGTATAATTAGCTTTGTTCCAGGAGCTGCAACATTTCTGAAGCATTCCACTGAGTCACAGTTTCACCTTGCATTCTTCCTTATTTCTACATGATGCTAATTTAGTGCTGCAATAACTCAGATACTTTAAGTTGGGAAATGTGGGTAACCACTTCTCTTTGGCTACTGCTTGGAGAAGGAAGGAGAGAAGGATGAGGTCAGCAACCTCATTGACTCCATTTGTGCAAGAGAAATTATTCCAGAGAACCTGGACAAAGATGTAATGTAGTCCTTATTCTTCATGTCTGTAGGCAGTGACAGCCTAATCCTTTTGTTTTTCTTTTGTCCATTGGGTAGGTATTCAGCATAGCAATACTATTTGTAGAATATCTATTAAAAACAAAAAAATTAAAAAGGAGTTATGGTTGCTGAGTCACTCCAAAAATCCTTGCTGCATGTGCCTGTACTGGAAAACAGTGTTATAGCTCGTGCGTAGCTTTATTGCCGAAGGGTGATCTGAAGGTAGCAGGGTTGAATGTCCTTTTCTCTGAAGCTTCCTGTTTATCTCTGATTGGAGACTGTCTGTTTGGTTTGATGCTTTTATTATAGGTCAGTGACTGTCAGTGCTGGATATTATCAAGCTGTTTGTAGCTGAGATAAAATTAATACCCAAAAAAGTACTCTCTGGTCTTCTAATTAATCCCATAGGAAAGCAAAACCTCATTTAAGTTAAACGTTTAGCTTTCGGCAGCATCAAGAAAAGCTGGTTTCACTTCACTGAGCTGAATTAAAACTCCACATTAATGGAATTAAAGCATGTTGCCTTTTTAAACTTTTACATCCATCAAAGAAAATGGTTAGAAACTCTGTAAACAACTGCACTGCTACCTCTAGTCCTTGACATAAGAAACAACATGCTGAGAGTACATCATAAAACCAAACAGTATTAGTATTCCCCTCACTGCTACCCAGTGGAAATTTTTTCAGTATTGTATGTATTGGTCTTCTTTTAATATTGTGAATAACAAGGAATAAATCAGAGCTCAGGTTTATTTATTTATTTATTTGCACTGAATTTGTTGATAGACAAATCCATTTTGTAGTGTATACCGTTCTTCTGTGTGGCAGCTTCAGGGCTGGGATTTCAACAGAGTTGCTCGGAAGCCAGTCTTTGGCAAGGTCTGTCCAGTCTGTCCAGCCTGTGACACTGGCCCCATCCCCCATCACTGCTCCTTTACAAGAAGGCACAGGTCAATCAATTTAGGAAGCAATTAATGATATCTCTGCTGTCTGTTTTCACTTGCCAAAGCAAATAACATGTGAAAACTAATGAATTCTTTTGCTATGGCAAATGGAGGACAACTGTTCTTTGTTGGTAGGAAGTGGGCTGGGAGAGGAAAGTAGATGGTTTTTCTAGGACTCCATGTGAAAAGACAATGTGCATTGTTTTTTTTTATGTGCAGAAGAGACCAGGAAAAATTTGGTATTGTAGCAACCTTCTTTCTTCCACTCTGAATGCATTGGCAGGTTTTGAGGTGAATTATGATTTGATTGTCATGCAGTCTGATCCCTTAATGCCAGTTTGTCCTTCTTTTTATTTGCCAAATTGCATTGTAGAAGTTTAAAACACAATGAATGTTTCCCAAATGTGATTGTTTCACCCCAGATGGGGGTTGCACTGGAATATCATGTGTTGGTGAAAGTGCCACATCATTTGTGATGTGAATACAGTATTTCCTGTGGTCCCTACAAGGGAAAGAAGAATTCACAATGTTGCCATTGGTTTCAGCATCACCCGCAGAGTAGAAGTAAAATTAAAGCATCCTTGAGCTAGAACAGAATTAGAACTGAGGAGATGGACTATCCCCCTCCTTTTTACTATAACACTTAGTAATTTTGTTATTTTCATAATAATAATTTCAAAAATATGTTGACACCATGCTGCCTTATTTTTATTATTTTACAAAGACATAAAGACATTAAATGGCAAGCTTTGTTTAAAAAACAGATTTAAAAAAAAAAAAAAAAAAAGGAAAAAAGTAAAAAAGCAAGCAAGCAAGCAACCAAAAAAACTTAAACCCATTAAAAAAAAAAAAGAGAGAGAGAGAGAGTTTGGGTTCTGTGCCTATTTTGCCTCTTATTATTTATTTAGAATTTCATTCTTTGTTCCTCCACTCATATGAATTTTCTTACAAGAATAGTATATACCCATTGTCTCAAAGAACTAAAATTAAATGGAATTAAATTAAAATTGGTATTTTACAGGAATAAAAGTCTATGAGATTCATTTCTTCAGGGAAACTCTATATTAAGTGTCTGGAATACTGAGTGATATATTAAAATATTATTACTTTATATTATTAAAACAATTGAGATGTGCTTTCTTCATTCATTTCAGAGGAAAGGTGGCATTTTTTAAGCCTAAATGTCAAATTTTGAAAACTTAGATCTGTGAGTGTAAAAATGTAGTAATTATTGAAATATCTCAGTATTGTTGTATATGTCTGTGTTTAGGCATTCATCATAGCAAATGTTGGTGTCATTAACTCATTAGAAGTTGTATTTTGTGCACCAAAATATGCGGTACATGATCTTTGGCACTTGTACAAGTGTACTAAGCATGTGATAGAAACTGCTTCTTTATGCTAATTCCACCACTTTGACAGAAGCCATCAAGAGCTTTATCTTTTAAATCAGTCAGTCAGGAATTATATTAAACAGCTATTTTTTTTGTCAGCTACACAGCCACTTGTGTCAAACAACAGTTAAACTGTGTTTTTAATTTTTAGCTGTCATTGTATTCATGATGATACCTTGGCATAAAGTTGCACTGAGCATCAAATTTTATAAATGGCACATAAAAATTAATTTTCATATCACCAATTAAGAATTATTTTTATCCAAAGAGGCCAAGGATTCATTTTAACTGTATGTCACGAATACCTAGGATTGAAAAGGGGTTGCTAATGAGTGGAATATTGCCACTAGCTGAGACCCCTGCTTGGAAGGAGCGATGTATGAGGTTCCTTGTGCAGCTCTGCATAACTAGGTAGTCACTCCAGAGAGAGATACTGATGACATCTAGTGCTTGAAACAGTTGGCAATTTCAGCAGAATACTGAATTGAAATTGCAGCTTTAATTCATACTCAATATGAGTAAGAATTACTTAGCAGAGTACTTGATATAATAGAAAATAATATTACTATCTATCCTAGTCTTTTTCTTTTCACTTAGTGGTTGAAATGTAGCGATGATTTTATTTTCTTAAGAATTTGCCTTTCCCTCTGAATATTCTTCTTTTGTCAGCCTGTCTGGATGACCCTTTGGTTGATTTGCTGTTTGTTGCCCCACCCATAACAATTCTGTGCAAGAAATTGCAGGTGTGATGGTACAGCCCAAATTCTCAAGTGGCTGAGGAGAGTGATGAGTGAGTTCTGGGTTCCTCGCCCTTTTGCTGAGGTCTTACACATCTGATATTCTGAAAGGAATGAATATCCACTTTTGTCAGAGCAGGGCTTTGGAAGTGGTTTTGACTGGGCACCCAAAATGAAGGAACTTGGTGCTCCTACGCACTTCTGGAAAAGCTGTTTGATCTCATTTCAGTTTTCTGTTCCAATGATTTTCCTTACAAAGTTCATAATTAACATTTTCAAGAACCATTCTAAATAGTAATCATATGTGTTAAGAAAAAAAAATCACATAAAAAGATTCCTTTTTTAAAAGTGTGTGAATACTGAAATCCAATAATAACTTGATGAAAGTGCAGACAATACTGGCCTTAAATCTGGGTACGCCTACATTCAGCAGGGTAATTTCTTCCACATCAATGAAGATTTTATCATATCAAAGAGCAGATCATTTATAAAGACTGGTAGGTTTTGTTAATTCTGTAAGGGCCATTGTGAATAGTATAATGAAAAAAATCATAATCTTTATTGATCTGTTATATAAGATGATTGGAAACAGCATGATCTGTCAGACAGGTTGTAATCTACAGGTTTGGCACCAGGTAGCCAGGATTAATTATCCATCCTCAAAAGCAGTTTTTGTAATCAGTCAAATGCAGCATTGCTGTTCAGGTGGAGAATGAGAATCTGTCACAAAGACCACCCCTTTCTTCAATATGACTCTTCTGCTGCAGAAGTAAGAGTTCACTGTTCCATAAATTCAGTAAACGTAGTCTACTCTTTTATTTGCAACATCCAAATACAGTCACATCCCACATTTTTACTATTCGGTATATTTTTTTGACCTTTGTATGTTGCTAATTTTCTAGATAAATGGTCAATTATTTGCTTTTAGTGTTCAGCAGCTGAAAATCCTATTGTTAACGCTCTCGTAATTTTGCTCATTTTGAAGCTGGTCAGAGTTTTACAAATATGTTTGCTTGTAGTGAAATCTTTTTAGGGAGAAGAAACAAAGCTTTCACAATGCAAGCCATTTTGGCTAGTTGTGGTTGGATGTAAATGTTGCAGTTCTGCTCATATTGGTATGCTATGGCTCTAGTAATGATGAGGTTCTGAAATAGAGAAAGGTGGCTTAAGATTTTTAAGGAAAAGTGCCATATCAGCTGTCATTCCTTAGCTTCCCTTTCCTATGACAGCATTGCTTTCTAAAACAGAAGAACACTACCTAAGACTGAGGGGGTTGACTCAGATACATACCGTGTTGTATGCAAATACTTGTGAAATAAACATTCACTCAGATTCTTGCAGGAAGCTTTCAGTTGCTACCATGCCACATCTGCCTGATAGACTTTTCTTCCCACAAAATATGTAGCATCTGTTGTGAGAATATTAGCTATATCTTTAAAGGGTCTGTTGAGAGTTTGGCATTGGCAATGTAGTTCAGGCATGGCTTTGCCATCCTTCCTCTAGACAAAGACCTTGATGTGCAGTGTGACTTAGAGGGGCACCACCTGCATCATCATCCCTTCTCTCTGCTGGGTTCTTGTTCCTTCTGCCAGCCATATTCTTGCATCTCTTGGTGCAGCTTCAGGGAGTAAAATTTCTGAGAGTCAAGGGCTAGTGGAACGGATGGAGGAGTTATGGATCTGCTGTGCCACTTCTGTACATGTACAGGGGGAAAGGTGATGGGGAAGCTGTTCACTTCCTTAGTCATTGATCTGGGGAGATAGTACAAGAACGTAAGGATAAATGTTCCCTTCCATCTCTGTAGAGGAAGAAGACAGAAGACAAGCCACAACCTTTTTTAATTTTTTTTAATTTTTTTAATTTTTTTAAACAAAGAAGGCAGTTGAAAAATACACAAACATATGCAAGATGCAAACTTAATGTGAAATTTTAACTAATATTTCTAGTATTATTTCTAGTAGTATTTCTATTATTCATAGTAGTATTTCTATTATTATCATAGTAGTATTTCTATTATTCTACAATGTTTGTCCAACTTAAGAACAATTCTGTTCACACCAGGATGTCAGAGTCTCTTCTGGAATTTCTCCCCTTTATATCCTGTCCTTTGTTATACAATAGATAAAAGCTCTGTAGTTCTTTGAGCAAGGGGAGTATACTTTCCCACAAGCCTTCTGAAATATTCAGAACAAGGATGAGTACAACAGTTTACTAATATGAAACAAGAGCACAATGGTCTCAACTGGAAATACAAGCAGTCAACAGATCTTTTGTTTGTCCTGCAGCAAGATACCATGTGTCACAAGTCTATGTGTTATACAGAAAAATCAAATCTGTGCTGTAAGACAGACAAGAATGGCTATGCTACAGGAAAATGTGCATGTAAAATATATGCATTATTCGTTGATGTTGAATGTCTTAGCTCTTACTAAGAACAAGGTCTACTTCTGAACAGCTTGAGTTGTACACAAAGCTGGAAAACAAGACAAGACCTGCAGTTAGTAGAATAAGTGATAAAAAAACTGTCAAAGATTTTTATTTTTTTTTTAATCTGTGGTTTGCATTATTAATATTTAGATTCACTATGTTATGTAGCCTTTTAACTAATCATAGAACACACCCAGACACTTCTACACTTCTACTTTTTTATTTATTTATTTTAAACAGTCTTCAGTAAGGAAAGCAAGTTGTTATTGCACAACTGCCTGATGTGTTGTTATTCATTTATATTTGCATGAATATTAATGGTTTAATGCTATTATACAACAGTATAATACTGACGTTAACATTTGCTGTGTAATTTATTGTGCTTAGCTAACACACTAACCATTTTTGAGGTTCCTCCGTTGTGAGAATGCAACATAGGAGACCAGTCATTAGATGTCAGGATTTTCAATTGGAATGATTTTTCCTTCCACAGAGCTTTCATTTTCCTTAGAAAATACTTTTTTTTTCCCTAAATGTTGTGTCTCAGATTGAAAAAATATCATGGAAAGACTCAAGCTAGTTAAAATCTGATACAAATAGCAAATGTTGACTGAAATTTGTAAAATCCGAAGTTACATTATGGTGTAATAATGTACACCATAATTGTACCATAATTGTACCATAATTGTCCGGGGCTGGTGCCAACGCAGAAATCTTGGGTTTTTTGATCATGGGGCACTTTACTCAGCACCTGGCCTGATGGCCGCAGACGGGTCCCTATCTTTTAGGGGAAAAAGGATCCTGGGCCAGGAGCTGGCAGGGCTCATTGAGAGGGCTTTAAACTAGGTAGGAAGGGGGATGGGGCTGAAGCTAGGATTGTTGGGGCTGTGCCAGGGGAAACGATGGCAAGGCCGAAGGATAAGGCAATGGCCCAGCTGAAGTGCATCTACACCAATGCACGCAGCATGGGTAACAAACAGGAGGAGCTGGAAGCCATTGTGCGGCAGGCAGGCTACGACTTGGTTGCCATCACGGAGACGTGGTGGGACCAGTCTCATGACTGGAGTGCTGCAATGCCTGGCTATAAGCTCTATAGAAGAGACAGGCAGCACAGAAGGGGTGGTGGGGTGGCTATCTATATTAGAGAGTCTTTCGAGGTTGTAGAACTCGAGGCTGGGAACGACAAGGTCGAGTCCCTTTGGGTTAGGATCGGCAGGGACAACAAGGCTAGTGTCCTGGTCGGGGTCTGCTATAGACCGCCGAACCAGGATGAGGAGACGGATGAGGAACTCTACAGGCAGCTGACACAAGTTGCAAAATCGTCAGCTCTTGTACTCGTGGGGGACTTCAACTTCCCTGACATATCCTGGAAGCACAACACAGCCCTGAGAAAGCAGTCTAGGAGGTTTCTGGAGAGCGTGGAAGATAGCTTCCTGACGCAGCTGGTTAGTGAACCTACCAGGGGTGGTGCCCCACTAGACCTTCTCTTCACAAACAGAGAAGGACTGGTGGAGGACGTGATCGTCGGGAGCTGTCTTGGGCAGAGTGACCACGCAATGGTGGAGTTCACTATTCTTGGCGAGGCCAGGAAGGGGACCAGTAAAACCGCTGTATTGGACTTCCAGAGGGCTGACTTTGAGCTGCTCAGGACACTAGTTGGTGGAGTCCCTTGGGAGGCGGTTCTGAAGGGCAGAGGGGTCCAGGAAGGCTGGGCGCTCTTCAAGAGGGAAATCTTAATGGCGCAGGAACGGTCTGTCCCCAAGTGCCCAAAGACGAGCTGGCGGGGAAGAAGACCGGCCTGGCTCAACAGAGAATTGTGGCTTGATCTTAGGAGAAAAAAGAGGGTTTATAAGCTTCGGAAAAGTGGGCAGGCCACTAGGGAGGACTTTAAGGATGTAGCGAGGCTGTGCAGGGACAAAATTAGGAAGGCTAAAGCTCATCTGGAGCTCAATCTGACTACTGCCGTTAAAGATAACAAAAAACGTTTCTATAAATACATTAACACAAAAAGGAGGACTAAGGAGAATCTCCATCCTTTACTGGATGCGGGGGGAAACTTAGTTACAAGAGATGAGGAAAAGGCGGAGGTGCTCAATGCCTTCTTTGCCTCAGTCTTTAGTGGCAATACCGGTTGTTCTCTGGATACTCAGTACCCTGAGCTGGTGGAAGGGGATGGGGAGCAGGATGTGGCCCTCACTATCCATGAAGAACTGGTTGGTGACCTGCTACGGCACTTAGATGTGCACAAGTCAATGGGGCCGGATGGGATCCACCCAAGGGTACTGAGAGAACTGGCAGAGGAGCTGGCCAAGCCACTATCCATCATTTATCAGCAGTCCTGGCTATCGGGGGAGGTCCCAGTTGACTGGCGGCTAGCAAATGTGACGCCCATCTACAAGAAGGGCCGGAGGGCAGACCCGGGAAACTACAGGCCTGTCAGTTTGACCTCAGTGCCAGGGAAGCTCGTGGAGCAGATCCTCCTGAGAGTCATCACGCAGCACTTGCAGGGCAAGCAGGCGATCAGGCCCAGTCAGCATGGCTTTATGAAAGGCAGGTCCTGCTTGACGAACCTGATCTCCTTCTGTGACAAAGTGACGCGCTGGGTGGATGAGGGAAAGGCTGTGGATGTGGTCTACCTTGACTTCAGCAAGGCTTTTGACACCGTCTCCCACAGCATTCTCCTCAAGAAACTGGCTGCTCTTGGCTTGGACTGGCGCACGCTTCGTTGGGTTAGAAACTGGCTGGATAGCCGGGCCCAAAGAGTCGTGGTGAATGGAGCCAAGTCCAGTTGGAGGCCAGTCACTAGTGGCGTCCCCCAGGGCTCGGTGCTGGGGCCGGTCCTCTTTAATATCTTCATCGATGATCTGGACGAGGGCATCGAGTGCACCCTCAGTAAGTTCGCAGATGACACCAAGTTAGGTGCGTGTGTCGATCTGCTTGAGGGTAGGAAAGCTCTGCAGGAGGATCTGGATAGGCTGCACCGATGGGCTGAGGTCAACTGCATGAAGTTTAACAAGGCCAAGTGCCGGGTCCTGCACCTGGGGCGCAATAACCCCAAGCAGAGCTATAGGCTGGGAGAGGAATGGTTGGAAAGCTGCCAGGCAGAGAAGGACCTGGGAGAGATGGTGGACAGTCGGCTGAATATGAGCCAGCAGTGTGCTCAGGTGGCCAAGAAGGCCAACGGCATCCTGGCTTGTATTAGGAACAGCGTGACCAGCAGGGCTAGGGAGGTGATCGTCCCCCTGTACTCAGCTCTGGTGAGGCCGCACCTCGAGTACTGTGTTCAGTTTTGGGCCCCTCGCTACAAGAAGGACATCGAGGTGCTTGAGCGGGTGCAGAGAAGGGCGACGAAGCTGGTGAGGGGCCTGGAGAACAAGTCCTACGAGGAGCGGCTGAGGGAGCTGGGCTTGTTCAGCCTGGAGAAGAGGAGGCTCAGGGGCGACCTTATCGCTCTTTTTAGGTACCTCAAGGGAGGCTGTAGCGAGGTGGGGGTTGGCCTGTTCTCCCACGTGCCTGGTGACAGGACGAGGGGGAATGGGTTTAAGTTGAGCCAGGGGAGTTTTAGGCTGGATGTTAGGAAGAACTTCTTCACTGAAAGGGTTGTGAGGCATTGGAACAGGCTGCCCAGGGAAGTGGTGGAGTCACCATCCTTGGAAGTCTTCAAAAGACGTTTACATGTAGAGCTTAGGGATATGGTTTAGTGGAGGGCTGTTAGCGTTAGGTTGGAGGTTGGACTCGATGACCTTGAGGTCTCTTCCAACCTAGAAAATTCTGTGATTCTGTGATTCTATGGTCTCTTGTATTGAACATTCTGCCTAAGAGACAGTAAGAATTAGATTGTTAACATTATGTTTTACCATTTTACCTTCTGCTCTCAAATTATCTTGTGTTTTACAGTTAGTATATTTTGCAGAACAATTAGCAATTAAGTTATTTTAAGTCCCTGAACTGTGTATATATGTATTTAAAAAAACAATAAGAAAGATCAAGGGGAACTAATCTCTTCCTTGTAGTTTTTTAATGAGGAATGAAACCTGATATTAAACACAAGAGATCAGCTGAGCCCTCTTTTAAGAGATCAGCATTGCTGAAATCAAAATGCCTTAGACATATGTAAAACAATCTGATTGTTACTTCTGTTTTGGTGTTAGTTAAACTGCTAGAGACAATAAGAGCAAGAGAAACTTGTATTTCTTTAACAAATACTTTTCTCTATTCTTCCTTGGTCATACAGTCATTCCCAGCACAGCACTGCAACGCGGCCACCCACAGTGAGCTTGCAGCGGACCATTTCTGTGGAAGGGTAAGATGATTCTCTGTTGAAGCTGCCTGTTGAGCTCTCAGATATCCCTAAGCTAGATGTTGAACTCCCCACCTACATGCAAGAGTTAACAACTTGTGTTGTTGCATACCATGTTGAATACATCTCTCAATGTCTGTGAGATGCAGAAATAGATATTTTCAAATTAGTACTGACCCTTTTTAGATATTCATATTGAAAAGCTTGGTTTACATAGAGACAAGAATATTTGTCACATGTCTCAGTATCTCTTCATCTCACTTGACTAACATCAATATTCACATGTATTAGCTGTAAAATGGTTGCCATTAATCATGCGAATTCCCAGTGAAGTCTTACTCTGTTTTCTTAATACATGCATGAATTCCTTTTGGCAAAGCAAACCTTGTCCCAGACTAAGGCTGAAGATGTTCTGATAGAGAATAATAATCCCATGCTGGTGCACGTCTGTCTATATTATGTGTTAATTGTAGAAGCATCACTTTGAGTACTTAGCTGGCTCCACTCTAACAGAAATAATTGGGTAAAATATGAATAATTCATAACTTCAGTTAATATTTTTGCATCTTTATGATATTAGAAAACCTGATATTTAACACAGAATCATTTAGATTTTGGTTTCTCTGACTGGTGAAGTTTCCAGAAAATGTTATATTTGTTTCTCTACTCCCATAGAAATGTAGAACTGTCTGAAGTATTTTGTAGGCAATAACTTATGGACTACTCTTAGGTTTTATTTCAAAGCTTTTCTTTGTTATAATAAAAGTGGGAGTCCAAAGTTTCCAAACAGGAAAGGTGCCATCTTGCTTGTGTTTTATGTTGCAACCTCACTGTGGTGCAGTGAGAAAAGAAAACAGCACATATGTAAAATAATCCACTCCTAAATGAAGTTTGAAATGTTTTTCTCACAAGTTTCAACATGAAATACTAAACAATAAAGAAAAATATAACAAATCTAATAATGATTTTATGTTTTTATTTAAAATGGGTAAGACTGCTTTATTAATTTTCCATTGAAAACAAACATCAATAATTAAATCCTTATAGGAAAAGCCCATATGGCTTAAGAGCTTTTATCTGGAAGGTAATTCTATAAATGAAGGCCTTATCAGCCAGCCTTCTTGCTCTAAGCAGGGCTAATTTCAAAGTTTCTGGTTTCTCCAGGTCTTTTTCTAGTGAAGCTGGGACTGTCACCAAATGTGGAAGTTACACAAGCTCTGGGTAACCACTGTCAGTACTAAAACACCCTCATTTTATTATTTTTTTTAATTTTATTTTTCTTTCTCTCTAATGAACGAAGAAAGACATACTCTATCCCCCTGCCTTTTTCTCAAACCAATTTATGAGAAAAATTATGTTAGAAATAAGAAAAACTGAGAGGAAAAAAAAAAAAAAAAAAAAAAAAAAAGAGGAGAGTTTGCTAAATTGAGATTTAGGAAAATAATTTCTATTATGATGTCTCTGACCTGGTCTACTGGACTCCATAATAAGGAGGTACCCCACAGGCTTAAATTGCCATTGAAATTTGGTAATCAATCTGTCTACATGAATTTTTAGATAAATTGCAAAATCTGCACTGGCCACACAGACAGTTTGCATATATTGTGTATGAATCATTAGAGTGGGGGAAATCTGCAATTGATATTACAGGTCTCCTGCTGTTCAGGAGGTAGAAGAATATCTGGCTTGTAATTATTACTAATCAACTTATACTGAGTCATATTTCATTTCACATAGGAAAGTGGGACTGTTATCCTATTACACTGCTGAGCAAATAAGAGTAATCAGCTCAGCCCTGAATATTTCATTATATTAAAGCTCAATTTATTTTAATGTTTTTGTGAAGTCCATGCTGCTAAATAAGTTTATAGCTAATACGATGTCAGGTCAAAACAAGTTATTTTTCTCTTTTAGGAACTGGGTTTCCATCAGTAGAGTCCTGTATTTAGGTGACTCATTATATTGCTTTTGAGATGTGCTTTGTAAATGACTACTTTGCCTGGAAGGCATCCCTAAGACACACTGAGATTTCAGACCAGCATGCTAGCTCTGTGTGACTGACTGTGTAGGCACTGCAGTAATACAATTAGTTGGTCCTCTGAAGGAGAAATGAAATACTGGAGGGACGAAGAAATGCAGGTGGAATTGCATTCACTGGCATTTATTCCTTTCCACCTTGTTGAATATGTGATAATTGAACTGGCTAGCACAGATGTTTTAAAAACTTTAATAGATTTTTGATCTATGTAATGGGTTCATACATAAAAAAATATTTTTTTGAGAGAATGTTTTCGTGGGCTTTATGTGTAGCAAAAATGAGTATCAAAGTTTAAAAAAATGTTTTTAAAGCCTAAATTTTCTTTATATTCAAGCCTTATATTCTTCACAGTTTAATAGCTGTACATGAGGTGAACAGATTTATTGTGTCTACAAAGCCATGAACTTCACAGGTGTCTGATGTCATTGTTGGCGCAATCTCATTAGTAACTTCCTAAATGGTTTATCTTCTTGGTTTAAAAACAAGAAAACTATAATATTTGGATTTGAAAATATTGTTAATCTGAGTTTTTTTTTTTTTTTAATGGTTTTAATAAAAAATTTAGCTGTGAATATTCAAAATGGGAAAAATACTGGACAAAAACTAAAACCTGTTACGTGGAAATCCTTCTGTTCTTCTCACAAATCTATAATGTTAGTACTTTATGATAGCAATTCTGTCTCCAGATGACATTCAGACTAAATTTTACATAACGTTCTACTGTTTGTACCAGCCATCTACTCTGCTGAGCTACTTAGTAATTGAGATTTCAACTTCTTTTATCAAGAACATTTTATATATAAATATTAATATGTAAATAAACAGCATTTTAACCAGGTCTAAGGGTAAGAACTTTTATTCTGAACAGAACAGACTTTACAGACAGCTTTGTTTCCAAAGTATCTTATATAAAGTAACAATGGATGCTTGCTTCTGATGTAGTGTGTATTGATATTTCAAAACATGGCTTAGAGGCATTGTTATTTTTAGGTATTCTCTTAACCTTTGAATGCCTCCTGTCTCCTGACAGTGTGATGTGGTTGTCTATTGTGTTCATGGTAAATAGAGTTATGGAATGGCAAAAGCAATAGTTTGTAGAAAAGTGATTTCTGTACATAACAAATAGTTTTTTAAAACCAGGATGCATAGCAATCTTTTTAGTATGTGTATGTGTTGGGTATAGCAGGTGGAACAGAGATGCAGATTTCTGGATTTGATTATTATCAAGTAAATAATGCACCTCCTAGATCAGAGAAGAGAGACAAATGCTTATGTGAGACAATGTATAAATGAATAAGCACACTGGAATAATCATCTCCCTTTCAAAGCTGCAGACCATATTAGTTGTCCAACACTGTTTCTCTAGAATTCACTGAAATTTTTCATATCTAGGAGATGTACTCTTATGCCTTTGAGGTAAATGTCAGGCACTGAGGTAAAAATACAGACCAGTTTCACTTTTCAAATAAGAAATTATTTTGGTATGCCAATTCTATCTTGCTAGCTGTAAGCAGAAAACATTGCCTGGTGTGCAGGCTTTAATTTCTCTACAAAGGACAAAATGAAAGACTACTAAAGTCCAGAGGGGTTCCCACAAAGCAAATAAAATTGTCCATATATAAGTCAGTGCACTCATGCATGCATCAGTCAGGTTGAAGCCTGGCTCCCAGTAGGTTCCTTCATATTAAATATACTTCAAAGTTTGTGACAAGTTAGACATGATGTTTGGAAAATAAATGCATAAAAAAACGTATTCAGTATTAAAGTTAGGATATAGTACTGCTTCTACAGCTAATGCCAACATTCAGTCAACAAGAAATGCCAGAGAAACCATAGTCAATTAACCTGATAAAATACTTTTTCAACAGAACAGGTCACCATTGCAAGCAAATTTATGTTTTGTTATGTGATCTGATTCAAGATCATACAAAGCTGAAGGTTTAGTTGTTTGCAAATCAACACTTGGCAAAATGAGATTACAAGTTACCAATCAATTGCATGTTGTAATGAATACAAACGCTCACTTGGCACGTGACCAAAATAACGTCTGAGTGTAAGAAGGCAAAGTTACGCCTCTGGACTGTGATGCTCAATGTGACAGCAAAGGATAAAAAGAAGATTTCCTTATTTGTTATTTTCAGTCATAAATGTAATCATTATAGTAACAATTAAAGTCATGAATTGGGGATCAGACCCCACTGGGTCAGGTATAACACTTCTGTGTAACAATAGTGGGGCTGGAGAAGGGAAGGGCTGCCTGCTCCCTGCTGCTGCCAGACTGCAGTGTTTTGGAAACATCACAATAAAGGTAGACCAGAGAGAGGGCTGTGGGCAGTACTGTTTCCCGTTGTGATGGAAAGATTTTGCCAAGCCTAAGAGGGAAATAACAGGGGAAAAAGTAATAGCCAAGATGCTGCAGAGATGATACTGCAACAAAACAATAGATGAAATCACTACAGATATTTTTTTTCTCTAAATTGTTCTGAAGCAGTTGTAGAAGGTATAAAAGAAAATATGAATAAGCTGAGGTGTGTTTTTTTTTTTTTTTCTGACTGAACTTTGATGGCTTTTAAAAGGGTGTGTGTGTATAATCCATGCCTTCAACCACTTAAGATTTCAAATTCTCTCTTGTGTGATAAATCAGACAAGATTTATCATGCACAAACATTGTACACACCGGCACCTTCTCTATCCACCATAGCTTTCTGTGTTAAGTGCTATGAGGAAGAATTTTCAACCTACTTGAATTGCCTTTTTCAGGTCCTTCCAATATTGGTGCCCTTTGGCTGTCCAAAATAAACATGCAGTTTCTTATTAGAATTTTTTGAGGTACTAGAGGGAAACTACAAGTATTTTATTGAAAAAGAAATGGCTTGATTAGACAACTGACTCTAAGCAGGCACAACTCAGTGCTCACACAGTGAATTGCTATAGGCAGACACTATAATGCGCAAGAGAATGGTTCTTTGATCCTAAGGTATCATTTTTTTTCCATGATGTATGATGTACTATCACTAATGCATAACCTTAGACTAGTATAATTTCACTCTACAATTTTCTTTCCTGCTATTTGCTACTTGTAAGTAGTGTGAACACTTTGTGTTGCATTATCACAGAATCATAGAGTCATCTAGCTTGGAAAAGACCTTCAAGATCACCAAGCTAACCCTCAACCTCATCTACCAATTCCCATCCATAAGCCATGTCCCTCAGTTCTACATACACACATCTCTTACATACCTGCAGGAATGGGGACTCCACCACTTCCCTGGGCAGCCTATTCCAATGCCTGACCACCTCTCATGAAGGAATTATTCCAAATGTCCAATCTAAACCTCCTCTGGTGGAACTTGAGACTGTTTTCTTTCTCCTGTCATTTGTCACTGTGAGCACAGTGCTTCGCATGGAAGGTGTTAGGCCAAGCTGGGGTCTGGGTGTTGCCAGTCCCACTGCTGAGCTTTCTATGGTATGTTCTACAGTAACACCAGATCATGGTGTGCATGAATGGATATATGATATCAATATTCTTTGTGAAGAAAACAGCATTTTTGAAACAAGCAAACTAAAGATGTAGAGCTTAGGGAAATGGTTTAGTGGGGACTGTTAGCGTTAGGTCAGAGGTTGGACTCGATGATCTTGAGGTCTCTTCCAACCTAGAAATTCTGTGATTCTGTGATTCTGTGAAAAATAATAATCCTGTGGCCAAAGCAAGATCAAAGCCCTATTTCTCAGTCCCAGCTCATTTGGGATACCTCACTGATTATATGTAATTGACCAAATCTCTATGGTCTGATACTTGAAAGTATCCAATGTGCTTAAATTTCTGTAGATGGTCCAAAAAGCACAGAATCTTTCCAACACCCTGATTTTATAGATGGTGCAAAAGAAACAGAAAGGCAGAGATGTATCAGTGTGATATGAATACTAAAAGTGACTGTATTCTTTAATGTAGCCAACAGCACAAAATAAGCAAATTGAAAATGGATTTTCTTTCAGTTAGCTATTATAAGAATTACTTGTTTTCGGAAAGCTCTTCCCCTTCATTTATCAGTCCACTTTTTAATCTCCTAAATTAAATCTATAATTACTGTGGATTCAGAATCCAAAGGAGAATGATAGGGAGACTCACATTGTTTTTGTCAGTCTCTTACTATAAAAGAGTAAGATTGATCAAAACAAAAATTCATTACAAATATAGTAGATACAAAACACTTATCTGTTTTCAGCATAATGAACAAGTATAACAAATATAAAGAAGAAAAAAAAAGGTAAGGAGGAAAAATGCCTCAGTGTTTTGACTTTTTAAAATTGTATTTTTCTGACAGGAGAAATTTCATTAAGTGTTGAAGTTTTACCTCCTCTGATTTGTTGCTACTTATTGGTTTCAAATATTAATTTCATAATACTTTGCTCTTACATCAGGCCTCCAATTTATAATGTGCTTTACAGAATCAGATCTGCTGCATTCCCTGAAGCAAGTCCATCCAAATTGATTCTCCCATTGATTTCTTAGCTTGTAAATTTGTGTGGATTGCAGCACTTCATTTGCTCCTTCGCTCCTTGTTATGATTTCTGGCTATATTATAGTTAATCTTCCTTCTTTCTCTACATTTTTTCTTTTTAATTTCTTTCCTTTACTCCTTACAGATGTACTCTCTCCCTTTGTCCTGTTATCTCTTTTCTTTGCTTTTGTTTTGTTTTATTTTGTTTTTGCCTTCTGCTGCCTTCTGTCAGTCCAGGGATGTTTTCATCTCATACTTCTTTCTAATTTCTGCTTGATTTCCCCTGCTGCTCTTCTCTGTTTGTATTTGGTACAAAACTGCAGGAGGGCATAAAACATGCACACACAGAATTAAAGTGCTAGTACGCTCTGTTAGCACCTAGAAACTTACCTTCAGCCTTATTTATCACAGAAGAAATTGTAAATGTGATAAGTAGTTAAAGCTGGAGGCAAAAGCATGCAGTTAGACTTTTCCTTTTTAGTAGCTACAGAGTGCCACCTATTGTCTTAGAACAAAACAATGTACATTTTAGATAAATTACACTGAAATTACCTTTGCCTTATTTGCTGTTGTCTTTATAGAACATGTTTTTACTGAATGCACTTACAGGAAGAAATTGTTATTCACATGTGAATGTGAAGTTATTTTTCTTTCACTTTTTACTCTCTCGTGACCATGTCTTCTTTTAGTCTTCAATTCCATTGCTTCATTTATGGCATTTACCTGCACTCTGTCTGGAGACCCTTGATGTGTATTGGAAATATGTTAATAAAGAAGTTCAACAGAAGGAGAAGATTTTTTCCTAATGTTGCTTTCCAAACATTCAAGAAAAAACGAAGCACCTGTTCTTAGATCTCCTTAATAATTACATTGAGATGACTATAATATTCTATGGCAGGTGATATATTATCCACTCCTGTGAAGACTGGCTGAGGGAGTTGGGGTTGTTCAGCCTGGAGAAGAGAAGGCTCCAGGGAGACCGTACAGCAGCCTAAAGGGGGCTTACAGGAAAGCTGGGGAGGGGCTCTTTGTGAGGGAGTGAAGGACAAGGAGGAATGGTTTTAAACTACAATAGGGTAGGTTTAGGTTAGATATTTGGAAGAAATTCTTCACTCAGAGGGTGGTGAGACCCTGGCACAGGTTGCCCAGAGAAGCTGTGGATGCCCCATCCTTGGAAGTGTTCAAGGCCTGACTGGATGGGGCTTTGAACAACCTGGTCTGGTGGGAGGTGTCCCTGCCCATGGCAGGGGGTTGGGACTTGGTGGGCTTTAAGGTCGCTTCCAACCCAAGACATTCTGTGATTCTATTGATCCTCATCTTTAGCTTTGTCATAATTAAGCTTTTCTTTGAGTGTGCTTAAAGCATTGACAGATTACTCTTTAAGAGATCATCTGCCAGTATTGTAGTTTGTTTTGTTAATCAGTAAATGTCTTCCTACTTTAACTCCATAGAATGCTACGACCCTTTATTATCAGCACAAGTGTGGTTTTGTTTCTTTGTTTGTTTTTCAGACTCTGTTGTGCAGGTGTGTATTATGATATATTTCAAAATTCTTATTTGTATTTATGGTATATACATTCTATTTTTGCAGCATAGTCATGGCTAAAGATTATTTCTATGATGATTATTTTTATGACAGCTACACCTGTGCATTCCTGAATCCACTTTTCAGATTCCACAAGATACTCAGAAATGAAAGAAATATGGAGGCAAGCTATGGCTAGTAGTCTCTATACAGCCAAATTTGAGTCATGACTAAAATTACCTCACAAGGCTAAAAAGCAGGAGTTGAAATCATTGTGTTCTAATCACGTCTTCTGACATTTCCCCATTATTGTTTGAGCTTCCTCTGAACATAATCATTCAAGAGCAGAATGTGAAATTTGCTGTCAAAAGGCCAAAATTACAAAACAGCACTGACAGCATTTTAGGCATAAATCTGCTGACTTGATCAGAGGCAGGGATTAATAATTGGGCCAACTTTTTGTTGAGCTGCACAGCTTAGCATTCAGTAGATACCTAGTTGTATTGACCTAGTTTTGCCCATAGCACTAGCTCTCAACTTTATGATCCAAGTTGCCTGTCATGTGTAAAAATACTCAATTTCATTTTGAATGAGAACTCGTCTTATTTCTCACCAGCAGAGCATGCATATATATTTGTTTGACTTTACTGCCTCTTTTTCCTCAATATCCAGGTAAATAATACTGGCAGTAGCTAGCTTTCACAAACTATTTTTCATCTGTAGGACTCAGGAATGACAAGTGTCACCATATCTTTTTGTTGGTGAAGAAATTGAAGAGGGAAGAACAAATGACTTGCCAAATTCACTCAGCAGCACATGGGCTAAGTGGGGAAGGAATCCATGCTTCCAGCTGCTGTCCTAGTTCTGTTCCAGCCCCCAGGCCACCCTTCCTAATTAAAAACCTATTTAGACTTCTTAGATCTGGATTACATTATGTCTAATCTGCACATAGCTAAGGAGGTGCTAAAAGTGTTGCTACAAGGCAAATCAACAGAAATGATCCAAAAGAGAGGGAAAAAAATCTATTTATTTTTTGGTTGGTTCAAAAGAATATGCAATGTCAATACTCTATGTCATTTTCTCACAGTTGTATTTTTTTATTTTTTTTTCTGACTGTATGCTAATGTTAAGTTATAAAATGGAGGCACATACAGAGTAGGAAGAATACTTTCAAAAAGGGTTACAATCTCTTTTTAAAATATTATCAAAACTGCTTGATTTTTTCTTTCAAAAATACTAAGCCTAGATATCAGAAAGTTGAGATATTGTTTAAAGATCACGATCAAGCCTGGGATAATACTTGTGAATTAGCATTGGGCAAAGCTAACGAATTCCTACTGATTTTGGAATTATCTTGTAAAGGTAAAGTTCCAGTGTATACAGCCATAAAACTTAAAGCACACCAAATAAGACTTGTCTCTTAATGCATCACTTCTTTTTCTCTTCCTTCTTTTCTTTTATTTTTTTTTTTAAACAAAATAGAAATGAAAAAGCCATTAGTATTCTACAGAACCATTACAGAGTACACAAGAAATATAGGATCTTTTAACAGGAAGTATTGGGGAGCACAGCTCTTGAGGTCTCTTACATGCATGTTTATAATTGTCACTTTGCTAGTAACCTAGTAACTTTTATTTGTAAAAACTGAAAATTAGAAGCAGATTTTCTTTCTCTGTGAGGAATCACAGACATAAATGGATGTGAGTATTTGCAGGACTGGGCTTCAGATACACACATATTCATATTACAATGTCATTTATATTTATTATTATTTATTTTCTGAAAAGTAAATTGTTAGAAGGATTTGGAATTATGTAAGTACCAGTAAACATAGTGTCTGCATGTATATATTCTTGTGTGCTTGTTTGTCCAAAGGAGAGACAAATCTGATGCATGGTACATAGAAATCAAGAACTGGAATAGCTGGCACACTTCTCAAATACACTACCTTGATTGATTAGGAAAGTCCTTTCTCTGGACCTGAGTTTTCCTGTCAGTAAAGTTCATATTATTATGCATCCTTTGGGGTATATTTTCAATTTACAGATGGAAAGTGCTATATGAGATGTAGCTGTTATTATTTATTGATTTCCATCCTACTGAACAACTTTTTAAACAAGTAACACAAAAGCTGATATACCTCAGTCTGGGGCACTTATAAAGCTGCTGTGTGATTTTACAATTGCAAGTTCTTAATAATGTCAAATCAGAGTTTTTTGGAAGATTCTCCTCTATTAGATTGATCTTGCAAATGTTATTTGCTTCAAATCTGCCAAGATTAAAACCTTTTGTCATTGCCTTGTCCAGATATTTTATTTTTTAATTTGTTCATGTAGAACTTTTAAGAAAAAAAGGTACCATCTGAAGTTTGATTGCACTTGTATATGCAGTATTGCTATAAATGAGATTATAAGGTATCTTCAGAGTTTTGTTTTTTCTGTTAATGGATCTATTATTTGATCTGGTGAGGATAACTCCAGTGAACTGGAATTAATAGAGATGTTTGAATGCCATGAGGAAAAAAAAAAAAAAAAGGTCGCTGCTTAGTTGTTATTCTCCAATTAACAGATTTATATCATTTATTAAACGGTTTAGTTAGGTAGGAGCAAGCTATTGTTTCTTAAGGAAAATATAGTATGCTGAAGATGCCTTGAGATAACTACACACTAAATCTTTGAATGGATAAACATTATTATTTTGTTTCTGTACAGAGAGCCTCGAAAAATCATCCTGCACAAGGGTTCCACAGGACTTGGTTTTAACATTGTGGGAGGAGAAGATGGGGAAGGCATTTTCGTGTCTTTCATCCTAGCAGGCGGGCCTGCTGATCTCAGTGGAGAACTGCAGAGAGGAGATCAAATTTTGTCTGTAAGTATTTGTGTTGGGTTTTGCTGACAGATTGCTTAATCTTGTTCTTTGTCTGTACTGCAAAGGACACACAAAGGCTTCAAAATGCCTTTTTGGTTTCTATTGTGTGAAATCCAAGCTGAAAACAGTTCATCACTGAGTATTTTGTTTATTTACTCTTGCTTTATATACCATTTGTTCAGGGTGTTAGCTGCAATGAGATTTGCTCTGCTTAATATTACCTACAGTATGGCAACACCACAGTGAGGACCTCAGCACTCCTTAGTTTAGCCCATCATCCAGTTCCATTTTGCCCAAAATGCACTACATAGTCAGAAGATACTTCCTAACTTCAGTTTTTCTTTGAGGAGAAATAGTAGGATTAAATCATCCAGGCTGGGGGTGCCATCTAGTGTGCAGTAAACTGCTTAGCAACTGCCCCAATACAATGAGATTAACTAGGTTATGTTAATTATCTCTGTGCCTCTAATGAATATGATGATCACTCTGAAATTTATTTGCAAATCTTATAGGATAAGATGCTTTGTAGCCTGAGGTTATATTTTGCCTATTTAGTCTCAAAAACATCTATGAAATTTTTCTTTCATGTATGTGTTGATAGTATGCAATTTAAAAAAACAGCATTTAGGCTCTGTCTTAGGCTCTCTCAAGTAATTGAACATCTGATTGAAGCAATCTGAACATAAAGGATTTTGAAGGGCAGTAAAAGCCTTGAGAGCATCCATTCATATCATTCTGCCTTACAGAAAAAACAAACAAACAAACAGCAAGCAAACAACAACAACAAACCAACACCAAGAACAAAACCAAAATCAAAACATTATACAAATTGATAGACTTGGGCCTGTTTTATGTAAAATACATAAATAGCTTTAAGGCAAAGAACTGAAGCCCAGGAATTACTCATCCCAGACAAGTGACCAGTCCATGAAGCTGAAGTGTCACACTCATTCCCACTGTCGTGCTTTCTGTCCCTGGCATCTTGTATCCATGGCTGCATTTGGGTTAATGGCAGGGGAAGAAGATGGCTATGGACTGTATGGTTTGTGGCATGGTTATATGGCAGGTTCCTGGTCAGTGTGTGACTCCCTTCAAGGGGGAGCTGGAACTGCCTTTCCTACATTGCTCAGGCATGTCTTGACCTCTGGCGTGTTCTATGAATAGTGAGTTTACCTTCTGCACGTTGAAGTGTAGGTGTAAAAAAGTGCCTGCTGCTTCTTTGTAAAATCATGGAAAATCTGGTGAGCTAACACTGAAGGGATACAGTAACCTGAAATTGTGGGGATCCATTCGTGTTTAACCCAGCAGGCAGCTCAGCACCACACAGCCATTCACTCACTCCCACCATGCCCTGAGTGGGATGGGGAAGAGAATCACAAGAAAAAAAAAAAGTAAAAACTTACAGGTTGAGGTAGAAAGAGTTTAATAGAATAGAAACAGAAAGGAAAATAATAATGACAATAAAAAAATACATATATATAAAAGTAATGCACAATGTAATTGCTTACTACCCACTGACCAATGCCCAGCCAGTCCCTGAGCAGTGGTCCCCCTGCACATGGCCAAAATCCAAGTTTAATTTTTCAGCATAACACCACACGATATGGGACATCCCTTTGGTCAGTCTGGGTCAGCTCCTGGCTATGTCCCCTCCCAGCTCCTTGTGCACACCCAGGTACCTCACTGTTAGGGCAGCAACAGAATATGAAAGTCCTTGGCTCTGTGCAAGCACTGCTCTGCAACAACTAAACATTGGTGCATTATTAGCATTATTTTTCTCTCAAATCCAAAACATGGTGCATACCAGCCACTATGAAAAGATTAACTGTAAACTAGACGAAACCAGGACAGGATCATAACTCTGTCTTTTATTTTGGTCTGCTCCTTGCAAATAGTTTGAGTAAGGACAAGTAGAAGTCGTTTATGTGCCTTGAAGAGATTCCTAAATAAGTAAGTTCGTAGGGAACTGCAAGAAAGCCACAATAGAATCTTACAAAGTTATCAGCATGGAGAGATAAAGAAAGCAAATGCCTGTGCTAACAAGAATACAGACAAGGAGCATGAGGAATAGAAGTGACAATTTCTTTAGGACACTTATTTCATTTATTTTTCTTTGGCTAGATGCTGTACAGGAAGGCTGAATAAAAGAGTACTATGAGATTGGAGCCTTCACAGTACATTATATTCAGAAATCCAGCAGCTCACATACAACTTTAAAAGTCCATTTTCTTTTATTTTTCAGCAGGCATATATTTAGCACTGTGGGATACTGCCAAAGTTGAATTTTTAATTCCACTTTTTGTCAATTTCACAGCAATGTTTTCATAAGTTCTAATTAAACTTACCAGTGTTGCTGCAGCATTTACTTGTCATGCAAGAGTAGTTTGTTTGTTCATTGAACAGAGAGGGATGGAATTATTACTAAATTAGACTGCATATATTTCCCCAGGCAATCACTAAGACAGGCACTGCTGACTTATTAAAGTCACAAATAACTATTATGAATCAATTTCTCCCATGCTCAAACAAAACAAATGTCATGCACAGGCTAATTTTAGAGCTGATTAATCTTAGACCATTGTCTGGTGAAGGGTCCTGGACACCTTAATTTTATCAAGCTGCACAGAATAGGTCTGTTTCTCTCTGTCTATGCTTACTTGTCTCATCCCTCAGAAACACTTACTTCCCTACTGTTGCCCTACTTGTTTCGCTACAGTTTACCCACTTGTTTCTCAAAACACGATAAATCTGATTTATCAAGAACCAATAATGCCATGGGTTAAACCATGACAAATGCACACCAAACTAGTATATCAAATTAGCTCAGGGTTTGTTAAATTTCTTCCAGATAGGAAGCAACATAAGTGATTTAAACTTTGGAGACCTAGAATGAATTCCCGATTTTTCTGTTGTTTTTCCATGACCTTGGTCAAGGTGCTTTAGTTTTCAAAGCCACCTTCTCCAATGTAGAAGAGGAGATTCACAGCACTTTCATAATTCGTGCTTGTGCTGTAATTATGGCAAAATGTTGACTAGTTGAGAGATGTGTATACTCACCTTCAGTTGGGTACCTATAAATATACCTTAAATAGACTGCAAATCCATGAGTTAGTGAGTTAGTCCCCACGAAGATAGAAATATGCACTGTCTTTGGGTGATTCACTGGATGCATACGTAGTCCCAGAGACAGCCTGTAAAGCCTGACGCCATAAAGCCATAACTTCTCTGTGTGCTCAGGTGGCCAAGAAGGCCAACGGCATCCTGGCTTGTATCAGAAACAGTGTGGCCAGCAGGGCTAGGGAGGTGATCGTCCCCCTGTACTCGGTTCTGGTGAGGCCGCACCTCAAGTACTGTGTTCAGTTTTGGGCCCCTTGCTACAAGAAGGACATTGAGGTGCTTGAGCGGGTGCAGAGAAGGGCGATGAAGCTGGTGAGGGGCCTGGAGAACAAGTCCTATGAGGAGCGGCTGAGGGAGCTGGGCTTGTTCAACCTGGAGAAGAGGAGGCTCAGGGGCGACCTTATTGCTCTTTACAGATACCTTAAAGGAGGCTGTAGCGAGGTGGGGGTTGGTCTATTCTCCCACGTGCCTGGTGACAGGACGAAGGGGAATGGGCTAAAGTTGCGCCAGGGGAGTTTTAGGTTGGATGTTAGGAAGAACTTCTTTACCGAAAGGGTTGTTAGACACTGGAACAGGCTGCCCAGGGAAGTGGTGGTGTCACCATCCCTGGAAGTCTTTAAAAGACGTTTAGATGTAGAGCTTAGGGATATGGTTTAGTGGGGACTGTTAGCATTAGGTCAGAGGTTGGACTCGATGATCTTGAGGTCTCTTCCAACTTAGAAATTCTGTGATTCTGTGATTTTCTGCCTTCTCACTGTTACGTGACAGAGGAGCTATGTGTCAGAGTCCAAACATCCTCCAAGGGGCGCTATGACATATAATGGGCAAGGAGTGAAATTTAAGTTTATTTTTCTTAAACGCCACCAGGTGGCATCACAGGATCAATAATGACAGAAATCTGACCGGTAACGCTAAAACCTTAGGAAAACCAGTGGTAGCCATATTCTTATTTTTTTTCAGTTAATTGACTGGGAATGTTTAAAACTTATCTCAGAAAGCAGGCTGATATTCCAAATGCTTCTGTGCAAAGAGACAAAATTAGTCATATCTAAACCTTGAAGGCAAATTGAAGAATAATGGAAAATGTTTTCTTTCAAACTGCAAACATTTCAAATAGCAAAAAGTGATTTGTAAATTTACATTTATGAAAAGCTTTTTTTCCCCTCTAAAAAGTGGTGTTTTAAATGCTGGTTACTTCTTGCTATAATTCATTATATTCTTGTGAGTTCTTACCAAACTAATCATGTTCTTTTTGACTTCCAAATGCCTTTAAAAATGTGGTAATGCATACATCAGCATGGTTCACCAGTATGACAGAGTATGTCCCTCCCACTAGGGTTGTCTTGCTATTGAGTAAAATAAAATGTTACCAAATAGCATCTTGAATACTAATTGGGATAAAGAACTGATTTGCTAGGTTCTGCCTACACACAGATTAGCTTTTCAATCAGAAGTGTACAACCCAAACAGAACAGCTAAAAGTACCAATGGAAGTATTATTTCCATTTTATAGCAGTGGAAATGGGATGCCATTATGTTAACTGATTTCTTTAAATTAAGGCAGGCAGTCTGGGCCAAGACTAAGTTCTCCATCTGTTATGAAAACAAGGTCTCTAGTATAAATAAAACGTATTTTTCCTTGATGCCACTCTTGAAAATTGAAATCCCAATTCCAACACTAAAGGATATTTTGTCTATTAAAATAGAAATGTGTTGTTTAGTGAAAATCAGTTTGATGAGCACAAATGATTTCAAAGAGCCATGAACATGATGCCCACACCTTGTATATGTATCCTAACTGACAGAAAACAGTACAAATCTTAAAATTTTAGAAAAGAGGTACATGCATTGTAAATTTTGAATACATTTTAAGCTTTAGGGGAAATACTGAGAGATATAGGGGAGAAATACAGTCCTATTAAAATATATATTTATTTATTAACATAACGATTTTGCTTTACAATCTCATATCAAATTACCATAAAACATAACTACTTGATTTAGGTGTCTTATCCTGTGTTCTTCAAAAGCATTTTCAGTACCAGTCTGGCAAGATTCTCTGTATATACCTCTACAGAGCAGAGAGTTAGTTTACCCTCACAAATTCAGAAGCAGAATTAAGATTTACCATTTCAAGGCTTGACACACAATTTACACACAATTAATTAGAACTCAATGCTCCTTGAATTTCTTTTCTCAGATTTTTTCAAACGCTTTTATGATTTTTCTACCAGACTACATCAAGTTAAGTATGTGTGTAAATGAAAGAATTTAAGTGAATTAATAGCCACAGGGAGGTAACAAGAAGTCTTAACTATTGAAATGATTGAATTTTGTGTTGTTGGGAAAGACTAAATTTCAGATTAAGATACTTAAAGATAGACATGCTTTCTGGGTGTGTATTCCCCATTAAAATCAATAAAGACTAGAGACTGATTCAGCTGGCCAACTAGGAGGTGTCTAGAGCAAGTTGAATTGCTCTGTAGTCCTTATTGCCTGTATTGATTGGATATCCATTGACTATAAGCTCAAACACCTATCCTGTATGTGCATGTCTATATTTAGGCATCTTAAACTGAATTTCACATTTCACGTATTTGCCTTTACAATACATGTTAGATTTTTCACCTAATACTGTGTTTGATTCATCACAAAGAAACGCAAAATAAAATGTGTGCCATAAAAACAGTATCAGTTTTATTTTATTTTCCTACAGAAATGCTTTAGTACTATGTGTCTCACAGTGGCAGGATTAAGTGTGGCTGCTATCCTGAAAGTAGTCAAGAGAAAGAAGAGACTGCTTGCTCTGGAGAAAGACTGCTGCTCCCAAGCAACACATCCTGCCAATTACATTAAGGAGATAAAATATGTTTCGTGTAGAATAATTGCTTAATAAGGGTGTGAAAAAGAGTAGAAAAAGAACAGGCTGCACTGTGAAGATGCAGGTAGTACTCTCCTAATGCTTCCATTTTCACTGGTATCTCACCTGAGGCAGATGAACAAAATTAGACAAATTCTGTGTGATTTTCATCTTGATCTAGCATAGCGTTCATCATGAAGTATTCATATATGGGGAAAGATGGTATCTGTTATCCCCTGATACTTCCTGAGAATCAAATAGCTACGTACTGGGGAAAGGGTTACCAGAGATATTCTGCAGGGATTTCTGTCACCTTCTCATCTGGTTGATAGTATAATATATGGTTAGTTTGCAAAACTGGTATTTCAGCATCTCAATTCTGTATTGCCTTTGGTCTTTTATACAAGGTTTTTCCTTGTAGAGGGAAGGTCATCTCTTATATTGATCAGATTTTATCTTCTGTCTGTGCATTGTCCTGCTGTCATTTTATGTGAGAGATTTGCTTTTCCTTATGAGCTTTTCTTTCTACTTGGTTCCTCCCACACAACTCCTACCCACCTTCTCACACACATCTGTAGCAAAAATAAAATACACTTTAGAAAGAATAATGTTCTGCAATTTCTACTCCAAAGTATGTGCATATAGATCAAGATAGACCATTAGAGCTCTGTTCCTATTTATAGCAATATTTATGCTCCATTTTGCTGCAGTTGGAATTGACCTTCCGATTGACTTCCCTTACTTCAGCTTTCTAATTTAAAATGGCTTTTTGCTCATGGTAAAAGCAGTAAAACTACTTATGGCAAAGAGGGCATTTTGCTACCTAGTTACAAACTACAAAAAAAAAAAAAAAAAGAAAAGAAAAGAAAAGAAAAAAAAAGTCAAATACTAGTTTTGCTTCTCAGATTTATTTTTTTTTTCAAAATTGCGACTGGCTTGGAAAATGTTTGAATCATCTCCACTCGGCCCAATCACAAAACAGGCTTTATGATGGAGATTGCTATGGGGCACGGCGGAATCCTTTCTCCATGGAGCATCAGTCACTTTTGTGTAATAGTGTTAGGATTATGAGGGGTACTCCCTTTGCCATATAGCACTTGCCTGCAGAGGCATATCTTTAGGGTGCTTACTTTCCTGTGGTGTTGAAGATGATGTAAAGTTTTTGATGAAAAGTTTTTAGAAAGTTATGAAATTCGAGGATGATTCAGAAATGGTAGTAGGTCTCTAAGAGTCCTCCACCTGTTTATGTTTACATGAAGTCATCTGGGTGCACTGCATCCCAACCTTGTAAATGATCTCAAATTCACCTTTTACAATGTGTTTATTATCTTCAGATATATGTCCAGTATTTGCTGTCATCATGATAAATCAAAAACATTTCACATGACAACACTGAATCACCATTACAAAATTTCTGTACAAGAGATTTTTAGAGGTACAGAAGGCAACTGGACACCTAATAAACAAAAGCTGGGTGCTACTGCAAATCTGTGCTTTTGAAAATCTTCTATTTTATACATTTAAAGAGGTGGCATCATCATCATCATCAATTAACAAAATGCCTTGGAGTTTAATTTCCATGTCAGGAAAAATCTAGCATTCTCCTTGACCATGAAAATTCACTTCAATGAAGTATGAACTGTGTCTATGTAAAAAACATCATCTGCAAATACTTACCCTTGGATAAGAAAGCTGGTAACAGACTGTTTTTACTGATGTTGATAAATATATATGATCTGATGGCTGGCTAAGTTGAACTTAGACATATTCAACTTCAAAACATGATGCGCTTGTTTTGTAGTCAGGGTGACTGGATTATATTGCCATAGAAGGTAGTAGACTTGTCACTTTGGGACTTCAAAATAAAATAGATGGCTTTCTAAAATACAATCTTAATAGAGCTTCTGGGGAAAAACTTACCACCTGTATGCTAGACTAGTATCTGCATTAGGTGACTGTAGAGATACCTTTTGTCTTTTATTAATCTAGAAATCTGTCTTCCTGATGGATTTCTCTCTTTTTTTTTTTTCCTCTCTCTCTCTCCCTTCTGTTTCCTTTCTCCCTCTCCTTTCTCCCTCTTCCTCCCACTACCTTTCTGTAATATATAGTTTATATTGCAGTTTCCTTGATGCAGTAACTGCTTACTTAAGTCTTTGATATTGCCAAGCACATGATTAGAACCTGATAAATACTATTAACAATTCTCATGAATAAGATATGTCTCTTTTTTCCAAGCAGTGTTAGCTATCAGACCTGTCAGTTGTGTCATGCAAAGCTAGCAAATTGGCCTAGACCAGAGCCCGTGTATTTTTGCTGTGATGAAATCATCAGTTGCCTCTAAAACATTAATTTTGTAATTGTCTCAATGAGTAGGAATGATCTGATGCCAGACTGCTTGCTCTTCAGCTCCTAATTCTTTAAAGAGGAGTTCACATTCACTTCAAGGACTCTAAATTAGAAAAAATTGTTTCAAGATTGTCTAACAGAATTATGTCACGTTTGATGTATTGAGGATTTGGGTTGAGCTATATAGCCTTCTGCGTAGCCTTAATGTCACCTTCATAATGAAGGGAAGATAAAAATAGAAATTTGAAAGCCAAAACTACTACTTCTGGACAAAATGACTACATCCCTGAGTGTTATTCTTTCAGAGATTTTTCCCCAGACTGGACTTGTGTCTTGTGCTTAAACAAACTAGACTCCAGGCATCATTCTGCTCTGTTGCCCTGTAGCTTTTGTGTTCTTGAGTGATTTAAAAAAATGAGACACGTAATAATAGAAATTGGCCATCCATTAAGTATTAAGTAAGGTATTTGAGGGATATCTTCAGTAATTTATTGGAGAAGATCTTGGGGATCCTTAAAAAACAAACAAACAAACAAAAGAAAAACTACAGAAGAATACAAGAGCCACTTCCTTTCCATAGGTTTTTAAAAATCTACTCTATATTTGAGACTACTGCTCATCATCTATTCAAAGAGCCTGTGTCACATAATTCTACTCTGTAGAGCCACAAATAAATATGAACATTGTGATTCAGGCAGTTTTAATATTAAAAAAAAAAAAAAAAAAAAAAAAAAAAAAAAAAGTCTGAACTTAACAACTGAGCACTGAACAATTCATTTAGAGCTGAACACTTCACCTACAGCCAAACATTCCAGTTAGACAAGCTACCTCTGAACCATTCAAATATTGCCTCATACTCAGTATAGATTTGTTGTGACACAAGACACAAGATGTCATCCCGCATCTTACAGCCCGTGTTACCATAGCCTATGAACATGGAAATATGGAAAGCCTGTCAAGCGGAGAATAGGGCAAGGATTTCAGTTTTCAAATTTGCCACTAACTCACTGCTTGGAGTCAGACAAGTTACCAATGTCCTACTGTCTTTAAGCAGCCTCTAATATTGATTTACTTTTTTATTCCAGTACCTGAGCAACTTTTACATATTGGCTTCAGCTGGAATGATTGTTCTTATCATCTTTGAGTTACAAGACACTTAGTAAAATGGAAACCTTTACTTCATTTCAGAAACAGGAGAATTGCAGTAATTAGTTCCATTTATATCATTGTTTGAAATTCAAATGAGAAACAAGAACACTACAACATTATGAGAAAAAATAATCAATGATAATTTAGCTATATGCATATTTTGGTAGGAAAAATTCCTTTTAGGACTGTGTGGAAGCCAAGATCTATGACTGCTATCAGCAGGGGAATGCCTATGTGACCCAGGATGAGAGTAGGAGACAGAAACCCAACTGCTGAAAACAGAATTGGGGAGAAAGAGGATTAATTCAGAAAGCCAAGAAAATGAATGAAAGTAGCAGTCATGTGTAAAGTAAAAGCTGTAGGTGGGAGGAGGGACAATCTGGTATTTTATCAGTTTAGAGTAGGAAGATAGTACTAACTGTAAAGGAGAGTGAATATATGAAGACAGACTTTGGTGAGGAGATTACATTATAGTAAGATCCATGAAAGTATGTGGTGGTATTTGAGTGGAGGAAGGAGGGAAAGTAAATAAAACAGCTACTAGGTTTAAATTTAAGATGTGGTAATGAGCATTTTAACTTAATGAATATTCCTACTTATTAAGACTGATGAATATTTTATATATGAAATAAATGGAAAATATGTATATTTATTTAAAAATTAGTTAATAAATAGTAGTCTGCACTATTAACCAGCATGGTATATATATATGAAAATTTTCACCATTAACAACAGTTGTATGAATACAAAAAGACTACGTGTGTACCTCTGCTTAGACTTTACCATTTAGCAATGAGATAAAATACCATTGATCAACTTGTAGTTGCAGGATCACATTGGTTCAGGTCAGTAATGGAACTAGCTGGTAGCTATTTAATGACCTGAGTGAAGTAAGTTTAATATTCTTTCAGGCTCCTGTAAGTCTATGTGTCCTTTTCCAAAGCCATAATTTATTTCAAACCCAGTTTAAACAAGTTTTAAGGAATTCTAATGGAAACAAGAGGAAATGGCTCTTAAGCTATCACTGTAGTGAATTGTTTCAGTGCAATTACTTTGATTTAAAAGTTTGCCAATCTGGCATCATTCACAAATACTACAATCACATGGAAAGCACTTCTATAAGGAAAAATTCTGTTTCGTTTAAATTACAAATTTAAAATTTACAGTTTGGGTTAAAAATATAAGTCTTTGACTATGGTTATAAACATAACAGGTACTGTTTGGAATGATTCATGTGGTCTGGTGAATCATAAAGCTGGTTGGTTCCTATGGTAAAAGGCAGTGTGTGCAAGACACCACTTCAGTAACACGATATTTATTCCTGCTTTAAAGATGTAGTGCTTTGATACCTCTTTCAGCAGGTTTATCTCTTGCCTTAAACTTGCTGGCAGGAAAAGGCATACTAAATGATGCAGCTTGTACCCCCACAGCATTTCTTGTTTTCCAGACAGAGAAGAATTTGCCTCTAGAATGCCCAGCTCATCAGAGCATGAAGACCAGCATACTAGAGGCAGAAGTCATATTTCTAAGGTAGAAAGACAAGGAGAATTGACAAGGTCACTGAAAGAGAGAAGAGAAAACATTCCATAAAAAGAGAGAAGGAGAACATGGTATTGTGTTTTCAGTGGAGTCGAGGATAAGGTAACCACCGTAATAGCATGTCCAAGCTAAGCAGTTTTAACTGGTAGGAATAAAATAAAGGCATGGAAAAAGAAGCAAGAAAAGTGAGAGAAGAGCAATAAAGTGTGTCTGAATATTTAAAACAAGGTAGGCTAGGCAGTGAAAACTCTTTTCCACATGTGCATTTCTCTGTTCTTTCTATTTCTAAGAGTTTTCCTGTCACGCAAAGCAAGAGCTAGGCTGTCCCAGCGCCCGGGAGCTGTCCTTGGTGCTGAGCGGGCCTCAGCCTCCTGCTGGAGGCTTCGTGTAGCAAGAAGGTGACAGGTCGATGCTCAGTGAAGGACGAGTACTTTGGCAACATGCATGAGTTTCTTTGAATTCTTGTAATTTTCGCTGGATTATATCTGTTGTCTGAGTGCTGTGGGCCATTGCATAGCATGATTATGCCACCTCCTCATGAGGAAAATCTTCCCCAGTCATGTTCAGAGCAGGTCACCCCTAATGCGTGTTTTTTACAATGTTCCCCATCTTGCTGGAAGACCGTGCTTCCATAACCTAAGGGGTGATGCTGTGTATTCTGTTTCCAATGACTAGTCAGGACTGCTGGAGAACATGGCTCAGCTTTCCTTTCATCTTTTGTTAATGACCTTGAGAATGCCTAAGTCAATGACCAAAGTCAAGGCAAGTGAATAAGGTTCTTTGTATTACCTCAGTGCAGTCAGTGAGAATTCTGGCTGTAAGAGTTGTTCATATTCAGAATTCCGTTTACTCTTTCAGATGACAAAAACTCTTATTTTATAGGTTAAAAAATAAAAGAATTCAGCCACAATTCAAAAAAAAAAAAAAAAAAAAAAAAAAAAAGTAAAAATCTTCTGTAGTATTCCATGGTAAAAAGGTGCTTTTATTTGCTATTTTGCTATTTGCCTTACTCTATAAAAGCAGGTACTGACAGTTCAAAGCAGAAATGAAAAGAACTCCTTTATGTTTTCCTCACTAGAGAAGGGGTGTGTTTTTCCTTTCCTTTCCAATTCATCAAAAGATGCCAGGCGTTCATTTAATCACTGTACAAAGATAAAATAAGGCAGTTTAAGTAAATAAATGTCAAAACAGATATTCTGCTGGACTTTGCTGTATTTGAATGACCTACATGTGGGTCATGCTCAAGTTAATGTAACAGGAGAAGACAGCCAGACTGGAGTAAGTCATAAAATGACACTGTTCAGAATTGAATCATTTTGTGCTAATATGGCCTACTCAGATATTTTAAGGGAATGTAGCCAGTTTTAGAATAATGTGATCTATACAAGAAATATATGCAATCTTTCATTTAGAATATGATTTAGCATTTAATGAAGTAAATAGTGCTTTTGTCTGAGTCAATGAATGCAAGGACAATTACTATAATTCCTATGAACTATAGTTGCATTTTTTTTTCTCCAGATCAGTTTAATTTTGTCTGTAGTTTTAAATTATAATCTTTCAGTGCAGAACTTCTCTTTGCTTGGAAGCATTTTAACCACTTTTTTGTCACAGCATGCAGGAGAGACAGACATTTGTATAAGCTGGAGGCTCTTCTTATTTCCATTATGTCAAATTCATTTAGGCGTTAGGCACTGGAAATTGTGCAGTCAACTTCATTCTAAGCTAGGACATCGGGATTGTGCAGTCAAGCTCAAAACAACAAAGCACTACTTTGCTTATTGTATAATGCTTCTTAAAGGAAGCTAGCACATTTAATAGAGAAAAGAAAAAAAGACCTTTGAATATGCATTAAAATTTCCTACACACACTTGACATTTTTCTGGTATTTTTGTTTTATTTACTGATTATTCTTGACAAAAACAACATTAATTTAATTGAAAGCAGCAATTTAAATATATTTTAAAAATTGAAATTAAATCATTTCAGACAAACATATCCCCATACTCAATTGTAATAATTAAGATACTGCTTTGGAGGAAGAGGCAAAACGGAATATTTGTTTTACCCTGATGAAAACTCTTGTTCATTTTGGCCTGAGGGTAAGAATTTGATTAAAATGTGTAAATTAATGGCATCATTCATCCAGAAGTAATGTTTTTACACGAATATGATCTTTTTCAATTAGAAGTTCTGGGACTTGATTATATTTGTTTTTAAATGTTGGGAAATTATACTTTTCAGGGCAGAAACTGAGTTAGCATTTACTCTTCTCATTCTCTACCAAGTCCGACTTGCTAGGAAAGTCCTTTCTAACTTTAACATCTATTATTCTGTAGGAAGAACCTGTCACAGGCATTATTGAACAATACAACAGTTAAACAGACTCACACCTGTCTATTTGGAAAAAAACGTTTGATTTTTTTCTGCAGCTATGCACCTACAAGAGGGAGATCAATGTTTTGGCAATGCAGTGTAGTTAGGTCACTCACCTGTTCAACATTTTTTTTATATATTTTTACTCTTAGTGCTTTGTTGGGTTTTTAGTTATTACATCAACTATAGATAGGACTATTGTTCTGCAGAGGAAGAGCAATAAGCATGTGCTTTGTTTCTCTTTCCTACATTCTTTCATTTTATCTACAGAGATATTACTATGATTTATTAATGCTTTTTAATGCTTGATGTTCTGTTAATACTTTTATAGATCACCATGGTGTTTTCATATTTTGATTAAGAGAGGCTTGTGTTCTGAAGTCTACTGTCTTCAAGTTTAAGCCTAAATAAACTGATTTCTAATTTCTTTTTTTCACCTTGTAAAACTGACCAGGTGACATCATTCATATGCTTCTCCCCAGCTCAAGCACTTGGGAATTCAGGAATGTTTCTTTAAGTTTTTCTTAATTCTGTTTTCTTCATCCTATTGCTTCTTTCTCAGGAGTCTCTCAAGGACTCCAGATACTGAGGGAAACAAACCAAACCAAAACAACCAAACCAAAACAAAACAAAACAAAACAAAAAAAAAAGGAGATAAAGGCCAAGCTGTGAAGGAAAGGTGACTTGGTTTCAAAATTGTCTTCTACAGAAACACTGAATCCAGGCTGAGTTTCTTTTATGGCCTGGTATAGGCACTGTGCTGCCTCAATGACAGAATTTTCTTCAGGCCTCCAGAGACACTAAAGCTGTGACTAAAGCCCTGAGTTAATGAATAGTGCTGGTAGGCCTTTGCCCAGTATTAAGGATCGTAGTATCACCACAGACTAAATGTAGGGCACAAAACCCTTTGCTTCCACAGCAGTAGTATACATCACTTCTCCTTTTGAGAAGTTTGTATTCTCCACTGTGGTTTTAAACTAAGTCCTAATTGACACTATATTCACCTTTAGGTATTATCACTATCAGGTATTACAATATATTAGATTTTGTGATGCTAAGAACTCTGTTTATTTATTAATTTATTTATCTATTTATTTATTTTAGAATGCACTTAACTATTGCCATTTATGATACTATATTCCTAGACTAAATGTCAGCAAGTTTTTTGCAGGTGTCTTATGTTAGTCTTGCCTTCCACTGAACTTGAGGTTCACATATAGAACTGTGATATAAGTATTTGAACCTTTGGCTCATTTTATTTATTTATTTATTTATTTTTTTGGAAGCTTCCATAAGGCATTTCTGCAGCTGTTGCTTTCAAACCAGAAGACAGGACAACTGAGAACTCTTGTGTTAGACAAATTAGGAAGTCTTTAATCTTATATTTGCTCAGAATTTCTTTTCAGGTCCATTAGTCCATTACTTTTAAGTAAAGATTTTCACTTCCCTGTACACAATCTAGATACAAATTGTAAAAACAATATGAATTTTGCATACTTCAGATGAGAAAAATGTAGAAAATAACAGATTGTATATATCAGCATATAGTGCTTTCAAATATATAAGCCAAACACACTAATATATGGCAATACCAGAATACTGAGTAACTGACACAGCTTCAGATTGTCTATATGAATGTTAACAACATGGAGACCTATGCATACCTATTCTCCCAAAGTAGTTCTGGTACAGGTATTTGCTTTGAATGTTTATTTAGGTATGGTGGTCTTCCAGCCTACACTTCTACTACCAGGTCTCTACCTTGCAATAAGTACTTTGGTGCTCCTTAAAATGTCTCATCCCTGTATATACACTCTCATCCTCTCTCCTGTCTACTGAGATCCCTTTGGTACTCTGCTGCCTCAAATGCCCTTCCTGTGCTGCCCTAAAGGGTCTGAGATACCTGCGTGGATGAAGCAAGCATTAACAGCGTGGTGGTGGTATTCATACCCTCCACTGAGGAATGCACATATGGACAAAGTAACTCAAAAATTCAGTTATTTTTCTATGAGATAACTTAAAATTCCTATGAACTGCAGTTGAGAGATTGCAACAAATCATGTTTCTCTAAAATTCTATATCTTCTATAGATTCAAATGTTATTGGAATACAGACAGTTAAAATTCAAATCAATTTTTATTTTTTTTTATAAATGAGGAGAGGTCATTGGGTCATTTTTGTGAATATAATAGGGAGAAATATTAAACAATCATTGAAAGGAGGGGAGGAAAATAGTAACTGCTTAGGAATTTTTTTTCTTTCGTTGTTGTAAAGGAAAAAGAGTGGAGAAATGTATTTGCAGACAGGTCTAACTAGCAAATTGTTGAGTCTTATGGAATCACATTTTCAGAAATATGAAACCTCAGCTAGACAGTTATGTTTGTGTATGCCATTAATGGTTCTGCAGCACAGTGCAGTTTTCTGGATCAGAAACTATGGGATCTCCTGGGTTTTGGGTTATTGCTATCAAAAATTAGCTGCATCTGTTCTCAACTCTTCACTGCCATGAGCAAGATAGGGGGATATTTCTAGGCAACAGGAGAAGGAGTGTGTGAAAAGAGAATGGTAGATGGAGTTTCTGTTCTGGCAGTCCTCCAACCAGTGTTTTTTTTTGTTGTAGATACTCCATATATCTCCACATTCGCCTGAAGGTACAGACTGGGCTTGCTAGGTCTGGTAGTTTCCTTGCCTGCAGTATTCTGCAGTGACCTTTCAGCACAGCAGAAAACGTAACCTTTAAATCTTATATTTTAGAAGAAATTGATTGATGAAGAGACCATCAAAAATAAACTAAGTGGAGCAGGAAACTCCCAAAAGCAGAGGCCAAATAACAGGGATGGATAAGCATTAAAAACAAACAAAAAGTTTGCAGTGTAAGTGCAGATCTTCATGGGTAGTCTTAGGTAACATCCTCTCGGCCTTTCTGAGTTTGTATGTTCACTTCTGTATCTGGACAACTTGATCTTTACATCCATCAAATATTTAAACAAACAAACAAAAAACCTCTATCTTTCTCTCTAATGTTAAACTACTCAGACTGTTATTGTTTTCATTCCCTCTGCAGGTGAATGGTATTGATCTTCGAGGTGCTACCCACGAGCAGGCTGCAGCGGCACTAAAAGGAGCGGGGCAGACGGTAACAATCATAGCACAATACCAGCCGGAGGGTAAGCAAAATAATAAACTTAAAGACATATGGTAAAAGATAAGTGCTTTAAAGCCATGCACTTAAAAGGATGAGGCTGGTGTATACAGTGCTTTTCCATATCATCAGAGTTATCTGGAATGAAAATTCAAATGTTAGTTCTATTCCTAGGAAGTGACTGTGTTTTTGTCACAGACTTTGCTTTTAGAAGTATTTTATACAACTATAAGAACTATCTTTAAATGTGCATACAATAAGACTGTAATGAATGTTTACTTGATCAGTTTATTTTTGTTACTGCTTTTTCTACGTTCTTTTCTATATTCTTCTGGAGACCGATAGTGCAAAAGATAAGAATGAACAGAAATGCTAGGAAGATCTGAAGCTGCTTCAGACAGCCAGATCAGAATTAAGCAAATTCTGATAATGGCTGGAGATAAGCTCTCCAGCCAAATGCAGACTCCCTCTACTACTGTTGCATGACTGTGTCCTTCTACATAGTGGGCAATTAGCCCCAGATGACAAGTATTTACAAGAGAAAATTGTAGCCTTGTAAATAAAAGCATCAACAGGAAATTCAGCAGGAAATAAGACATTCAGGGTATGATTTAGCCTATCCAGGGGTATTACTTTCTGATAGGAGCTAAAGACAGTTTTTCTCCACAGTAGTTGTCACTGTGAAACATTCTCCATGAGAGTTCTGCACATACAGGTGTCAGTGAAGACTTGCTGGCACCATTTTATCAGTTTTCAGTAAAATAGTTCTAATTAAGCTAAATTCATAAGTCCCACTATGACCTGTGAACCCTAGTTGTTGATCCTGTATAGTTGTGCCCTGCCTAGACCACATGAAAGTCTCAGAAAACACTTGGAGAAAACACACTTAGAAACACTGCATTTCTAAAAACAGATTCACTAGTCACTTTTTTCAGAGATGCTGGGGAGATGAATTAGTACTGCCAGAGTTTATGCAGCATGATACCTTTTTTGTTTTTCTGAGTCCTGATGATAGCACACAAAATGAAAAACATCTTTTATTTATCAAACTTAGAATTGTGCTTCAGATCTGGTATGATGCATCCATTTATCAGCTTATCTGCACTTAAGTCACCAAGCAGAATAAATTAGGCTGTACTAAGAAATGTGTAGATGAGAGCAAATGAAATTGCAAGTGCCTATCTTTAGCTAAATAAATGGAACATATTAATACAAAATATGTTGGCAATAATCAGAGTTATTTCAGAGAAAAAGTATTGAAAAGGAATTCCATGACATAGCTATCCACACTGGATTCTGAATAAAGCCATGCCTGTTAGTTGCAGCAGTTTTGTTTGCTGTCTAGTGATTTTATATTGCAATTATCACCATGGTGTCTGACTACTTGTAGCAATCACTGGCATTTCAGATTTGTTTTATGCCGTTGTTAACTCATAAAACATGCACTGTTTGACAGATTTTTCCTATTGCATTTGAACTTTTAGTCGATGTACTGTTCCCCTACATTCTATCAGCTCTGTCCTATGTCAAATTCAGTTTTGGTGAGCATGCAATTCAAATGTTGCTGATAAAATCCTTCAAGTATTATATTACATGTTTATTCCATTTTTTCTTATATTGCTGCTCCATTCCCCCAAAACCCTGTTGAGGGCAGACTAATCCCAACTGCGTGACTTTGCGAAGCGTAGCCAGTTTTCTGTTTAATCCAAATCATTCAAGACACTCTGAAAAGAGTGGAGCTGGTGAAGAACAGAGCCTGAAAGTTAGCCTTTTTGTAGGAAATGATCTATTTTTTTCAGGTAGTGAGAACACTCGGTAATCATCCAGCATGTTGTATCTTGCTGCTAAATTATTTCATTTTAACCTAAGATGCAGGTTAACACAAACTGTGTAGACACAGATGTGAAATGAAGTTTCTCTTTCTTAAATAAATCCCTAACAGCAAAGGAAGATGAAACATGCTTTAAAGCATTGTTTAAGTAGCCTTCACAGAAAATTACTTAGGGATTTACAGATCATTCATAAAGACAAACATTCTATGTCAGCATAAATATTTGTTTTATTTTAAAGATCCTGCACAACTCTTTTTCTTCTTTATATGAAATTTACACCCGATCTCTCATTTATCATATCTTATCTTGAAGCATAAGAATGAAATACAATCTTAGAATACAGTCTTAAAACTGTACAGCTGTGCTTCCTTCAGGGGCTCTGCATTTGGAAATGCTTCCCAAAAAGTGCCTAAGCACTTGTAGCTTTATTTTTCCATGTTCATACTGGAAGTGAATTGTTGTTACTACAGCCTCAGTTGGTTTGGAATAGACATGGCAAATATTAACCAAAATATACCATTTTTATCTTTTATAGCTTATTTAGCCTTTAGAGCTTGTTTCAAACAAAAATATTCAGTGAACATTTATTGATATTGCATGTATTAAGTGATTGTGATTTAAGTACCAGTCAATACTATAAGCCAGCTGATGATTAGCAATTAAAGTTGTTAGTAAGGAAAGCTTACTTTCCAATAATTTAGTTTTTACGCAGTAAAGCAAAGCTTATTTGTGTTGGCAATAATGCCTCCAAAATTACATCATCAAGTTTGTCGTGCAAAGAAGATGAGGTGAATACTATAGAAACAGCTTTCAAATTTTAAATTTCACTTTCCTTGTTTCAAACAGTCAAAAGTTTATCTAAGCTTATAACACCCCTCACATGTATATATATACATGTATATGTATATAGACTTGGAAGCAAATCTTATGAGAATGGCAACTCCTGCAAAAAATCCAGTGCTTGCCATCAACTTGAATAGTTTTTCCTCTTGATAATATGGCATTTTGGTTTGTCATCCTGTCTGGAATAAACAAATGCAAAGACTAGCACAGTCAAAATATAACAGCATCACAGAATTTTTTGAATGCTGTCAGACTTGTGGTTGGTGATGGCACTTATCTGAACCAAGCAGAACTCAGATGAAAATGGTCCTGGAAGTAGGAGAAAATTCTGTAAAAGAGTATGGATTCAGTGAACAAAGGGATAATGGAAGATAGAAGCAGTGGTTTGCATGACAAGGAGAGGAATGGGAGTACAAGGGATATTATAAGGAACCAAGAACTTCTCATTCAGCTCTTCTGCTCTTTAATTCCTGTCTTCTGCATGTACACTCACCGTTTGTGTTTCTCTCATATCTCTGAGAAGTAAAAGAAGAGAAAAAAGAGGAATGAAAGTCCAAACAAATGCAAATTACATGAAATGATTTTTGGCAATTTTATCAGAAGCAAGAGAAAAACAAATCACAGAGATTAAAAAACAGACCTCAACACTGAGAGTATATTCATAGATGTAGGAACAATGCCCATCATTATTTTTTTTCTTTGTTAGTTTGAGTAATTCCTTACTTTTATTTTAAAAATTGAAAATACCTGTGTACTGTATCTCATGTACATGTATATAGTGTAAATGAAGGTCCAGTAATGTTGAGCATTCTTACCTCTGGTTATCCTTGTGAGTGTTGAGGTGTGTATTTAAAGTACACAAGCGATCCTGCAGGCTTCAAAAAGATGACTTCTGTGTATTGATGTATTGTTCACACCTTCTGCACAATATTGAATTGAAATTAAGGAGAATTTAAGGACCAAAAGCTACTTAGAATGAAATTAGAAGGGGAACCAATCCCTCATAATTAGTTTTGCTCTCCAATTTTTAATATTCTTAGAAGCAATTTAACCCTACTCCCAGTCTAGCAACTCTCACATTTCTTTTAAAGGATCACACAAATATGAAGCTAGTGAGTATACCCTTTCCTTCTGCAAAATAATAGCCTGACTTATCATCATAGGGTGGATCACTGTGCTCTTGTTAAACAAATATTTGTGTATTAGAATGGGAAAATATAACACATAGGCAAACATTTTATACATTTCCATGTTTTTATGTAGGACATTTTGTTTTTAATGGCAACAGTGTTAAAAATAAAAATAAAAATAAATATATTATATAAATATAAATATAAACATATTTATATAAATATAAATATATTATATGAATATATATATAAATATATTATATATAAATATAAATAATAGTGCCCAATATAGAAGTAATTAAGGAAAAAAAAAAAAAAAGAAAAAAAAAGAAAAAAAAAAAACATTTTGTCAGTGAAACTAAAATAGTAGAAATGGATTTATAAATGAATTTAAGTTAAAATAGAGACAATTTGTCCTATAAGACACAGTTTGGGAGTTGGGGAGACAGAATACTGGACTCCTAATGAAAATGCTAAAAAGCTTTATTGCAAATCTCAATCTCAAATGTTCGAGTTCCTTCCCATTACAGCACTGTAAAAGGGATAGAGTTTAGTCCTAAAATTTTTGCCAAACATTCAGTGTCAGTGGTCTACAAGCTGTGTTGTGCTGCATTGCAGTCTCTCTGCAGTTTTTCCTTCACAGCACTCCCTAGAAAACTGTTAAACCAGTCACAAGTTCCAGGTGCTTTCAATCTTTCAACCAAGCCAATTAACTTGCTTTATTAACAGCTGGCATATAGGGAAAACATTCATTGATTACCTTTTGATTAGACCAGCTCATAATGAAGAGGTTAAAAAGTTGTTACAAGTGAGAGAATTTCTGCTTTATCACCTTTGGAGCAAGCTGGTAGCTGCTTGATTGATGTCACTGTGCTCAGTCTGCTGTGCAGTGAGTAACTTTTAGGTTAGAAAAAGAGTATCAAAGGGAGATACTGGGATACACAGCGTCTGTCTTTGAAGGCACTAGCTGTGGAAATTATTGGAGAGCTGCACTTACAATTTATAAGCATCTCATGGCAGAAAAGATAATAAATTCACTTTTCAGTTCTTTTGTTCCTGAACCTGGGAGTCTTGAACAGTGCCTTGTAACAGACCTAACTTTAATAAGCAGCATCAGCTTTTACAAAAGCATGCTCCTTGTTTTATGCATTCCTCAGACCTACCGGTGAACAAAACCTGCTCTTAAAATGCGGGAGTACAAATCCAGGAGTCATTCTTACAGGTCTTTCTTCCTGAGCAGTCATGGATGTTTTTTAGCTCTTATCTCCATTTCATTCCCTGCTCCTGCCTTGAAAATATAAATGTTTATCACCTGTTTTGGTACAATGGACACAAATATTCCTGATTCAGGTGTTTAGGCTTTTCAGAGGCTGCAGAAATACGTTAGATACAAAATATATTGGAAGAATAATTAACTGTATTTATTTGTTTTTTATAGATCTCTTCTGTACCTTGAAATGTGAATGCTTATGTTAAAGGCCCCTTTTCTCAGCTGTTGAAAACTGATATAACTTAACTACTTTGATAGTTGCATTACAGCAGTTGGCCTTCATCTAGAAGTCCCTGTATCTAATTGCCAAAGAATGCAAGACACTAAGGTTATATTTCATGCACATATATTAGAGTAAATAACATAATCTAGGAATGACTATGCTGGATCTGGCCAAAGGTCCATTTGCTGAGGATCCTGTTTCAAACAGTAGCCAACAGCTCAGGGAATGAGGAAAGCGCAGGACAAGCATGTAGTAATACTTACACTGAATGTTGTCCTACTGACCAAAGGGGCTTGAAAAGTCTTTTCCTTCCCTTCAGCTGGAACACGTCACCACTGTAAAGATTAATAAAAACAAGAAATGAGAAGTGTGTTTTCTTGGTTGTCTTTCTGAAGCACATTAAGTGAATTTCATTGAGAAACTTGTCTATTTCTTAAGAGAATATAGAAGGAAGTAATAACGCAAATGAGAAAGCTGGACTTTTTGGTAGAGTATACAGAATATATTACAAAATTCATTATCTTAGAGTTGTTTTTACCTCTCATTCAGGTAGCAATATAAAGGGCTGCTTCCCCCTGCACACTTCTTTTTATCGTGGAGTCTCCAACTTCACTGGTTTCCTTATTAACTGATATGGGCGGTTGGGTAGTTTTCTTTTATTTTTAAACCAATTTACAGAACAATAGACTCTTTTCTCCAACTGATTAAATGTCAGGCCTCTGCTTCCTGTCATTCTACATGAAGTGCCCACTGAAGAGAGACTAGCCAGCTTTCAGGTGACAATGGAAAAACTATTTCTCCTAATAATTTTAGCATGTAGTGCTTTAAGAGAAGTGCAGCAGTTCAGTAAGCAAGAAATTGCTTCATTGTTGCAGAGATTTCTGTATAAGTTAAGGTGTTCTGCGGTATTACATGACAAAAACCCACAACTTCATATAATATATCAAAATCTAGCAAATGGTATTTGAATGCTTAAAAACTAAAACTCTGGCACTTAAACTAATCCTTAAGTGCTCCAGGTTATGTCAGCAGTTAATGTGCATGGTTAGATGCTGTGATTGACATTTGCTGTTCTTCTTTCTTTTGATCTTGTAAATACAGCTTTGATACCCTCAGGACAAATGCAGCAGTTGCTGAGATAGTCCCACATTTGTCTGTCAGTATAGGATTATACCCTAGGTATAGATTTTGCCTCTAATTACTGTATATGACTGAGAATATACTACTTTTATTTTTTACAGTGTTGGACCAAAGTTGTCAACCTCAGAATTTTATTGCAAACTTTATGCTATCTTTAACTGATGTGGAGGAAAAAGAAAAAACATGTATGCAAAAAAAAAAGGGAGGGGAAACCCCAAATCCATTTTTAAAATGAAAAGGACAATTAAAAATCTTATTTTTCACTCGTAATGGTAGCATTTCCTTTCTATTTATCTGAGCAATCCTCACCATGACTTCTGCTCTCCTGCAGCTCAGCTGTAGTCCCTGTGTGACTCTGCCTGTATCTACAGGCACTGCCCCCATGCAGTAAGCACCATATTGCTGGGGCTCTTCGGGTGCTCTTTTAAAGCTAAATCTTTGTAGGAAGCTCCAAAGACACAAAAAAAGTTTATATTTTAGTTCCTCTGTTAAGTTAAAATATCATATTCCCAGCACAGTTATGTACTGTACCTTGTCCAACATTGAATGTCATGTTCTCAAAAAAGTACTTTTTTTTTTTTTTTTCCGCTTTGACTGAAATAACCAATACTTACTATGCATGAAAAAAGTTATGGCTTTCATTTATTTTCTTAATGTTTATGTGCAGATTCATTAACACTGTGTGTTAGTTGAAGCTTAAAGCTTTTATCATGTTCATGCTATGATTTAGGGTTTGTGGGTAATGTAGCCATCACAGTGTGTTGTACTGAAGTTTCTGCTTCCTTATAGACTCCTGAGCTTGCTCGATGCTCATTTTCATAACTCTTTCAGTTTAAGTACTCTTTTCATAATTCAGATGTATTTAGATCATTTCTGTCAACAGGCTTTATGTTTCCTTAAATAGTATATTCTTCTGTAAGGTTGTCTGTGTCAGCTATAGGAAATTGTGCATGGAAAATGTGATTTCCTTTTAAAACCTGTCTTCTCTTGTTTTCATTGTAAATGTGATAGCTTGAAGTCATGGTGGTGCTTTTTTTTTCTTCTACACTTTTTTTGAGCTTCAGTTAGTGCAGACTGTGCTTAGTTTTTCATTGTTTGTATGTAGTTCTTTATGCTTAATTCTATTTATATATACAGAAAAAATAGTGTATCTGTTAAGATACATTACTAGAGGATGTAAAGATACATTACTAGAGGATGTAAATTACTTTTCCTTGGCATTTTATTAATTAAGTTCAGTAAGTTCCTGTTCTCACTATTTTATAAAGGTACTCACATAGTAAGAAGTTGGTCTTACTGGGAATACAAATGAAGAATCATACCAGCAACAGCTGTTATGTTTGCAGCTGCTAATTTTACTGTTACGTGTGGTATCGAGTTTCTTCCTACTTTTCTTCCCTATTTTAAATTCACTAAGCTGATAACCTTTTCCCCTTATTTTTGACCTAATGTGACAGCTTTTCTGGAAAACATGAACTTGCAGCAACGGATAGGAGATGTGTGGATTGTATACTGGCTTTTTAATCATTCCCTGGCAGTAATAGAAATATCAATTTTACAACTGCAGTGATATTATAGAAACCATTTATCTTTTAAATTAATACCCTAATTTTGTATTTTTAACAATAGACTGGAACATTCCTGACCACATGCTTGAGTCTCCCTGTAGGGAAGGTGTGGGGAGCCACAACAGAGAGCATGCAGCTGGCTTAGTGAGGGGAGCCCAAGGAAGATTTGCTTTAGAACCAGACTGAGGGAAAAAAAATGAAATTATGGTCTCAGAGCCCATTGCATTGTTTTTCTTCTCTCACTTCCTTTCTTTTTCAATTCTTAATAGTGTTTTTTGTTTAGAAAACAAATGTATTCTATCCAAAAGAGGTATGTTTCATTGCAAATGTATTGTTTTGATGTTTTGTTTTTTAGTTAATTTCAGTGTCACTTGTATTTCTCCTTTAGTTACAATTAGTTTGCCTGTCCTATTTCATAGCTACTGCTTTTCCAGGTCTTTATAAGGTCTTTATAATAACTTGCACAACTTCATGTTTAGAGGTTGCTAGGGTAACTTGAAACTAGTCCTGGGTGATTGGGCTATAAAGTCATAAAATCACAGAATGGTTTGGGTTGGAAGGGACTTGAACGCCCATCCAGTTCCAAACCCCTGCCATAGGCAGGGTCACCTCCCACTAGACTAGGTTGCCCAAAACCCCATCCAGCCTAGCCATGAGCACTGCCAGGGATGGGGAATCCACAGCTTCTCTGAGCAACCTGTACAACTAGAGCCTCACCACCTTATAGTAAAGAATTTCCTTCTTACATCTAATCTAAGCCTCCCCTCTCTTCGTTTAAATCCATTACTCCTTGTCCTATCACATGTAAAGATACAAAAGATTCTGCAATAGATTTTTTTTTATATAGAAAGAGTTTAACATGTTTCATTTTAATACAGTTCAGGATTTCACTTCCAACAACTGGTGTTCTCTGCCTTCAGGTGAATTACTTCATGTAGAAACAAAACTGAAAATACAGAACAGTCTGTAAATCGGATGAGACTTCGCACTATTAACTGATGCTCGTGTGTTTAAGCTAAGACTCAAATAAAGGCCTCTGTACAATCATTGTATCAGCTTATGTCCCCACATAATATGAATTCTAAGAACTTAAGCTTTCTCTGCAGTAATCCATGTAAAAGTGCTTAGCAAACAACATACTGTGGTTTGAAATTAAACAATCATATTCTTCTGTGGGTTTCTGGAGAACTGCTCTTGAATATCTTCTAAAGAAAAGAAAAAAAAGTATATATGGCTTTCAAATCTCCCCTCTAAGTTCAGGGTGTGTTTGCTCTTGTGTTTAGTAAAGAGACAAATTAAAGAGAGAATCTCTGGTGTCATTTTCCCTGCTTGCAAAACCTCAGAAAGGGCAAAACAGCAACTATAGGAGAGAATTGAGCTCCGTGGTATTAAAGGATGAAGGTTTCCCAAAGCATCTAGGGATTGCAGCCTGTTTGTGGAGGTCTCTTGTGCTGATAAAAGCCTGTAAGTCTGACAGAAAGTGAAAGTTGTTACGGTAGCATTGCTAAATATCACAGGAGGTGACAGAATCTCTCTCTCCAAGGAGGAGACTCCAGAGCTGCTCTGGCCAACCTGTGCCAGTGCTCCATCACCTGCATAATTCTTATTTTAGAAATGACACACTGAGTTCCTGACACACTCAGGATCTCTTCTTTTAATGATATTGCGGAGCTATGCAAATACAAATTTAAGTTTTTGTTTGTTTGTTTCAATTAAATGGGGCCTTTGGCTAAGCTTGTTCCCTGAGGTCTGTCCATAACCAGTGAAGAGACATACACCTCAACTGTGCCTTTGTTTTATTCACTAAACAACATGATCTCAGGGATCGTTTTTGAGGCAAATTGTTTTGATGGAGGGAGAAAAGGTGCAAAGTATCATAAACAAAACTGGTATTCTGGTATAAAATTAAAATTAAAGGGTTTCAAGACAAGCAAGGAGACAAAGACAATCTATTTACTTGCATTTTGACATGTAGGTAAATCAGTTGATTTTTACTTGCAACATATGGGTGAGAATGATGGCAGAGTGTGAGAAGAAAAGAAATAAAGTATAAACTAGAGAGGGAGAAAAATGTAAATGGAAGAACTCTCAGCTGTTTCTGAGCACTGCCCTGGCATGCACAGCTTTTTAAATTGTTTCACTTACAAGAGCAAATGGTTGCCCTGCTCTGTGTGCCTTCCAGGCTCTATTTACTGAGAGGGGCAACATAAGAGAGATTCAATGAAAGTATAAATAATGATTGGGGGTATATTTAATGGATGTGTAATTTTTATGAATCACAGAAATGCCAGTGAGTAACATGCTATGCACTCACATAAGTACACACGTGCACACACAGCCATTGGAAACTGGAATTTGGGGAGTCTCCAGGGTCAGATTTTAAGAGCTGCATGGGATGCCTTCAATAGATTCCTTCACAGCTGTAATATGCCACACATTCCTAGATTTTGTGTGTGAAGGATAAGAAGCTATACAGTATTGGATCATACACTTGCTTAGCTGTGCTTGATATAAGACTGATTTTCAGCAAGTCAGTTCATTGTCTCTGGAAATCTTTACTACCTGAGATACCTGCACAATAATTTCCCCTTTTCCTATGACCTTGATCTATATCATTCTGTCTTAAACCATTTTTTTTTTTTTTGATGGCTAACCTGGCAGTTGACAAGAGAAATAATCAGATTTATATTTCTTTTGTCAGTCTCAGTACTTTATTAACTGGGGAATCATTGAAAAAAGCTATGTCATGTCAGCCTCAAAACAAACAAAAAACCCTCTGCTTAATATTTATTTTGATTATGAAAACCTTGTGCATGATAGATCAATGCACTGAAGATGCATAGTATCTTTGATTTTAGTCTCTCTCACATCTTTGGATTAACATACAGTGGTTAAGTTGGATACTTAAGTAAAAGCTGAATTAAATCAATATTTAATCAATAAAATTTAAATTGGTTTAGTTTTATATATAGATATATATTAACCCTAGTTCAGTATGAATAAGCCTTTAAAGATAGAATGTAATTTATCTACAAAGTAAAAAAAAAAAAAATCTGTATCTTTTAACCTGAGAATCCATTTTCTTTTAGAATCTTTAGTATCTATTGAACATAAGTACTTTTTTTTTTTTTCCTCTCCTGTCTTCACAGTGGAAGGTGGTTTCAAAGATATTATAGTTAATACTTTCTAGGCCAGGTGCTCAAAGTTAAGGTCCAAAATAGAAATATCTTCATCTGCTGCACTGCTGAGTGATCACTTCTTCTAGAAATTCAGATTAATCATATTTTGTTGCTTAAACTTGGACTTTGAAATCTGGCATTAGTCACCTGTTCTGAAAGTTTTGTTATTGGACACTCTGAAGTACTGTTTGGTGACTTCTAGCTCCTGTTGGAGTTTGCAAGGAAAACACGTGTCTAACCCCAGTAATAATTATCAGTTTTAGTAGTTTCAACATACTGCATGTTTGTTTTAGAATGGTTTACAGAAAACAGCTCAGAATTACATAGAAAAATCAGACTTTACAACATTCAAACAACATTTTTAAATGTTGAGTTTAATTGATGGTTGGTGCTGCTTGGTGCTTAACAATTTTTCATTATCTTGGAGAGAATCAGCACAGGCTTTTTGTTGTTTTTGCTTTTCAGTAAATCTTGATCATTATGTTTGTCTAAATCTGGCCCTGAACATTGACGTTGTCAAACTCATCAGCTGCTGTAGCAAATGTTGCCACTCAGCACTCAGGATATCCTTACATGGTGCTAAACTATGTATGTGGGGCAGGGCTTGTCTTGTGGATGGTGGGATCCATCCCCAACCAAACTCCATAAACCTTGATAAAATCTTTGTCACTCTGTTAAGGGTGAAACGCAACACGTTTCCATGTGTATCTATATAGTGCTTAGGCACATATAGATACACATGGAAAATTCAGAGTCCGTCTGAATTTGCAGTGGCACACCTGAGTCTTCCTTCTTTCTTGTACCAAGATGGGAGAGATCATGTGGGAGTATGCAGAGGAGATGACTGAGAGTAATTTTCTTTGTTTGCTTTTGCAAAAGTTTTTGCATAAACATAAAAACTCTATGAATATGGGTCTGAAAAGTATCCCTTTTGTTAGCTATCCCCTAAATTATGGAGACATGCATGTGGTAATAGGGACCAAGTGTGAAAGGGTGTACAGAGTAGCAAGTTATAAGAACTTGGCACACTAACCTTTCTGTGATGTCATTTGTGAAGTGACAATTTGTTGTATAGCTGGGCACTTCAGTTGTGGCTATAAGGCTTTCTTTTTTTTTTTTTTTTTTTTTTTCCTGTGATGGCTTTCAATGTTTTATTTATTTATTTATTTATTCATCTATTTATTTTTAAAACCTCCACTATGTTACATGTGCACATGTTTGTGCATGCAAAATTTTGTGTGAAGAACACCACCACCTGTATCAGAGGCTGTTCATATGGTTTTAATTATCTAAGCTAGATTTGAATAAGGGTGATCTGCCTTTATGGCTTGGAGGGTAAAATATAGACAGTCTAGCTTGTGTCCCAAGAATAGTGTAACTACATTACTTTTTTCTGGGAATAATATGCTCTGCATGTGTGCTAGATGCTATGAAATTAGCACCTATCTTAAAAATCCAGCTCCTGTATAGTGGAAAACAACTCAGTGTAAAGTATCTTCTTGGGATGCTAGTAATATTTATAGCGAGTTCAGTGGAGTTCTGACAGTCAGTGGGTACTGACTCTTTGGTTGACTTTGCATGGCTCTCCTCTGATTATTTTGTTAACCAATGCAGCCATCCTTAAGCATCAGAAAAGTGTATTATGGGTTAGCCAATAGTTGTGTTTTGAAAGTGTAGAGCGCAATGCAAGTGCCAACTATTATACAGGAACTGTATGGAGTTTCACTGTAAGCTGTCACCCTGCACTGGAATAAAGAGTTTGTAAATTAATTTAATTACTCACAAGCTACATTCATTTAGCATTGTTGTATAACAACCTAAATAAAGAGGAAGTATCTTCATCATGATGGAGGTAACTGCTGCAAAGAAAAATGTTGAGGATTGTGAGGACACCAATTGCTTTATTCTGTCTTGTCCCTATAACTATTCTGTTGCAACCAAAAATTATAAAATTGCATCAAATACGTAATAACTGTATGAAATGACTTCACAGTACTAAGAATGAAGCAAAGCATTGTCAGTTCTGGGCTAGAGGGCTGGATAGAGGAAGGCCTGGCTGGAGACTGGGCTTTACCTACAAAGCTGTTTCCTAAGCAGTTAGAAGTGAGTGAACAATTAACAGTTTTCTGATAAAATCAGTTCTTACTGGGAATTTATGGAGTTTTACTAAATGGACTTTCACACAAATCCAGTTGGCTTCTATGGAAATCTTCATCATGAAACTTCTCACTTCAAAATTCTAGGAATTTAGAAAAAGCTCAAAGAGTTCCATTTGAAAGTGTTTCTGTGCTATCTTTTGGTACAGTTTGGGTACCTCATCTTCACACTTTCTCTTCCTGGAATTGTGATCACTTCTCCCAGAATCTCCTGTAGACAGGAGCTTACAAGGTGCCTCATTTCCTTGCCCTGGGTACAATTGTAGAAGCACAACAGGACTATGTTCCAAATGAGAATATTTGGGGTTGAGGTCTGAAATTAAACATCTTAGGAAGAGAAAGAGAGACACAGTTCTGGTAAACTACCTATTTTGAAAAGGGGTGGAGATTACTGCTGTCATGAAACAAGTTGAATTTATGCTCTTTAATTTACAATTTCCTTTTCTGATGTGCTCCTCTTGGAGATCTTTCTGTGGTAAAAAAAGTCCATATGTGTTTAGAGAGGCATGTGAAAACTTGAGGCTGCTGAAAAGGTAAACAATATCACAGGTATTAGGCTTTGCCATAAGGTGAAAAAATAAAATAATAATTTATAGATAAAATATACATATATCATTTGTTTATGTTTATATACTCTCTTCCATGTTACAAAAGATAAAGGTAGTGGCTTCCTTGATGTTACTAAGTTGTTGTCAGAGTGGAAATTGCTACTAGCGCCTTTCTGCACTGAATGTCATATGACGTTCACTTCACTGGGATGCTGTGTTAAAAGCCCAGATTCAGATGGCTTAAAGCTAATGTGCATGCCAATGTGCCTACCAATGTGCCAAATGTTGTTTGATACTATCTCTTTGAAGGTGCCAAGACACCCAATAGGAAAGGCTAAACACAGGGAAGCTTTAGGCTGTCCAAATGTGGGCCCAAAGCAGTAACAGAACGGTTGATATTTGTCTTCTGTGTGAATACAGGTCCAGATGTGATACTGTATCGTGTGTAATAAGAATAGATCTTGTGGCAATAGAGTAGTAAAGTCTACCAGAAAAGTCGATATTTACCACTAATATAATTGTTCTGGCTCTTAGGAGAGAGTTTTAAATGCTGTGAAAAAAATAAAGAAGAGTATTGCATTTTCACTTAGGGAGATTTTCTGTGATAGTCTACCATAAATCCCTGGTCTGCTCCTTAGGAATGCTTTTGCCTTTGAAATCTCTCAATCTCTTTCTGGTTTAGTGACTGATAAATCACACATTTTTCTCAGCACCTTTTACCACATCCATGGGAGGGTGTACTGTTTCCTTCTAAATCTGGAGAACAATGAGATGAGAAGGGTAGTTGATACTGGAATCTTAACAGTAGACTGAGTCACAAGTGGTAGATAAAGTTGTCTTAGTAAGTTTATAAAAAAAAATAAAATAATTGTAATGCAAGTGAAAACAATGACTGCTGATTGCTGTTTATATTTATACTGCATTCTTTCCTTTCTCTTTACATTGTTTCTAAGTTTGAAAACTCAATCATGTTTAAAATGCTTGCATCAGTATAGTATATAAAATGGCAATTACTAAGCAATATGCTTTCTAACACATTAAGTGATTTATTGCTGCAGTAGACAATGTATTAAAAATCTTGTCTGTGAAATTAAAAATATAATGGCTGGAAAACCTAGTATGAATTCAAAGAAAGCTATAAAACTAACAAATAATTAATGGGGAGCACCAAGAAAATGGTGGATAATGTCAAAAAAAGGGGGGGGAGGGGTAAATTTATTTGGAAAGAAAGAAAGATTTAGATTGTTTAATCTTCTGGATTTCGATGCATGCATAGGAAAGAATGCAGCTTTCAATTTTCTGTAGCTATTTCCAGGGAAAATAATAGCATAACCATTTGCAAAGCTAGCTGAAGCTAAACACTTACATGAATGAAAAATTTTACACTGGGCTGTGTAAGCAAGGCAGGCTTAAAACATAGAAAGAGCAGGCAGCAGGCTAGGGCTGCAGACTGAAAGGGTGGTAAAATAACCCCATCTGCCTGTTTTGCCTGTGCCAGAGCTTTGGAAAGCTGTGTGGGCAGCTGCCTCCAGCTTTACAGGAGGGATCAGGGTGTCCCCCACCTCTTTGGCTGAAGAGGGGTGAGCCTGGCTCTCTGCTCCCTTTCCTCTCCATCTAAGTTCAGCCCCTTCTCTCTGTTCCCCTACTTTTCCTTGAAGAAGTAGCCTGGCCTTTTATTCATGGGGCTGGAGAGATCACTTTTGCCTGCACTGCAAAAGAGTCTTGAACTGGCTTTGCATATATATACAAGACGTTGGTCCCCAGTCTTGCAATATGGTTATCAGAAACGAGAGATCTGTGATTTTTTCTTTTTCTTTCTTTCTTTTTTTTTTTTTTTTCTCTTTTCCAAGCCCAAAGAGGTGCTTTCTCATATTTTCCTTGTTTCCCCACAGATTTTCACTCTCAGTTCATGGTCTGTTGTGGCAATGACAGCAGAAGAGGGCTTCTTGACCTCGAGGTTAAAGCATAAGATTGACAACCAGGCATCGTGGGTTCTTCTTAACTCCACCACTTACATTTGCATTGCTTATCAACTTTTTTTTTGCCTTTTTTTTTTTTTTTCCTCTAGGTTCTTCTACTGTTATGGTATTGCAGACTGCTTTGATCCTTTATATGGTGTTGTTTGTAAAATGAGGTGTGATGTAGCAAGGGGTAATGGAGCATGATAATAAGAACGTTGTGAAATTCCATGAGAGCACTGTTCAGCACTTCCCATTCACGAAAGCATCCCTGCTTAGTTTACTGGGTCTTGAAGACAGGGAGAGTTTTAGTGAGTAACGTGCAAAAACAGGCTCTTTAACTATGGCTTAAACTTGAGATGCATTTTGTGACTTCAGTGGAAGCTATGCATGTCCAACAATTGTCATATCAGTCCATTTTCATTTGTAAACTGCTTTGAGATGTGCTGAGGAACCAAGCTATTATACAAGCTTTAGTATGCACTGCCTGAGTGAGCTGATTTTGTGTTCGGGCATAACAAATGGTTGTGAGCACCATGGTTAGTAATGTATTTTGGAACAGGAATCTTGCATTAATTCTAAGAATAATTTATTATTTTAAGGGCTTTGATTAGTTTCTTGCATTCAGCTAATTATGTGCAATTTTCAAAAATCCCTCTATGACTTCAGAAAGATACCATAGCCCTAAGTCTTTTTATTTGATTTGACTTGGGGTCCTAAGTCTCTTAGCTTACTTGATATGGTAGTCCATGTGCTTTCCAGGCAAAAATGAATGAAGTCTAGAAGCATGACTAATGGTTCTATAGTGAGTTGGCTTTTAACGCCAAAAGCTGGGATTTTGCTTGTATATCAAGACTGGAATGTATTATTCAAAGTGACATAACTTACTTTATAAACCATTTTTTGGAAAATTTACAAGTAAACATGCTTATAAAACAGCTTTATTAACAGGTCTCTTAAATTATTTAGTACTTGAAGTCAGATTTGTTGAGTGCCTTCTTTAATAGAGGTTGCCATATGATATTTTCATGCGAAGAGTTCCACAAAGAATTTTCGTTTTTAGAAAATGGATGCAATGTTTTCAATAGATCTGATGCCAAAGGCATGCTGCCTTCCTTTTTGCAGTGGCCATCATTTCTGTTTGGAGGCAGCAGTTTTCACATTTCCAACTCTTGAAAAGCCTTGGTTTTCTTTTTGGTATAACCAGATCTGTAAACTTCCTAGTTTTGTAAATCTTGCTTGGGACTAAATATATATCCCTGTAATGTGTTTTACCTTAAATTATTATGTATGTTCAATTGTATCTCTTAATGCAGTTTTTGTCTGGGAATACTTATTCAATGGTATTCAAGAAGTCCTCAAATGCCTTTTGTGTAAGAAATTTAGATATTAAATAGTGAGATGAATTTCTAGAGTATTCTTTGTATTTTTACTGGCTGTGGAGATCTGCTTCATCATGTCTCTGATAAAGGTTGTTGGGGCTTGTGTAGCTCTCATCAACGGGGAAGTATTTTAATGAATTTAGCATGTCGTATTTGTTCTGCTATACTTCCTAGAAGGCCCAGTTACAGACGTCAGTAAAGCATTCTTAAAACAGAGTAAAAAGAGTTGGAGTGTCTCTCAGAGCTGATGAAAGTACCGAATAGATAAAGACAGTCAAATATCCAAAGGCAGCAGTAAGGTAACATTGGCAACATGACAAGGTAGGAGCCCACCTACATCAGGTTTTCCTGCATGTAACACAGTAAAAAGGTAAGGATTAGAAGAACAGTGAAAATAGTGCACAGGTATTTCCCAATTGATCCTTATAAGTGATAGGAGATCCCTGAAAGAAAGCATGAGGGACGTGTCTGAACATCTCTTGCCAGGTTCTTGTAGGCCAAGCTAAGGTAGGAGAGTCCTTTAGATACCAAGTGAAGTATCCAGAGGACAGTCTGGAGCACAAACTGCAGTTATTATTAATGTTGAGATGCAGGCCCCCCTTGTGGGGGTGTGCATTGAGGTCTGGTGCACTAAGGAGAAGAGTGCGGAGGGGGGAGGCCCAGGCACACCACACACACATGGCTGCTGCTTTAAATCAGTCACCTGGAGGGATGTGATTGCTTTTGTTGAGGCCTTATGGTGACAGAGGGTTTCAAGGCCTCAAGAATGTCACATGGTGACAAATGTGATGTGCTGAAAGTGGGCACGAAAAATATCTCCAACTAAATTTCTTGAAGTAAATGACAGTCTTCCACAATGCCCACAGGAACTGGTATGCTGGAAGTGTTGCGTGACTGAATGTGAGATGCACACACACACTTAAATCTTTCCCAGTTTTGATCTGCTGTCTCTCAGTCTTCTTTTTACTGTCTTTTTCCTATAAACTCTTTGATGCAATGTCTTTTTTTAATGCTATGAAAACATTGGATCTTTCAAATCAAAATTGTAAAGGTTTTCATTGCAGCATATAAACATTTTACAGTCGTGGCTCATATTTGAGTTTGGTAATAACAGTGAAGGGAACACATTTAAAATGAGTCAACAAATGCGAACATGAGTTACGTTAACCTGATATAACCCCATTCCAGTGTCATTGCTAGCATTAGCTGCAACCTTACATCTTGTCCTTGTAGAGAGCTGATGTACTGATCGCTTCTTTGAGCTGCAGTTTGAAGATAATACTGTGAGATTCTAATGGTGATGTTCTGATTCATTGCTTATCATGTTTTTGGTCACAGGAAGGTATTTTAAAGCATGAATATATTTGCAGCATATTTTGAACAATGAATAATAATAATACATAATGTTCAATAATTGTTTAGGCTTTTAATAAGTGAAATTAAATCTAGCTTTTCATCTTAAATGATCTAAAATTATTGATAACACATTAAATGCATTCACACTTATTCCTCTCCTGCATGTGAATTTTTACTGCACAATAATGAAGATTGAGTGAAGTTTAAACCTGGTGTTTCTACTCATTGTATTATGGAATTGTAAAGCCTACAGTGTTAGCAATCAACAGGAGACAGAAGTGAAATATGCAAAACTGTTACTTCACATATCTCAAAGTATATATACAAGAGCTCTGTAGAAAAAAAAAAAAAAAATGTTTTATCTGTTATTTGTACTATATCTGAATTAATTTGTCCAAATAATTAAAATTCAGCTTTTAACAATAGGATGGTAATGAAAAGCAAATAAAAAAAAATATGATGTGTTAATAAATATAAGAAAAAGAAAAAAAAATAGAGATAAAAATTATTTCATTTAGGGTTTGTTTGGAAATAATGAAGTCAACAATTTTATTCTAATTCTTTCAGGTTTACCAGTAGGCTTATTTTGATTGTGGGTCATTTCTTTTACTATTCAAAAACACAAACATTTTCAGTTTGAGCATGTTTCTGATTATACCCTTTATAATTTTCCCTTCAAATTTTAGTCTGACTAGCCAAGACATTTAACTGAGATAAATCGCTGAAGAGATGGACAGAAATTTTCAGTGATTCCAGAGAAAATGATTTAGAAGCTTAGCAAAAGGAAAAAACCTTTCCTACAGGTTGTTTTGACAACTGAATATGCTGCTGAAAAGATATAATTCAATCTGACACACTGTGAGATTCATCCACTGTGTAAATTCATCCGTAATGATGGGCATATGTGTCAACCAAAGTATGTTATTTCTTAAAATTACTCACATTTCTGAACAAGTGTCTCCAAAACAGTCAGATTTGGTTGTTATGATTTAATTAACTTCATTGCATTGGTTAATGCAAAAAGGCTACCCTGCTGTACATTCAGTCTTTGGCATATGTCTTGCTCTATACTGCAGGAATAAGCTAAGCAAGAAGAATAAACAACCATTTCTGAGATCTGCATTATAAACAATCCTCTGGGCCTTATGAGAAATCTTTTATTAAAGAATACAGTTTATTGCTTTGCCATTGGACCATTAGATTTCACAACGTTCTGGTATAATCTTTTGACCAGAAGCAATTGGTGTCATTTTATCTTTTGCACAACTGTGACCAGTATATCATACGAGATATACTCTATAGGAGAGCTGTGAAGATGGTCAGCCTCTAAAAACCCATCTGTACTTCGTGTCTCTTGAATGGCATTGGGAATATGGCAAACCACATTAAGCTGTAGAGAGGAACTTTAGAGGAATTTGTTAGCTAACTTCAAAACCACTTTTTTTTTTTTTTTTTTCTTTTTTTTTCCTCTGTTGTAAGGAATTTCTGTGATAGTGAATTGGATCTACAGCCATGGTTTTCTCTTTCAAAATTTCCAATAGCTCTATGTGTGTGTATGTAAACATAAGTATACTACCTAGTAAGTATGTGCTTGTGTGTTTTTCTACAACTTATGTGATCATGGAAAGAGCAAGTTTTTCTGAAATCAGCGTTAATTATGACAAAGTAGGGACAGAGCAAGACAAACAAGTATATCATTTTGTCAGTTAATGTAATTTGTGTTAAATTAGGATCTTTTATTCTTCTCTTTTCCATGCTCCAGAAAAGAGCCTTTTTTGAGTCAAATTAATCTGTCTCCTAGGGAAGACAGCATAAATGGAGTAGCTTTTGTTAGCTGCAGATCTGTGCTTAATTATGTCAACGGCTGCTTCTAGATCCCTACCCAGAACTACATTGCTCCAGCAAAGCTTTCACCCTTTGACATCCAGAGAGATTTCTTAGAAGGGAGCGGCTGTGAGTCCAAGTCCTGAATGTAAGTGTTTAGGATGTGAGGCCACATGCCAACAAGCTCTCAGGTCCTCGCAGGATCAAGCTCTACATGACTGATGGTTCATGGTGGCAGTTAACCATGTTTGGTTGCTTTAACACCTTAATGGGTTCAATGCAGTTTTGACAAGCAAACTACTTTCTTGTGGTATTGTAGTAAGACACCACTGTAAATTCAAGGGTGAAGCCTCTAATGAAGAGCCAGTTCCTCACATGTTTTAAACAGCAAAATGCTCTCTCTCTGTTGCAGTTTTCCAAATATCCAGATAGATTTAAAACTTTTTTTTTTTTTTTTTTTTTTTGCATTAACACTAATTCTGCATGAGTACAGTCCTAACTGTATCTGTACCAGTAAAAATACACAGCATTACACTAAGTCTTAAACTATCATCACAGTTCTTGACACGCTTTTTTGCTTGGGCAAAGTGCTGCCTTTGCAAACAAATGGTGGCCATGGTTTAGGCATTAACCCAAACCACATGCCTTTGTCATTCAACACATTAAGCACAGCCTATTTTAGGCTTATGGATATCCTTCAGTTGGTCTAGAAGCCAGAAAATAGACCCTGGCCCAGTATCTAGGGTAGATATAGCCACAGGGTCCTTTCCTACGGACACTGACTTGCATGAGTCATTTAGTGGCAGCAGTTGGACTGTTTAGTTGGGGCTGTATGCCTTACTCTGGCTATAATCCTTACCTAATAACAGAACAAAAGCATTGTTTATGATTCCAGTTCTGAATTTGAGATTTAAATCAATGTTTATCTCATGGGGGGGTTGGATTGGGAGGGCAACAACAAAAATGAAAACCAGGCGTGGTCAAAAAACTGCCTTCTATGTTTTTTGGGTTTTGGTTTTTGAATCTTGCATCCATTTATTTTGGTCTCTGTTCTCATTATGTACCCCTCTGTCACTAATTTGTTTTTGCTATTTTCAGGTTTCTATTCAATCACTGTCATACTGTTCTTTTAAAACAATTGCTTCTTGGAGTGCCTCACATTTAAGATGCAACCACAAAATCATGACCTAAAAAATAAGTTTTATTCTAAAGAACACTTTGATCTTTTTCAAACCATGCTTCTTTACAAAATCCAATTAATTTTCCCAGTGTGATTCCTTTTAGCCAAAGTAAGCAAAGAGTACAGAATAATCATTTTACTTATTGACCAGAAGCTGACTAATTCACTGTTTCTCATCCTTTTACCAACATTTGCTATTGTTTGGGTTGTAAAGGCTACAGTGGATTTGCTTGTAAGTGAGTATATCTAGCAGATTCGGTTTCACCCTTTTTAAACCAATTTAAATTCAGAGCATATTGAATTGGCATTCTATGTATAACCTCTGATTTTTTTTTTTTTCTATCAATATTAGCTTACAGATTACTTTGAAAACGAAATTATTACTGCTTATCAAGATGAGATCAATATCACATCATAAGAACTTTCTTTCTAGATGTCATATGGCCGGTCTTGCCTTTATTTTCTACCTCTTCCCTCTTCAGTTTTCATTTCCTTCTCTTTAATATTATATCCTGATTTATACTGATTTGAAAAAGGACGGATTAATAGTATGTCTTTAATGTAGTAGTTATTTTATTGGTTAAGCCTTGATATCTTTTGTTATTTAAATATGAACAATTTTTTCCTCAGTAATAAATTATCTGAGTTCTTTAAATGGACCTTTTTATAAATACTACAGGTCTTTTCTGCTCATTCTTGAGATAAAGCTGCCATTAATTCAGTATTTTTAAAGTAGGCTTAATTTTTCTGTGTTTAATTGAAAGGGGGAATTTAAAGAATGGCAGAAATGCCAAGAATCTGGCAGCATTGATCAGAAATATCTTTAGTCCGTTTCTGAGCAGAGACCAGATATGAGACACACCAGTGGCCTTTACAGTTCTTGCTCAGGTATAACTACTGCGCTCTGGGTATCCAAAACTTTTGCTTGACATTAAATTCATTTGCTTGTTCTGTAGGTTGTACCTCTGCTTTTGTAGTTCTGTTCGGGTTCTGTTTTATATTTCCTGGAATTAGTTCTAAAATGTTCTATTTTATTCTGTTTGTGCTGAGACTCATTGCAGTCATTTAAACCGTGTGGTAAATACCTGACCAAACATTTATGGAAGGTTCTTTATACACACCTAGTTTTACTTCTTCGTTTCAATTCACAACCTCTATTCTATGCTATAGTCTAAACAAGAACTAGTTTCTGTCTAGTGATCCTTTGCAATTTTGTGTGTAAATACGCAATCTTGTGTTGTGCTTTCAAATATCTTCTTTGATGTATTGTTTCTGTTTATTGTCTCTATGTCTAAGTAGTTCAGATTCTCCATTACTCTTCATTTATTTGTTTTCCCCATAGTCCTCTAAGAGTGTTCTGTTTTGCCTTTTTATTATTACTTCTAATGAGAAAGTAAAGACCGGTTGATAACTTTTCAGGGGAGCAGTTTTTATTAGAAAATGTCAACTGCACAGAATTAGCTTTTTGAAAACTCTGTGAAGGCAACTGGAAATCAGGAATATTGCTGTTACATGTGGGAGTCAGAGCTTAGAGCTCCCAATTCCCTTATTCTCAGACTCTCTCTGCTCAGTGTGATCTGTTCCTGCAGGCCATACAATTCAAGTGGCTTCATCAGTTACAGGATCAAGGCTAACACTGGAAAAAGTGGAGGGTTTAATTTTTGTAACTTAGTTTCAGTTCCAATTTGAGATAATTTTGCCTCCAAACTTCATTTTTTCTTAGGGTGGAAAGTATGGGTCTGAGTGTGCAAACCTCTCTGTCTTGGCACAGTGTACAATTGTATATAGTCAGGGCAGAGTTCAGCAGTTCCTGGTCTCTCCAATGCAATGAGAAAGAACATGTGCTGCACTGGGTGCTAATGAAGAGCCCTTCTGCCCAAGGCACTGGAATTTATATACTACATTATTTCTGAACCTCTAGTCTCAGGTAATGCATGTGGTGTATGTAATCTCTGTGCTTCAGCTCCTGCTCAGTCATAGACATGTTTCACCTCTTTTCTGCTGTGTTCTCTCTGCCTCCTATTCAAAAAATCTCTGTTTCAAATTCTTTTCATTCTCTCCTGCTTTGGAGCAGTCCTTCCCACATGCTTATGATTCACCAGCTGTTTTATAGCTTAAAGCCTTTCCCCTGCTCTGTCTATTGGTTCTTCTGTTAAGATGTACCCCAACAGACTGCATGTGTTTCCAAAGGGCTTCCTAATGCCATGCAAACCTGAATTTCTTCTGAACACTTGAAGAGCCAGTCATTCAAAAGAGAGCTGCATTGGCAAAAGGATGGGCTGGCTGAACTACCCCTTGCAGCATTCCTCTGTGCCCAAGGTCTCTGGCCCCAGCACCTGACTGGCTTTTCTCCCTGACAAATGGAATGATGTTAGTTTCATTTCTGAACATACCACCTCAAAGGTGTACTGAAGCCCTGTTTAATTCAAGCTGAATTTGAATTTAACAGACATTGTAGATGATTCTTTCCACCTCCTCCATCTGGAGCTTGCCCCTTTTTTAAATAAAATACATCTCCATTACTGAAAATTTCCTAAATGCTTTCCCTACATACCACTATAACCATTTAATGGCATGGTTTAAATGCTGCATTGCCTGTTGAGCCAAAATTTGGCTCAGCATTGTATAAACAAATTATGTAGGGCCATCCCAACCCCTGCAATCTTGCAGCCTTGTGCCTAGATATGCTGCCAAAGATGAAGGAAGGATGAGCAAAGCCAGGGCAACATGCGGCACCATCGGTTGTCTGTAATGAATCACAGGTTGTTGTACCCACTGTGCACTGAAAAACAAATAGCTCTTAAAATAAATATTTCATGATAAAGATGGCCTTTGTTCAAATTGCACAGTGACTGAGCATTTCCTCAGTGTTCAAGTTGTCTGATCTACATGGCACGTGCCTAGAGGCAGATTTACTCTTGTGAGCTTAGCAGGTGCAAACAGTGCAAACTGATCTCTGTGAAAAGATGCTATTGTCTTCAACCCTCCTCCAGGATTTTTCTGGTCTTAAATTTGTAGCTGAGGCTCAGCTGGAGTTCTCCTGATTGGCATCTGTCACATGTGTTGACACAACATGTCTCACAAGTGTTATTAGTCACTGGTTTTCCAGCATGGACTTTCTGCTGCTGTGGGCCACAAGTCTGGCTTCAACACAGAAATTCTGTGCTGCGTATTTTTGTTTTTCACAGCTTAGAGAACAGGGCCTAGACAGAAGAAATAATAAAAAGTTTGAGAAGTAAAAAGCAGCAAATTAATGAGGGTTCAAGCTGGGTTTCATGCCAGTTTTAAACTATTGCACTGCCTGCTTCTTTTAGATTCTGTTCAGTTCTCTTCTTCCAGTTGCTGTAGTGCAATAGTTCTGTGTCTCATTTTGCAGTCTCCACTGATGCTTATTTCATTCTTCCGAAGCTCTCACAAATGCAAAAATTATTTTGGAGAGAAGATATGTGGTTTTATTCTCTTCTGAGAGGAGCCAGATTTTTCTCTTCAACAAACAAGATTGCATTTCTGCTCAACCACATAAATCTTTTGAATTTTTTTCTGCTTTGTTTTCAAAACCCACAGATTTTTCCTTTCTGTGGATTAGCATCAGGTGGGCAGCACTCTCCTTGCAAGGCACAATGTCATAATCAAATCAATTTTCAGAGCAGTAACTGCACGATGAAAGCATTTGTCTTTTCAGCTGTGGTGTGTCTGTGGGATGGAGGGAGTAGGGATGTCTGCCCTCTTGCCAAGCTCCATCCCTCTGCATCACCAGGAGCATGGTACCACTCCTTCCCTCTGCAACAGGGTTGACTCACCACTTTACTCACCCAAGATCAGGTTCTCTAGTGTTGTCCAGCCCCAAGGAGCCAGAGCAGCAGCAGCCAGAAACATGGTAAATCACATCATTTATGAGCTGACTCTTTGGGGAAATAAGCCATCCTCAGAGGGGTTGTGCTGCCTGCCTACATAGATGTTTTGTTAGGCTGTTATCTTGGGATATGTTTGTTTATCAGGAAGGAACAAGGAAATTGGCAGGAGCAGGGAGGGTTTTTTATTCTGCAATAGGGAGTTTTTATAAAGTAAAAATCATTTTTTAAAACTAATTCTGAAGGTTAACATAGTGATTCTGCTTTTAAAAATCTACATGTGATCTATGCAATTGATTCAGAGTTCACATAACTGAACTCTAAGTGTGTGCAGCTAATATCAGAAGAGGGAGGCTACTGCACCCCATAGAGAGCATCTGACTAGTCCAAGTCCAAGTGACAGCTCATCTAGGGCAGACGGTGGGTGCATCGCAGCAGTGGGGTGCGACAGTGGGATGGAGGTACCTGCTATTTTGGCAGCCTGATTGCTTCTCAGGGCACAAGAGCCCTAAAAAAGGGATGCTGCACTGACTCACCAGTCTCCATGACGCTGCAGAAACAGAGACAAGTGATGATGGTGGATTGGAGGTGGGCCTGTTAACTCTACTGTCAAGATGAAAATAAAACTTCAACGAAGTCAGCAGAAGCAATTTGGAAGTAAAAGGCATTAGGTCTCATTACTAGCTCCCCAAGGAGTCCAACTCCCAAAACAGCTGTCTCCTCTGAAAACTTTCAGAGCCTTAGGAACAGCACTGATAACTGGAAAACAGTGCAAGATGCATTCAGGAAGCTCCACTTTTCCTGTAGGCACACAAGATTTTCACTTCTGCCTTACATTAGGGCTTAGAAAGAGGTATTGACACTCAGCTCTCTTCCGGCACTATGAATTAAAAAAAAAAAAAAAAAAAAAAAAAAAAAAAAAAAAGAAGAAAGAAAAGCTGCATAGAAGGGTCAAGTGATTTATAGGAAACCTCTTTAACTAGACTAAACTTAAAGCTCATTGATATTATTGCATGGTAGCTCTGTTAGAAGGAGGAATTAAGAAATTACAGGGTAGAGCGTGCTCTGGCTTTAATATGTAAGTACCTTTTGGTCACAATCAGTATCTGACATCAACCCAAGGCAAAATGACCCTGCCACAATTACTCTGTCCATATGGAGTAAAAAAGCACTGCAACAGTGAGCTGAAGAACACTTAGTTGCAACACAGGGATCTACTGTTGTTTATACAGAGAGATAATATTTAACAACCTGGTAAATGTTTAAATAATATTGTATTATGGATAATGAATAGAGTTTAGTATATAGATGGCTTTCATCAAGAAGGGGGAAATGAAAAATAATACAAACAGAAATCAAAGGAAAAATCTTATGAAGGTTATACAGGGTCATGGCTGACAGATGTTATGTCATCTTGTTCTGTGCTTGTGTGCATACTACCTTGTTTAGTTGAATGGAATACTCTTAGACAGAAAAGACAAGGAGCCAAGAAATTGGAGAGGATTTTGGGGAAGAGCTACATATTTTACTTTGCAGGTTTTAAAATATGGGAAACACTCCTCAATGTAGGAAAGTTCTTAACATGAGTGTTATTTGTCTTGTGTGAGTTTTAATTTAGGAGTGGAACATGGATCCACTTTGCTGCATCTGTGTACAGGATCTGTGGGCGTGTAAACTTTGTCTTCAGCGTGGGTCAGATAAGAGAGCAATATAGGTAATATATATAACATCAATACATATATCATCTGCATGCTTGTTTGGTGTCATTTTGTTTGTTTTTCAGTTAGTATGCAGAGGCCATTGGGTCTGTTAATAGTGACTTTATAGTGTTTATTTATTTATTTATTCCTGCTGGAAATCTTTTCCCAATTCTATCTGGACAGGTTTTGTTGTTTCCAGGACTTGCTTATTCTAATTACAAGGCAATGCCCTCCACTGTCTGTGTGTGTGTGTGTGTGGAATGTAACATTAGGGTGTGAGATACAAAGGTTATAAGGCTGTTAAAATTTTGAAGACATTGCAGAATATATCTTCTGAACTCTAACATATATTTGCGAAGTAGAAAGAGAACTTTTAAGACTGGGCAATTGCTGTCTTTTTTTTTTTTTCCATATTTATTCCATATCTGTAAAGAAGAAACAATAATGATCCAGCAGCCATTTTCTGTACACAGACAATGTTTCCATTTTCTTTAGAAACTAAACAGCCAGACAAATTTTTTTGCTAAGATTCATGAAGGTATTTTGAAGTCTTTTTAATAAAGGTTTCCATTAGACTTAATAATTTATCATCTAGCTAATTGCACGAAATGCTCTCTAGACAAATCTCTTTAAGACCTAATCTTAGCAACAATATATTATTTTTACGTCAGTTCCTAGACCATGAAAGCTTTTTTCATGCTAATATTCCATGTGACTTCAGAATAATTTTATCTAGGCAATGAAAGCATGAGGTGGGACTTTGGTCAGAGTCTCAGAAAACACATTGGTTTTCTTCTTTATCACTGCACATTTCTTATCCTTTCTTGATATGCCCAATGAATTGAAGGAATTAAAACTATGAAATATGTGGGACAAGAAATGGGCTTGTATAATTCCATCAATAATTTAAAGTAGTTTTCCTGACAGAGAGAAAATCTGTAATTTTCTTACCACTGCAATTTAAAATAGGAGATATTTTTCCATACAGGATTTCAAATGCTTTACTATAGCCAGACTTTCAACAGAACATTTCCTATAAAATGTTGATTTCTCTGAGGTGTTTTCCGAATTTATTTTTATTTTGTTAGGGACACTACAACTTAATTAACTTGTACATGTTGTCTTTGTATTCAGTTGGTTTTGCTCCATGTTTCTGTGCTCTAACCTATCTGGAAACAATGCTATACAATATAAGGGAAGTGTATGTCGAAAATCCTTATTTAGATGAACAAGCAAGTTTTGTTTGTTTGTTTGTTTGTTTTTTGTCTTAATCCCATTTATTATATTTGGCCTCTCACATATTCTAAATGCAGTTATTAGTTGTGTATGTTCTTGAAATTTTGGATGGATACTCAGAAGAGGAGTACAAGAGGCAATTTCTTATACTAGGCAATATTTGGGAGTGGAAGTGTTCCTCAATAGACATTTTTAAGGAGAAAAATAATCCTCCTAAATCTATTAAAGCAATTTTTATTGTTTTTTAACATCATACATACCAAGGTGAAAACAAATAGTATCATAATCTAGTAAATAATAGTTATGTTGCTAGAGAAGAAACATCTCCAGTGTACGCCAAAGTCCTAAAAGAAGTTCTTAAGTTTGTGATTGGAATTTAGCAGGCACATTTCCAAAGGCATATAACAATGTTATATTGTCCATTGTGGTTCAATATGTGCTCTGGGTCATAATACAGCTCCTCCACAACATCCTTACCGTGAAGAGCAGAGGAAACTGTCAAGAAAAAACACTTATGTTAGAAGAGTTAAGGGTATTTCATCACACCTAGAAAAAGGCAGCTAAAATCTCATAACAAATATTTCAAAATACAGTATTCTTTCAGTATTCTAATGCACAATTGTGACTGAATTTCATGACCCCCAGATACAAGTTCATGAGTATGTGTGTCCTGTTACTGTTGTCCAGAGCATAGTTACTGTAGTCCAGAGGATATTTTTTAGAAAAATAATTTTTCTTTTGATAAAATTTTGAAAGGAATTGGAGGAAAACTCAAATAAATAGTTCTTTCACGATTAGACAAATACTCCAGAATTATACAACTATTTACAGCAGCAATACAGAATGCTACCTTTGTAGAAAAAGTAAAGAGCTAAATGCAAATAAAATAATTTGAAGAAAGGTGAGTGGAGATGGATCTTGAAAGTGTGATATAATAAATTTAACAATGTGGAAAGGAAAAAACTGAAAATTTTGAAAGGAAACATGGTTTAAAAATCAAAGTGTGTATTATAAAAACAAGCACTTAGAAAATCTTCTTGTGGAAGCTAGAAAGTGGAACCCAATGTTTATAATTTATGTGTGAAAAGAGAAGGAAATTAGCATCCAAGCAGAATCAAATTCAGAGTTGCTGTTTCACATAAAAAGATCTACAGATATTGTCATCTTGGATGGGACCTGCATCCCCACTAGTAAGTACTAGCATGTTATGCAGTAGATATTAGCGCTCGCTCCTTTCAAGTGGATAATAGTTCACAAAGTTAATTATTTATGATAACCAACTATGAACCTAACAATTGTTTTTGCCAGCAGCTAATTTATAATATGTGGGCATTTATCTTCTTTTTCTACTTAGTTTGCAGGCTGTTCAAAGGGCTTTATGAAGGAATTTTTTTGGACACTGCATGTGGAAGGACCTTGGGGCTTTCTTTAGGGGATATTGCAATGACAGCAAAGGCACAAGAGCACAAAAGAAAATTAATACATTTCTAAGCAAGATAATTTAAAAGTAGTAGATAAAAAACATTACAAAAGATTCTGTAGTTCTTTTCAGTATGAGAATTGAGTGTTTTAGTGTTCTTAATTTATGAGTTTCTGAGAATATGCATGCAAGGGAATGACCATAGCAGTGGAAAACATATTCTGTAGACCAGTATTATCTGTGGTAGCAATCTAGAAGTACAAGAGAGAAAAAAGGCAGAGCTATTTCTGTAATTGAAAATATATCTTATAGAGGACGTCTAATTAACCTAACTGAGTTAGGTGTGGCTGTGTTCTACTGATTCTGTTGTACCCTGTATTGGGATGTCTTGTTAAGCCTCCTTAATTCCCAGCTAAAATTTCTTTAAATTTTAAAGATTAAATTTACTCGGTAGGCAAAGACTACAACCTGTTCAGCTGTCTAGATGTTCTGCTTTCTACCTGTATCCTGCTGTTGTGTCATTCTCCTCCTGTAAACCCAGAACTGTCCTTTTCAGTGGTCATAGACAGCTTGTGCTGTCCAGTCTTGTTTTGTAACAAAACATCACAATTCTCCTAGTATGAATACTTAGTTTAGGTAATGCAAACACTGCATTAAATGGTCTGTCCCTGATTGATTCAGATTACAGTATTGCGCTATATCTGTTTGTTAACCCACCCTCTTCTCTTCTGTCACTCTATTGAGACTCTGTAAATAGAAGAATCGTTCTGGGATTCACTTGTAGAGTAGCACCCGTGCCTCCTCCTTCTTGCCATACCAAATTTTAACTGAATAGGAATTGTAAATTCTAAAACTGAAAGGACTGACTGTCATGACAATAAAACTCCTCTGCATTAATGAATTCCTTTGTTCCAGAGGTAGCCAAAGCAAACTCACTAATGCAGACATATCTCTGTGCAGCATCGCACAGCTCAGGGGCTGCCTTAGGACCACCCAGTGTTTCATCTGGCACGTGTCTGCATCTTCTCTTGTGCCATCTTGCTTTCCCAGGCTGCTCAAAACCAAAATGACTATATCCTGCTGGTTTGGTTTACTTAGAGGAGGATGCAGTTCAAAGAGAAAATGTAATTTCACAATATATATTTAGAGGTTGTTATACATGGCAGTGTTTCTGATGGTAAAACAGGCTTGAGTTTCCCCAGCTAATCCTATCCATTGCTCCCCCTATATCCACCATAGTTTATTACCCCTTCAGATTACTGATTCATCAGGTAAGTGAAAATATCATGGTTAAAGGGGAAAAAAAAAAAAAAAAAAAAAAAAAAAAAAAAAAGTTATATAACTTAAAAAAGCTTAAAAAAGAAAAAAAAAAAAAAAGAATTTAATGCAAAAATAGTTGAGTCAGCAGCACCGAAGGAGCAGTAGCATGAGAAGATGGAGAAGGGGAAGGCCGGAAGCTCCTGTACTGCTGTAAGGAAACTCAGATTTGGCATTGTACCCTGCAACTGGAGATGCTGGGAGAATGAGCTCTGAGAGCTGGGAGGGCTGTGCTGTTTCTTTGCAGCATTGGAATGCTCTACTGAGATGTTGTGATACAGTCTCAGGAACTGGAAGAGCTCAGGGGCTTGAAAAACAGAAGGAGCATCCCGTGTAGTTCATCATTCAACCACTGAAATTCGTGTATTTGTTTTTGTATTTGTATAATGTATTTGCTGTGTATTTCCACTCTGAAAATATCAGTGTCCCACACATAGGGTGTCCATCTAGTTCCCTTTAGAAATTTTATAATATGAAAGATTCCACAATAGGATTTACTCTATTTTCTTTCATATTGTTTAGTCAAGTATTATCCTCTGTTTTCCATTTTCAAATCCGGCTGTAATGACTGTTATTAAGATTGTGCTTGGTTTTCGCATACACAGGCTATACTATCTAGCATCTGTAATTTTTTTGCAAAAAGAAAATGAACGCTTCTGAATCACTCTTGTTGCCTCTATTACCCATCTCCAATATCTCTGACATCATAACATCTTTGTGCTACAGATTGCATTGTATTTCTCATCTGTTCTTCCAAAGCAAAGCTGGAAATTCAATATTGTTGTTCAATAAGATGTTCACAAAGACAGGTGGTGAGCTTAAAACACTGAAAACCTATGCTTCTTGTCCTGAGCAAGTGATTTTGATGTGACTTGTATCTGATTCTTTACATTTCTGTGCTTGTGTCCATAACAGTAGCAGGGCTGCAGAAAACACCCTGTGCTCCTTCCATGCGCCCTGAGTTAGGGAGTGTGAGTTCTAAGCTGGTCAGCAGAGATTTCTCAGGTGGTTACACATAGGGGCATTGATCTTGGATGGAGGCATGGTGGCAAATCAAAGCTTGCCTTGGTTAACTTTAGTAAGAGCTGTCTCTCTCAGGGAATTAGGCAGGTGCTTGCAAAAGCTGAAGGACAGCCCTTAGAGGAACTCTTTCTAAATCCTGGAATGCTTCCTCATCAGGAATGCTTCAGATTGTTCAAGCTGATCTGTAAAACAAAAGCTGAAACCTTTCCATCCCACTTCCACAGCCCTTTTTTATGACAGAAGTCCTATCATCATGGCACGATTGAAAATGCATTGACATTAGCACAGGGAATCCTACTATTTCCTGTAAGCATCTTGTATTGCAGCTGCCTAGTCCTTCAGAGGTCATGAGAAATGGCCAGTTTCATGGCTGTCTTGTGGTGCAGACGTGGTTGCTTGTGGAACTGAGTGAGCAGGCAAACAGGGTCACCAAGTCATCCTCAGAATAATTTGGAATCACCAAATTCAGCTTTAAGAAAGCTAATTAGTAAGCTCTGTTTTAGCCATACAGCAAAGCATGAAAACCAGATGAGAATGAAGCTGCTGGTAGTATGAGGACACATTTCTTCTCTAACAGGCTGCATCAGCATCACATGTATTGTGCTATAAGTGCTATAATATACAAGCGCTATAAACTGGCAAACAAAAGAGTTCTTGCAGAAATAGCCATGCAATGTGTGGGGGGAGAAAAAAACAGACAAACAAACAAACAAAAAAATAAGCTTACAAAACTAAACTTACAAGACCAAATATCTGTCTTTATCTGCACCATTCATGGAGACAGTCTGCTGAAGTTACACAACACTGTCAAATCTGGGCTTCTGTAAATGAAAACAAGAATTGCACTCTGTGACTGGGGATCCTTTTCTGGGAATGTCTGGCCTCCGGCCTTTACAAATCAACACCAAAGAGAGTTAAATGCCATCACAAATTATATCTTGCATCAATAATTTTCCCTGCATACTATATCCCATATGTAGATGTTATTTACCTCCATATGGGCAGGAAAAACCTGCCTCAGCTGCAGTGAGCAGAGCCCTTAACTAAAACATCAGTGGAAGCAGGAGCCTCCAGCTGGTTGGAGCTCAACTTAAATGCTCCAGCAATTCCTGGGACAGCAAAAATCCATGCATGGCCATGGAAACAAACAGGAATTAAAGAAAATGAATATGGTGGCTTTTATTCATTGGGACCCACAGAAAATTCCAAATCTGAGAACCAGATGTAGCATGGGAGGAGATGGGGGGGGGGGGGATTCATTGGCCAACAGTTGAGTCAGATGGCAGAAAATGCAAAACTTGCTCTTTTTAAATAGTGCACTTTTGAAAGTCAGTAAAATTGCTTCTTCCTCCTGGGGCCTTTATGTCAGAATGTCTCTTTGGCTAAAATTTGTATCTTCAAAGCAGCTACCCATGTAGATTTGCTCTGAGATCACTACTGCTAAGGAAAATCTAAAGCCTTTTTTTTCTTCAGAACAGTATCTGTGTCCTTAGAAGACAGGAAAGGAGAGGATAGAAAAGCATGTGAAAAGTTGGGAGAGATTCCCTCAGAATTTTCTGGCATGTTTGCAAATTGTCTCTGTTCATGTGAAAAAACAGCATAATATTAGATTTCTCTAATCTTCTCTAGTTTGTAGAGATGTTATAGCACTAACATATGGATTCTTCTCAACAGTAAGTTGTCTTGGAAATTGAACATAATTGTAGTAGCTATTCAGTATTGTAAAATACCTTGATTGAAGGTCTAGTTATCATTTTAGATGTAGTAGTAACATACAAATATTTATGCATTCCATAATATTTAAAAAATACATTAGATTGTATAGCCTAGCAATTAACAAGCTTCAGCTGGCACTCTTACTATACCCTATCACAACTATGAAAATGCGCCAGCAATGAGTAACCCATTATAGTTCTGCATAAAAAATATTTTATAAGCATAATTACATTTATTTTTCAAAGAAGAATAGCCTTTCCTGAGCTATGGCAGTAAGAAAGATTGTAGCCTGTGCAAGTGGAATTGAACGGAAACCAGATTATAGATTACCGTGATCTAAATCATTTAATCATTCCCCTTTTCCTCCTGCTTTCCTCAGTCATACTGTGCTGCTCTTGCCTGAGTAAAGGTTATTCATTGGATAAGTACTGTTTTTTCATTCTGAAAAGCTTTTCACCGTGTTTATTCACTACTGCATTTTTTTTTCCATGTGAGCTAATGTTTAATATAAAGAAGAGAGTATTTGAAAAGGAAAATATTCAAACTGTAGTCATTTGTGAGTGCTATTAAACTGACATCTCGGTTTGGTTCTGATTATAGCTTTAAATGAAGAAGGAGGCTTGGCACTCTTATTCATTTTTATTAATTTTGCTGTCAAAATTAGCCAGCTTTACTTAGCAGGATGTGCTGGGACTGTATAATGGGTGCTCAGATGCCGTAAATTTAAGATAACGGCTATATAATAAACTGTCTAAAATAAAATATGAAAGTATTAACAGCAAGTGCTTTTTGTTCAAATAAAGGTACTGATATAACAAACACACAATATTTCCAACAGTGAAAGTGCTGCAGAAACATTAAGCATTGCTACTAATATTTGTGCACAGTGGATTCTTGTAAGGTAATGCTGAAGCTGACTTGTAGAATCAAAAACTATTTCATCAACATCATACATAAATTTACTTAGGAAATTGAACTATAAATAAAACACTGGGAAAAATCTTATTTACAGCAAGTCTTCATGAACGTATGAAAAATGACATTTATAAAGGTAGATTTCTAAAACTGTGAAAGAAATTTGAAAAAAAAAAATCAACGCAGGAGTAGAAGATCTTGCTCGTTACTTCACTGGGTGCTGCATCAGACCTTACATGTGGTCAGCTAAATATGTCTCCTTAATGAGTAGAAAAATGCAGCTTTATTTGTTCAAAAAATATCTCTGTCATTATAACTGTTGTCTTTTGTTGCATATTATGGAACCCAAATTTTTGTTGGTAAATATCAGCCAGCTGGAGTTCCTGCTCTTGTAGATTCTTTTGTAATGGTAACTGGTAATTCCCACCACAGAAATTCAAGCAGCCTGCAGACCACCTACAGGGGGTTTACAACTACCCCAATCAGACATTTTTTCCTTTTCAGTCATTGCCTGTGCTCTAGGAGCACCCTCTGCTTTACAGAGGGTGCCTGGGCTCAGTCTCTGGCTCTCTTCAGAGACACCCATCAGACTGGCCTGCTGAGAAGAACTGCACTGCAAAATTCAGACTTAATCTGGCTGTTTTGAAGACAGTGCAAATAAATTTATTCATTCCATTATCTGTCTTTTCCATAAATGTATAATACTGGCTTTTGGGAAGAATTGGTATTCTGTTGTGAGAGGTGGGACACCCACAAGCCCTGTGTAGAGGGATATATTTGCATACTGTTGCTCATGAGCCTTTTCATAAAATTAAAAAAAAAAAAAAAAAAAGAAAAAGAAAAGAAAAAAAGAAAAGAAAAAAGGCAGAATGAGAATGCAATTGAAAGTGTTTTTTTTGTTGTTATTGTTGGTGTTGGTGTTTTAACTAGTTCATTTAATAATCCTAGCTGGAGATGCTGGGGGACAGACAGATCTGCAACTGGTAGGACCATAATATCATGGTATGAGCTTTCTCACATTGCGTCATAATGAATGTTATGACCATTTTCAGTGGATCCCATCAAAGTATTTTAAACCCTATGGAATTACATACTTATTTTATTAGATTATTTAATAAAAAACAGTAATTGTCATGAAAACTTGGTACATCACAATTTACTGCTTCCAGAATTTAACCAACCTTATAAATCCTGCTCTGGCCATACATCTACTTGAAATGGTCTTGCACAGATGACAAGTGGAAAACAGGGGAAAGCAAATGTTGGAGAAAGTAAGAGTTTGCTGTTTTGCAACTTGGGAAGTTTTCTCGTAAATCATTCATTACTGCTGTAGGCCTGAGTAAGGAGGAGAGTGAAGACTTTTTGTTGCCTTTTCCTTTGAAATTTAATGAATAAACAACAATCCAAAACATTATTCTAATCTCAGCTTCAGCAACTTGAAAAAACTTTCACTGATATTTATCACATTTCAATGTTTCTATGAAGCTTAAAATTCATAAATATTAAAATAGAATTTTATCACTTAAATGTGTTAGTTTCAACAAATATAGCTGCCGGTTATCACTGAAATAAATCATTAACATTCAAAACCAGCTTCGTTGCAAATAGGGAAGGCAATTATTTAGTACAATCCAAAATATATATATATATTTAAAGAACAACCCTTGGAAGATTGTGGCCCTTTAATTCTTGCAGAAAATCTTCAGTGCATTTTTTCCTTTGAAAAACTGCATTAGAAAACTTTTGTATTCACTGACACTATGCAAAAGGTGCTCTAGAAACAGAGCTATGCTAGTTAGAAAGCGTAGATTCTTCATCTAGTCAGAGCCAGCAGCTGGGCCAGATTCTGCTCATGTGTAGACTAGTGCTTTTTACCCACCTGTCCCCAGTGAGCCCTTGCCATGTGATGCTGTTTCTTGCTGATGCCTCAAGAGCCTGTTCAGGGACAAGCCTAAGGGACAAACTGCAATGGCAGCTTGATGGCTTGGGGGCCAGCTCGTAAGTCTTTATTTTGTCAACAAACTCCTGCATTGCCCTGATATTGTAACACAAGTGTTAAAGAGGAATGGTGAGCATTACTGATGAAGTGCTTTAGGGTGAAGTTTATGCCTCAGCACACTATGCCTGTGGTTGTCCTTCCCTCCTACCTGCCTGGGCAATGTACCCAGCTGCTAACAGCTATCTGCCTACCGCAAGGACCGGCAAACGCTCTGGGTCAGGCCCAGCCATGCGAGTCATGAGTAAACCTGCAGTGTGCCTTCCTGAGCAAATATGTGCCTGTCAGGCTGCTGAAGATGGTCTTTATGTGACACTTGTTATGAGAGAAATGATCTCAAATCTGCTTCCTCAAGTGGAGTTCTTATTCCTCATGTTACCTTATTGCAGGTAATGTTCATCACGTTGTGTTCTGAGGTCCTGTGATTGTGGATAAGTAGCTCCATCATCGTTTCTGTGTGGATAGGATAGGATAGGATAGGAATATTATTATTATTCCTAATAATTATTATATAATTATTATTTATAAGCACAATCAGCAAGAATGGTTTGAAGCATTCCTAGCAGGATTCCACCTGCATTGCTTACCTTTGCTCTCATTCACACTTGTAGGATGAGGGTACTTGTGAATGGCTTTGGAAGTTCAGTTAGAGGCACTGTATTAGTTCATACTTTAAAGAAGAAAACTTCTGCAGGAATGCCAGCAGTTCTATATTCTTTGAAATTACACATTTGTTCTTCAATATTATTTTATCATTCTGAAGAATGATTGCAAGCAAGTCTTAAAGCCAGGAGCTCTAAGAGCTCTACCAGATTTACCACATGAGCTTCAGTTATGTGCTGAAATGTACAAGGGCATTAAAGCTCTTGTCTTACAGACAGATGTCTGGTTGGTACTGATTCACCTCAGAGCTGCTACAGATGTTGAATTTTTGGCTTACACTGTTTGGACAGTAAAAATACCTAAGGCTCAAGTCAGTTTTTAACCAAGGGCTAAGATCACCTGAAATCGCAGAGCAGAAGGCGGATATGTACTTACTTACATGTATGTAAGTAAGATAATACTTGGTCATGCTGTGACCCCCAGCAAGGAAATGCATTTGTAGGTAACAAAAGCGATCTGTGAATTGTGTCTGGTTGTTTCACAGTTAGCTAAGCTGCACTAACTGCTTATTTGTGAAACAACTTGTTGTTTAAAAGATCTGTTGGATCTAGGAGTTGGACTGGATGATCCTTATGGGTCTCTTTCAACTCAGAATATTCTAAGATTCTATGATCTGTGATGTTTTCATGTTAAAAGTTTCAGTTGTAATTTACCTAAAATGGAAAACACAGTAACAAATTCTTGAAAGCACTGGGTGGAATTGCTTACCCAGTAGAGGCAGCTGCAGGCAGGAGTTATCCACCAGTTGTGTAATTAATAATTGAGATGATGTTCAAGTAATTTGATAAGGATTTTTTTTTTCTATTGGTAAAGATCTTCCTTGAGCAGGGGTCTTTTAATATACTTATTATCAGATTACCTATAGATATATTTGGAGAGTAAATGACAAGCGGGTAACCAGAATATGCTAGTGTTCATATTCTGAAGAAAAAATAAATTGCTATATTCAGGGTTAGTAGACCTTATTCTAGCACCTTTACATTAATAAATATTGTAATGTCACTTTGGTTTTCTTTGCTTTCTTTAACTTGTAATACACCTGCCAGAAACCTTGAATTACAGATAAGAAAGAGAGCTGTTATTATTTGGTGTGAAAGGCAATTGTTTCTAAAAGGGAAAACATGGAAGGATTTCTTTTTTTTTTCTTCTATCTTTCCATCCTTTGCACAAGGAAAAGATATCAAATGAAGGCAGAAATGAGGCTGACTTATCAGATATTGTGCAGTTTGATTTCTGTTAGTTTTTTGTTCAAGTGAAGTTTACCCAGAAGTGCTTTTTTGTTTGTTTGTTTGTTTTTATACTATAAATGTTAGGCTGCAGTTTAAATCTTTGCACTGTTCCCATGGAACAACAAGCAAGTTGGAAAGAATATAAAGGTAAGTTAAGAAGGAGCCTTTGTAGGGAATCTTGGAAAAAAGACAATGTCCTTCTGTGAATTTGTGTCTAGACATGTACCCAAAAGTTTTTAGAAAATGAACAGATGAATAATAATGGTTTTGTCCTGTTTCATGATGACTAGAGCAACTTATTTTTCAGTTTTCACAAGCATTGAATTCCAGTTTCTAACTCTGCTTGTAACAAACAGGACAGTGTTGATCAATATTAGAAATGGTAGATTTTATTCAATTGTTTTCACTGTTGTCATCACAAATATCATGAATGGCTCCGTATCTAATGTTCAAAAAGCACATAGGAGTTAAATTACTAAGTGAAAAGCCACTGAAAAAAATACACAGGTAACAAAATGTAGCTTGAGTGAAGAATGAGGTGCTAGGAACTCAGTTTTCAGGTTGCAAAAGTCTTGATTATTGGCACTGAGGAATCTGGGTTTCATTGTGCTGTGAAACACTAAAAATAAAAAATGGAAAAAAATACAAATATACTAAAATGAGAAGTATTTCTAGTGCAGATGTTGCTACTAAATATATTTCCTTACCCATCTTTGTAGATATGTCCTGTAGCACATAGAATATTGAGAAATGAGACAATTTTTTCATGTAAGGAATCTGGTTTCATATATAAATTTCAAGAGGTGACATGTAAGAAGATGACTTCTGCCTCTCAGAAGTGCTGTTTTTTGATGACAGTAATATAGCTTTAAAGGATGAGTGAATCTGACTTCTTTGTTAAGCTTAATCTTTATGGACAAATCTTGTACTACATAGAGGATGAGATCAGAAATGAACTTTGAAGAAGATGCTGTGCTTCTTTGGAAAATGCAAAATGTCAGCATATTCCAAAAATGGATACAGAATAGATAGTCAGACGAAGATGGAATAACACGGATGGAATAACATTTCTGACATTACTTTACCTATCCACAGAAATTCATGGTAGATAAATAGGGACCCTGTGAAGCAGAAAGCAGCATTCTGCTGTCCCACAGCAGCCCTGCTGAATTGGTGAAGTGTATGGCTGCAAAGCCTGCTCCTCTTCCCTACCTTGGGAAGTGGTGGGGCAATGTCTGCTCTGGACTAAGGTCTTTTGCATTTACTTATTCACCAGGGGGTAGAATATGACTTTCTCCATCTCAGTGACTGTCAGTCTGAAGGGATGCTGACAACCTGTCTGCCAAGGAAAAATTTTAAAGGGGATATCTGGTGTTAACAAGTAAGATGAATAAATGAAAGTTACATTTCTCTGTTCTATTAGTTAGATAATGTAAATGAGAATGGGCTCATCAGCCCACAAAGGTGACATGACTTTATGACAGTTAAGTCCAAGGAGTCAAATGGTATTTCTTGTTGGAGTTGCAAAGAACTTTTCATATTCTTTTTATTATTATTGTTAATAATAATATATATATATTAATTAATCTCAGAACCAATGGAATAGTGGAGATATGGTTCTGCTTGTGGAGATTTTCTTCTGATGCCCATAAACCAACTGACTCTTACATGTCTGTAAGCATGGTTGTTGCTCCACTGCAGAAGGACTGATGCAGCAGAGCTTGAACACCCATGAAATTTTCTGTGCTGACATTCCAGTTCAATTTCCTCTCCTGTACCTAGAGAAATATCATTAAATTCACTGGAACTCAGTTGCTGCAAAGCTAACAGGCCTATGGTTCTCAGCAAAAAATGTTGAGAGTAGAACATACACAGCATTAATTTTTCAGGACCTGCTTATATCCTGTGGAGATAATATGAGCTACAATTACGGAAAGAAAAAAAAAAAAAAAGACAGTTTTAGATATTTAGGGTTTATTAGCCTCCTTTTCAGCACTGAAAAGTGATTACAACACAAAATAACTACTTTTTGTAGTTATTTTAACTACTGTTTAATGTTGTATATGTTGTATAACTACTGTTTTGTGAATGCTTTAAACCTCTGAAGGTAACGTGTCAAAGGACAGAGGATCAGAACCAAATTGTGATGAATTTGAAAAACCTGTGATCTTGTGTCCAGACCTACCTTCCACATTGCTTGTGTGACTTCCAACTTATTTGCAATTGCAAATCATGTTTTTCCAATGTTGTGAGTTTGTCTTCAGAGACTGATTCATTATTGTCAGTTTTCATAGTGATCCGTATAGAACTGAATTTAAGTCAATGAGTTTGAATTTTAAATTTCCTATGTTGTCCAGCATATTGGAAGGTGTATACTGTGCTTCACTTAGATACACTATGACATTAACAACAATGATTCAGCAAGCGTACAGCTCTCCCTGTAGAGGGAAAACTTACACCATGCTTTCAATATAATTTCTTGCTCTATTTGTGCCCCTTTTTCACTTACTTACATCAGTAAAATCATTAGCCAAAACCCTAAAATTTATAATCCTTTTTTAATAAGAAAAAAATGAAAATTTATGCTTCAGGTGTAAGGTGGTATTTATGCCTGTCCATGCTGTCCATTTCTGAAGGAGGACAGAGGGCTGTTGGAGGACTTGACAGGCATGAAAGCAGAGGAGAAAGAAGTGATAAGGAACCCCACACATATCTGCAGAGGACATGGGGATCTGTGGATGGCTATCTGGAGGTACATTATATCCCAGCAATGATACCATGATCACCAGGTAGCAGCAGTGAAACATGATATATGGAGGGACAGAAGTGCAGCTCCTGTTTAGGCAGAAGCTAGGAAGCTCATTGTGATGAGGGATAAAAATGTACAATGATTTTATTAGAAATGACATTTTCATGTAATCAAAGAATACAGCACTGAAGCTTAAAGAGCAATTCAAATGCTGTGAAACTCAGGGGAGATTTGGGACAGACAGCAACTGCATTCCCCTTGGCATGTCTCGCACTACGTTAAAGCAGTTGCATGAAGGACTGCCTCTGATTCAGCACAGCACTTCCTGTGGTCTTATTACTTAATGCTAAACTAAGCTTCTGCTTTGATATTGTTGTTTGTGAATCACTGATCGCATAAAAATGTTATAATCAGAAATGCTGAGTGTATATGCATATCTGACGTCTGGGTTATTCTCAGAATTTTTGGAAAATACAAGATTTTTTTAATACATACCCAGGTTCTACTAGTGACTGTTCTAATATTTGGGTTAAACAAAAGAAAATCATCTAAATGGAGACTTAGTCATCATTAAACAACTCAGAAATAAGAACTTTAAAAGAGGTTTCTATATTATCTTACACTGCATAGCAAGTAACTAAGTTTTTTTTCACACCAGCTCTTGTTCCGTAGTTTATTGTTACTAAGTCATTTGTCCAAATAACTTTGAAACTATAGTAAAAACTTGACAGAATAGATGAGATTAAATAGATAAAATTGACAGTTGGGAAGTAGTACTGTTCTAGAGTGGAATACAGACTGAGGCATATATTTTTGTGTACATAAGTCAGGAATGTTCTTATGTGCCTTATATACCCTCCTGGGTGCATACGAGACATAGTCCTTTCCACTGTGCTCTGGTTAGGTATGCATTTATCAAACGAAAAGATAAGGAATCAACAGGACACGTGAAACACTTTATCTGTTCAGGGTCTTGTTCAGTTGTAATGCTAAAACAGGTGTGGATGACCACAGGAGACCATCTGGCCCACTGGGGAAGTGTTTTCTGAGATAAAGGGAACTAAAAAGGCGACAGTGCCAATTTGAAATTTATGTCATTTTAGGATTTATGTTAGTTTTCATGTACAAATCTTTATTTAGATGGATCCTTCCCATAAGTAGTACTTATCTCATACTAGTCTGTCATTGTATTTTAACAGATAATGGCAGAAAGATTCTTTGCAGCATTTAAAATTTAAATCCTGATCTCTGATCTGTTATTCAGTTTATCATGTAAATTTGATGAGATATTTGCCTAAGTAACACAAGCCAATCAAATAATTCACAAGAACAGCCTGCCTCTGTATTAGTTAAAGAGAAAATGGACACAACTCAGTGTGTTCAATTATTTCTGTACCATCTTCTCAACTATATGAACCAAATCTACAGTTATGCTCACAAGAGAGCAACTTCAAGCCTCTCTGAACTGCCAAAGCTATATAGACAATATTAGTGAAAGTGAAAATTGGGATCTATGGTTTCAGTGGTGTTTCTATAGGCCACAGCTTTTGAGGAAACAAAGGGCTTGAGGAGACCTGCTTGATAACTGGCAGCTCCCAGAGGAAGCATTATAACTTTCCCACATACTGCTGCCTGATACAACTTGACAACATCAACTTGAGTGCTGATGGGTTCAAAAAGAGGACTCCTGTATCCAGTCCAGGAACAGGAATTGTCACTGATTGAGGCTTATCAAAGGAAATGTGGGAACTTTACTTTCCCTGTGGACATCCATTCAGGAAGATCCCGGGCCTCCCATTACCTTTTTCACTGATTTACAGAGAAAATGATAAGCCATTTCCCCTATATAAAGAGGATTATTTAAACTCTATTGGTTGATTCTGATGACACAGTTGTGCTTTAACATCCTGGGAACATATTTTCCTTCTATACAAATTCACAGTTAGAGAGGAAAATAATTTCTTCATTATCCACATGTTAACTCTGGAAATATGCCCGTTAACCACTTGCTCCCATGAATCATTTTTTTTTTGTGTGTTTTTTTTCCTGTTTTTTTTTCTTTTTTTTTTTTTTCTTTTACCCTTGATGGGTATAAATAATTTAATATTGTTTTTCATACCTCTCCAAGGTATTTGACTAGGTTGTCTAAAATAATTAGTTGCAAAATTAAAAGTACACAGTATTAACAACGGTACAGATGACTTCTGGTGCTATTTGTTGTGTCATTATGCCCTGAAAAATCTCTGTTTTAAAAGTATCAGCATCTGTTTTGGTGTTCTCCAAAGATTAGTCTTGGATATTTCTTTTTTACTTACAGTGACAGTGGCAATACAATTTCTAATCATCTTAGGCTGTACAATGCAGAGAGAAAGCTAAAAAGAGTCTGAAACACAGTGGCTCTCAAGAGAAAGAGAAATGTTAGATTTTTGCTGATAGATGAGTGGGAATTTTGTTAACAAATTTTTCCTGAAATCCCTTTTAAATTATTCAGGCTGGCACTTCTATTGAAAAATCATCAAATATTTGGTAACTAATAGGCTGCTTTTGAAAGTATAGTCTTCAGAAAGTAGGCCCCCAAACATTAAAAATTAATTTTCCCTTATAAATGCTATCAAATGTTTCTTCCACTTAGGAATTCTCATATAGCTATAAATCATAGAATCACAGAACAATCCATGTTGGAAGGGACCTCTGGTGATCATCTGGTTCAATTCTCTGACTACAGCAAGGTTTTATATTAGGTTACCCAAGATTATGTCAGGTCAAATCTTTCTTGAAAATTTCCAGCAAGGGAGATTCCACCACTTCTCAAGGTGAAGGGTGACCTCTTCCAATATTTAATTGTTCTTACGATGACAATTTTTCTTTTTCTTATATCCAGATGCAATTTTCCCCAAAACAATTTGCTCTCTTCACCTCTTGTCCTGTCACGGTGCATTACTTGAAGAGTACCTCCATCATCAGTGATGAGATGCCCACCTTTTCTCCACGCTGAACAAAATCAATTCCTTCAACCTTTCTTCATACATCTTCAGTCCTCATGAACCTCCTCTAGACTCTCTCAATTTCTTAACGTATTTTTTGGCCTTTGGGGGAAAAGGAAAACTGGACACAGAATTCCAGGTGTGGCCTCAAGAGTGCAGAGCAGAGATGGAATACCTCCATCCCAATGTAAAACAATTCATCAGAAGCAGGTTTTTCAGAATACTAATGCTAGAATCTGATTTCTTGCTAAAAGTTATTGGATTCAATGTTTTTCCTTTGACTTTTAAGTAAACACACGACTAGAACAAATATATTTTTTTTATGTGGCTGGGTTTCATCTAGTTTTACTTTGAGTGTAATTGATAGAGCTGTTCAGATTCAGTCATCCTGCCGTTTATCATTTGCTTCCACCAGCGTTCCTTGACCAACAGCTTTATCTTTTTATTTACATTGAGATGATGCTTTAAGAGCTCTTTAGAAATCACTTTCCTGTTAATACTAGCTTTTTGGGCTTGTCTGCATTTGTCCACTGATTATGTCACCATGTTTCAGAGAAATGTAAAAACAATTTGTATTACTGCCCAGCCTTTCAGTCAGAAAGCTTTACAAAATCCCAGCAAACAAGTTCTCATCCATGAACATGAGAAATGCAACAATTTGTGTCACAGTTGAGAAAGCTGAAGTAGTGAGAGAGTACAATTTGGAACTAATAGTTCTAGCACTATCTGATTTTGCTGATCTCTTCCCAGATACATAGTGCACAGAGAGACAATGGAAAGCTCTGCTGTCTTCCTTACAGCTTTTCCTTGTCTTTCCTCATGTTGATGCTGGATCCATCCTGCAGTTTGGAACTTTACTACCATCCTGGAGTAAAGCCCTCATTGTGGATTGGTGACACTGGGAGTAGGGCAGACCAGGGAGGATCATCAACCTCTTCTAGCCCTCCCCAGCCCTCTGACATCTTCTATGCCCTCCTGCTTTCTCACCCACATACTTCAGTGTATTCTGAATTTCCTGCTGCCACAGTCTGTCTCTGCCCCATTTGAAAGCCCTGAGCTGGACAAGATGGAATTGCAGACCATTGCATGACACAGTGAGAACAGCAACTGCAGGTGCTAAAGGAATCATATCCATACAGAAGTTATATAGGGCCATGAAGCCCCAAACACTCTATAGCCTAGATGCTTACACTGAATACATGGTGTTGCATACTCTTAGGCATCTGTAAATACATTAAGACAAAATCATGTCTATTTCAAGCCATTTCTTGGCTTCTTCCAGTGTAGCTAATAGAATATTTCCAAGGTTTATATATTACATATTAGTTTGCCATTTTTGTTGTTGTTGTTTTAACTAAATCATAAAAGTGTGAAGAAAAAAAAAAAAAAAAGTGAGATTTTTAAAACTTAATGGTCTGTAGATTAGCCACTGTAATGGGAAGTCTTAATTTTTCAAAGGCATTCATAGAAGCACTTATATGTGACCCAGATTTTCAAATACCAGGATGTGTAGTGGTATACATAGCAGTATTTTCCTTCAGAAGACTGAGGTCTCAAAAATATTTTATTTTCCTGAGATTTTGTGAAGTTTGGAACTTGCATATCCATCAACAAAATGCTTAATATAGGCCTGGCAATTAGCTAGCTAAATGATCCAAAATACAAAACCGTTTGTCTCTTCTTTAGAACATACAAAACGACCTGAAAGTTCTTTAAAACTTAAAAATGATTGTTATACTGCAGTCACTATTTCATTTGGATTATCATTATGCTACTTTAATTTGTGGATGCAAACGGAGTGAAAATTGGGTACTGTTAATTAAATATTATATTTTAAAACCAACCACCATGAAAATAGATACTCAGAGCTGTTCACAGCAAATTTTTCTCTAACAAAGACTGTGCTCTGGGCAGATATGAAGTATTTTCATCTTTTTTTGCTTATACCCATAGCTGTATACAGAGCATTTGAAGCTTCAGCCTTTGTTGCTCTTTGCACTGAGACTGATATTCCTGAATAAATATTTATCTCATCTGATTAATACAGTGACTTTGGATGGGCTCTGATCATTTTCTTCATACAAAAGATGGTATTGTATATTACTTCTCCAGCTTCATTACCACAGATTTCTACTTGCAAACAATTTATTTGAAAAAAAAATGCATCTTGCTTTTCTTCTCTTCATGAAATGTTTGCAGTCAGATGACAGTGTTTATGAATTTGTTCATACTTAATATGGTTCAGTGAACAGATTTTGCAATTGCTGTGTAGTTCTGTATTGTTTACCAACTAATGACAGAAGGTGTTCGGGCAATTATTTGAAATTTACTGTTTGATTTTGATGGCAGGTCAACTGTGTATCTCAGTGGTTTTTTTTTTTGTTTTTTTTTTGTTTGTTTGTTTGGTTGGTTGTTTTTTTTGTTGTTGTTGTTGTTGTTTTTTGTTTTGTTGTTGTTGTTGTTTTTTGTTGTTTTTTTTCCACTAAGTAACTAAACTAATCTTTGTTTAATTTACGTTCATCTCCAGAGGCAGCTTGGGGCTTCTCAGAAGGATGGGGAAGACTCAATTCTGCTGCCCCTTGGGGAAATGAGATGGAACCAGGGCACATCCAAAGTGCTCCAGCTGTGGGATGGGAAAGGAATGGAGATAAGAATGGGACAAGGATAAAAAGCCAGTGAGAAAAAAAAACCTGCAAAATTGCATTTGCTAGTCTTGCTGCTGGTAAAGGGGGTTAAATGGGTCTGTCTGTAAAAGAAAGGACACAAGTATTACAGAATCACAGTGTAATTCCTGTGCTTCAGATCTTGATTCTTCTCTTTGTCAGCACCACCAAGTAGGGTGAGATCCACAGCTGTGGAGACTGTCCTTTGGTAAAGGGTGAGGCAGATGAGGAGGCAAAATCTTGGCACTGTAGCAAAAATGAACCTCAAGAGCAGGGGCAATGAGAACTCATTTCTCCATGAAAATCAGGAAACACTTGGTGGAAGGGACAAGAGGTGTGCTTGTCAGTGCAGCCTGTCAGTGCAGGGAGAAATGACATGTGGAAGCATGTTTGTCAAGGGAGCAGATGGGAAAAAGGCTCAGCATGATTAAATGTATTATTAGTTTTCTACTGTTGTTACAAGCAACTGAATGATTATAGAATCATGGAATCATTCAGGATGGAAAAGACCACTAAGTTCATTTAGTCCAACCTTTAACCTAGTACTAAAGTCCACCACTAAACCATGCTATTAAGTTCTAAATCTACACCTTTCTTGAAGACCTCCAGGGATGGTGACTCAACCACTTCCCTGGGCAGCCTCTTCCAATGCAACACAACCATTTCAGTAAAAAAATTTCTCCTAATATCCAACCTAAACCTCCCCTGGCACAACTTGAGGCCATTTCCCCTTGTCTTATCACTTGGTGTTTAGGAGTAGGGTATGATGTAATTCTTCCCCCTTTCGGTTAAGTTGCCCTTGTTTTTTTGTGCACAGTATTTGTGAAAGTCCAATTTCGTAAGTGTACTTGAGAAAAACATTAATTTTTTTTTGTGAATCTAGAAAGATTCAGAGTCTAACCTGTTTTCAGGGGGTGCTGTGCTTATGGTACTATGTAGCCTCACTGGTCATGGCTTGATGTTACAGGCAATCCATCTTTAGGTCTCTGAGTACTGCACCAAAACCACTGTGGCAACATGATTTAGAAGGCTGATGCCCTGCAAGCCTAGTCTGCTGATTCAATCATGTTTAGAAAATTTGACCAGTTTTATGTCAGTATGGCACCATCTGAGCCTGAGTTGTAATTTTATGCCAGATTGAGTATCATCTGTCCTCAAACATCAGACAGCAACAACGTGTAACAGTAACAGAAATTTGGTATCACTTGTAGAGGTGCTTGGTTGGAAAGGTGAGTGTATACCCACTCTTGATCCACGATCAAAGTTGCTTGCTGGTTGTCATGTATGCATCATAGGATTGTAACTTTTATGGCTTTTTTTCTCTCATGGATTTAGTTTTCTTCACTCAAATGCAAATTGTGCTGGATGCCTGGATCAGGTGTATTAGGCGATAGAAGAAAACTTATAGGGGGGCTACCCATGCACTCACATTAAATATTACACAACATACTGGTGATACAAAACATTCTGTGAGCTTGTTGTGTCCAATGCACTGATGTACATTTAGCAGTGTGTAGTTATATCACTATCAGTTAATAGAAGTCAAAGATTTAGATACTAAATAAGTGTGTTTGGGCATATTTGATAATTCCTGTCTTTCTTTCCTTGCCACTCAAGTTCAACTCTGCCAACACCAGGGCCACAGCAGGCCCAAAGTGTAGAAGTTAACTGACAGAAGCATTGACTAAATATCAGGCAAAGCTGCAGCTATAAGAAATCTGAAAGCCATAAATGCTAGAAGAGGAAAAGAATGTCAAGAATCAATCGTTTGCTAAGGAAGGCCTGCTACTTGTGAATTTTTTGCTTGTTGACCAGTTCTGTTTCTCTCCCCGTTTCTATCTGCAAGTCTCTGTTCTAGTCTGTCATTGATTTACACAGAAGAAATAGAATTAGTCCTAAAGGACACAATTGTTTCTCTAATTCCCAATATGAATCTGGGTTTGCACTTGACTTTCCACTGTGCCTTTATGCATTTAATTGCACTGTGAAATTCAGTACTTTGTGTTTGTTTGAAATCATAAAATAACTCTCATCAATGAGTCTTTTTTGCTTTGGTTCAGTCACAGCATGTGTATGATTTAAAAGTTGCACCACCCACGTTGTCCAAAAATTTTGCTATGCACAGATGCTCAGTAAATTGCATACCTCCATCTGTGGCAATATAATTAGCTGGAAGAAGGTTTGAGTTTGGATGTAATGAATTGTATTCTGATGCAGCTTGAAACTGTTTTCATTCCTCTGAATTATGGGGGTGGGAGTTCTGCCATTTAATATAGTCTGCTCTTAAATTTAAAATATTTCTCAGTTTAAACTGAGAAACTGGTTGATCCCATTTTAAGTAGCAAGAACTGAAGTGACCAAACCTTTAAACATCCAGTACTTGTTCAAAGACTTAACACATTCATATACTTTTATAGTGGCTGTATTCCTTTTTCACAATGGGTAAGCATTTGAATATGATATAAGTACAGTAAATACCAGATAAATGTATTTCTAGAAAGTAAATTGGTGGGTGTTTTCTATAATAATAACAATTCTTAGATTTTCAGTAACGTTTTGTATTTGAATATTTCAAAGGCTTCTAATAACTGCTGAGTAACAAAACCATGTAAGAAGCCAGAAGAATTGTTTCTGTTATTTTAATAAAACAGAGGACAAAGGGACTGTGATTTGCCCAAACTCAGCAGAAGCAGTAGAAAGAAAATTCAGGCATCCTATTCCACAATATTATTTTAGTAACTCAAGTAACACTCAGAATACATAATAAATGCCATTCTCAAGAAAAATCTTCACTGGAACTTTACTTCAGTTGCTTATTAGGTTAGATGAAGTATTCCAGAATAAAAGAATGTTTTTCTAAATGTGGTAATATTGAAATTTTTACATATCATTTTTGCTGTTCTTCATGTCTAAACAAATAAACTTATACTTCAAAAAAATCTTTTGAATGTGTGCCCCTGCTGGTACCATACACAAAGCATAATCAAAACACTGTTCAATTGCTGCAAAAATACACTTTTCTCTTAGAGCAACTTACAAATTCAAATATCTATCTGATCCCCATCAAAGCAGTATGCACTGTATTTATTATCTAGGAAAACATTAAAGTCTTTGTAGACACTTACTCTTGGTCCTGTCTTTTCCCTTTCATAAATGCATACTCAGTCTTTCTCCAGAAAAGCTGAGGGGTAAGAAATCAGAGCAGTTAACAACAGGTGAAATTCACTGCAGGGAAGAGTACAATATACAGCCAACTGCTGTATGAGTTTACAAGACTCCTGCCAAGAAAGACATAAATAACAGCTCATGTTCTCTGTCATTTCTTCAAGATGGAGGTTACTAGGCATAGTAAAACAACCCAAACCTCTAAAATATCACTCAGTGAGTCTAACCATTAAATTAACCCTGTAGAATGGGGCTACCCTTGGAGCTACGGGTAGTATTTAAAATACTGTTCTGAAACAAGGCAATAGGCCCTCCAGCAGCTCAAACTGTATTATCTTGTTCAGATTCCTTTGAACTTCAGCAGATCTGTTAATGGAGTTTCTGGGGTGCTCCAGCTTCTCCTGTGTGATGTTCCCATCCTTCTATTTGCTGCGCTTCCCAGATTTCCTACAGTGGTAAATTACATACTTGGTAAACGTCACAGACGCTTCTCTGTGCCCAAAGAGCAGGCCCACAGCCTGTCCTTAGGAGGCTCCAGACTGACAGTTTCCTTCACAGCCCAATCCACTGTTATCTTCCTTGTAACCAATTCCTTATCCATCTTTCAGTTCCTGCCTGTATCCTCGTAGAATCACTGAAGTTGGAAAAGACCTTCAGGATCATCTGGTCCAACTATTACCGTAATACCAGTGTCACCCACTAAACTAAAATGTCCCTAAGCACCACGTCCAACCTTTAATTTTCCCCAGGTTCATGATAAGCAAGGGGACAAATTTCTCGTCAAAAGGAAGTTTGTACTTTTTGAGGTGAAGTATCTCTTGTGTTTATGCAAAATATCTCCTGTGTCTGTGTCACCAATTCCTATAAATATGTAGAATACTTTCACATTTTCTCCTTTTGTTCTTGCCTGTCCTCACTTTTTACTGATTGCTCTCAGATATACAAAGAAAAAAAGTTTTTTAAAAGGAGTTTTTTAAAGGAAAAAAAAAATTAGAAACATTTAGAAAAAAGTTTAGAAAAGAATTCCCAGTGAATAACTTAGTACAGTGCAGGTGCTGCAAGTACCCAAACACAAAATATATGTTGTACCTTGGAGGAACTCTTAGGTCTTTAACCTAAGAGTTTTGTGTTTGACAATATGACATATATTACCTGACTTTTGGTATGTGAAGTAAATCTATTGCATTTCATATTTAGTCAAGTTTTAACAAGTGGTTTAGTTAGGTCAATATTTGAAAATATCTTCAGAGAAATTTTGGCAATAAAACAGTCAATAAATTCACTTTGGTTGAAACATTGTTCTTGTAGAATCATAGAGTAATTTGCATTGGAAAGGACCTTTGGAAATCATCTAGTCCATCTTCCTTCTCAAAGCTCTTAATTTGAAAATTAGATCAGGTTGCTCAGGGCCTTTTCCAGGTGGTTTCAGAGATCTCCAGAGGTGGAAATCATACAACCTGTAGTGCAGACTATGCTAACTGCATCTTTTTCCCTTATATTTAGATAAAATTTTCCCTGCTGCATCTTGTGTCCATTGCCTCTTGTCCTATCACCAAGTACCTTCAAAAATGGTTGGCTCTGACTTCTCTGTGCTCACTCAGTCAATAGCTGAAGAAAGATGTCAAATCTCTACTTCAGGCCAGAATAACCTAGCTTCTTCAGCCTCTCCTAGAACATTATGTTCTCCTGCCCTCATCTGAGCACCCTTCAGTTTATTAATGAAATTTTGCATTGGACTCCTGGTTTAGTCCCTTAAAACTGCATAGCAGGGAGCAATCACTTACCTTAACTCGTTTACCTTAACTCTTGCTAGTGCAGCCCAGTATGTAGTTAGCCTTCATCAATGGAAGGACTCAAATTGGAGTCCTAACAGCATCATTTAATTCTTCTATGCTTTCCATGACAAGAAGTTAAGAATGATGGCAGTCAATTATAATAAATTCATGAAATACAGGTGGCGGCCTACATTCATGAAATGCAGGTGACTGATTGGTTTTCTAGTGGGTGATGCAGATTGCTGTTTTTCAGATATTTCAGGTATGATTTTGCATTAAGGTTACTGATCTGCTTGTAAAGCAGAGTGGAAACAACTTATTTCAAATGTTTAGATCCTTGGAAAGGTATTCAGAGTTTTTCTCTTGATATATAGTATTGCTGAGTTGCAAGCTGGATTTTTATTCCTGTTTGCTAAGATCAGGGCAAGTACACTTTTTATTATGAATGTCCCATCTGGTATTTTTAGAGATATACCTTTAAACCTAGTTCAGTGTTCTATCTTGATAACAAAACTTCTGTCTTCTTAATAATTTAGCTGTATGATAATGCATCAACTTACTATTCTATGTCAACACCTTGAATGTTCTCTTTTAAGTTATATAACTTTTCCTAAAAAAATCTTTTTTGGACCAAAATATACCACATTTCTGTTAAATACATAAGACCATACTTTTCATTAAGTTTGATAAAAAATTAAATGCAACAATTTTCCATCACTTTTTCAAGTTTGATAAACTACATCTTTCTCTTGTACTTGTTCAGGCCCCAAACATTACATTTCATTAAATTTCCAAACACTTGATGTTATAATCTTTAATGAGAAATGGGTGACTTATCTGACAAAATCTAAACTTGAGTTTCATGGAAGACCTGCTCAGTGTTTAGGAGCTACTTGTGGTTAGTTTATTTAATAAATAAATATATTTAATAAAATAGTCTTGCACATTACCTCATTTTAGATGCTCCTTTAGATTTAGAAGCATCCATACTCTAGAATTGAGTTCGGTGGCACGACTGTGTGAAAGAAATGAATAGAACATGATTAATTGCTAGTTGAGTTATACTAAACTAGCAACTACTTTACATAATGGATGTCCTATCCTAACAAGTGTTGGCTGGACAAAGCTCCCATGCAGGAGGTTCGTGCTCTTCAGTTCTTACTGATATGATGTGGAAAGGTATAAGCAAAAATTACCACTCAGATGACACCTGATCCTGAAGTTGTTGCTCTGAAGCCTGTAGGAATACATTCAATCTAGCTATATATTCTGTTACTTGCTAGCCTGAATTTCACATATTTTCCTATGGTTTTTCAGGTGAGCTTTCACAACCTGCACTAACACACATGCTACCTATGTTAGTGGTGCATGAACAGGTTGCACAAGGACCTATGGGTGACAGTCACTTCTTTGATTGCCCTGTATACAGATACTGAAGAAGTACTGGCAAAGAGGGAGTTCAGGGCATCCTTTTGTGAAGCTCATCTTGCTGAAAGAAGTGATAGTTGGACTGGACAGGTTTCAATTGAGGGTTTCATTTCTTTCATTATGCTCTTCCCTTTTCCCTTTTCTTAACAGAAATTGGAAATCAGAAAAGATAAATTGTGACAGGGCAATCCAGGTTTAGAGTGTTCTGCCTGTGAATTGCTACAAATGAGAAATAGTATGCAGTCAGAGCAAAATACTCCTCAAACTTCTCCACTGTTCTTCACATGTCAGAAATGGGCAGAAGGAAGGATGACATCCTTCATGACACAAGAACAAATGACAGAAGTGCAAAAGAATCTAAAGGTCTTCTTTTTGAAAATACATTATATTAATTCGTTATCATCTCTAAATGATGTCTTAATGCCATGCTGATTGTGACATCTGGAGCTGCTGTAACATGGATAATGAAATTACCTGTGTGTATAAATGACTACTTCTTGTATCTCACCCTGTCTGAACTTGAGACAGATTCTGAATACAAAACAGTGCAGGATGTAAAGGATTGTAAAGGGCTGAGCTGCTCTACTGAGGTGCTAAGAACATTTGCTTTCGTAGCAAGAAGGATGTCAAAATTGCTCAACTTTTTGCATGATTGTGCTTTCAGACTCTCTACCTCTAGCGGATTGACAAGCCAAATAGTAGAAAAAGTGAGTGGGGAGTTGCCATGGTGATTGCAACATTTGATAACTGCAAAAAACACTGCTCCATAAAGCAACCATAAACCAGAATACAAAGATGGCATTTATTGTGACCAAAGTCCAAATTGCTAGAAGACTTGCTTTCAATATATTGATAATTGGTTCAATTTGATGCCTGTGATATGACTTCACACTCAAAACAGGGTTTTTTTGTTGTTGTTTTGTTTTGTTTTGTTTTGTCCCCTAATGAATTGGCAGAGACAATAAAGAGAGAAAATTGAAATCTGAGAATTGTCTAGAGATGGTAACCAAGCAGATATCTGTCAGCATATGTATTCCTCTCTACTATGTGGCTATCTGTAATGGACTCTTCTTCTATACCTTCCTCTTCTATGGTTTTGGAAAAATAATGTGTGCAAAAGCAGGTTTTTTGGCTATGCCAGTGTGCCACAGAAAGTCATGGCAGAACAAAAGCCATGCATTTATAGAACCATGTCATGCATTTATATCCTTGTTTTGCTCCCTGTCCTGTAGTTTTGTCTAGCTAGATTCAGCAGCATAGATATAAGAAAAGGCAGTCTCCAATCATCAACAGAACAGATTTAAGCTTTCTTCTGTTACTATAAAGAAGCTGTTCAGTCACTTTTAAAATATTTTTTCTCCTAAATATGTAGCTCGTGCTACTCCTAAATCTGTAGCTAAAATTTCTGTAGACATCAGACTTTAACTAGCTCTGAAAACAATATTTAATTTGTTTGATCTCAAATTAGCTGCCATTCTGTTTAGAATGACTAATTTAAAGTTTCCGGTTGATTCTGTTCACAAATCTTAAAAAGCCTCTAGTAATAAGCAGAGGGAATCATAACTACTGTCCAAGAGAATGGAATGACTAATCAGATCACCAATTAAAGACAACATAACAGTGCACAGGAAACATAGGAAAATTGAAGATTTTGCTCATGCGAAACCTTTTTTTTTTTTTTTTGGATAATCCCTATAATACAGTATTATAGCATAAAATCAAAGTCAGTATAATTATCAACATAGAGATTCTGGTAGCCTAACTTCACTTAAAGCTTGATCATATTTTTTGACAGTGACTGTCTTCTAAGATACAGAGAAATGTTAAGTGCATTTGTAGGAGCAAGCATCATATTTTCCATCGCCTAACATGGCCATAAAGCCCAACTAAACAGTACAAGAAAGGGGCTGGAGTACAACTGGCTTGACAGTCTGGACCTTTGACAGTCTTTTTTTTTTTTTTGGCCCCCATTTATTTCAAGCACAGAGATTATTAAGCACAGAGATTATTATTGCAAACTTACTCTTTAAACAGCACTGACTCATCACTATCCATTTCAAAATTTTATTTCTGTATCACTATCCAGTCCTTTTGAAGTATTCCTGCTACTGGTTCTGTGCTCTTAGTCTCAGTGAGTTTGGGTTTTGTTTGTTTACTCTAATTAGGCTATGATTATGAGTTATGAATAAAATTTAGGGGAGGTGGGAAAGGATAGAAATCTAGTTTTTATTTTTGGTAATTCATAAGTGCACATTGTTCTTTATGTTAGTGTATGACTCAGACAAGAAGGTAAAAGTTTCTGATTCAAGATCTGAATCAGACCATAGGTTTCCATGCATCTGTTCAGTTTTTGTATGAACTTAAACTAGCTTATGGATAACAAGTCGAACTGAAGATTAGCAGGCTAAAATTGTTTGTCAAATCAACTGCATAAAAAGTAAAATAAATAAAATAAAATAAATAAAATAAAATATATATATATTAAGAAAAAAAAAAAAAAAAGATGTTGCTTCTAACCTTAACAAAATGAGGGAATAGTACAAAAATGTAATAAGGGCATAATTGATTGCATTACATCTTTCTTTGAATAGTTTCTTTCATTTGAACTGTTCATTTGGTTAGCCATTGTTCTGAGTGAGATATAGCCTAAGCAGACATGCTGCTGCAAGCTATGAGGAGAAGGGTAATTTTGGGGGGGGGGGGGGGGGTGAGATTAAAGGCTGATGGATGTTGTGTAAAATTGGGCAGTCCATCTCACTGTGCATTGTGGGAGAGGTAACTGTGGTCAACCTCCATGTGCCTCTTTGTAAGAAAAGGATATGAAGCAGTGGTTCTACAATACTAAGCCCTAAAGAGAGAGTAGGAGCAGGAAGAAAATACAGAAAGAAGAGAATACCCTGACTGTTAAGTCATGATGTGGCAAAGTAGATAGGGATGCACAAAAGGTAGGGGAGGAAAGCCACATGGGGGATCCAGCTCTTCTTCAACAGAGGCAGAGAATCTTCTTGTCAGAGGCAGATTCTGTGCCTTTCTGTGTACATCTACCACACACACAGATCTCACCTGGGTCCTGGCCCTTCCCACCCTGCAAGTAATCTTCACTCTTCCCTTGAAACCTCTTTCCTATGAGCCGATGGAAAGCAAACAGACTGAGCAGGCAATGAGGCCATCCATGGGCTGGTCCTGCATGGCTGGTGCAGCCTATAATCAGTTGTTACAGTCACTGTCATTAATTTCTGGCTTCCCATTTGTGTTCATCAGCAGTGGTAATTTTTCTTTTTCTTTTCCACTAAGCATACCTCAAGCCTCCTACCTTCCAACAAAATGCTTAAATGAATCAGGTTTATAGGATGCTTAGTCTTAATGGGGAAATAAAAAGATGGAAGAGAACCTGCAGACAATGGGAGTCCTCACCCCACTCCATGCTGTGACAATATATGGACCTGCAAGACATCATGAATTGCTCACCTATACCCATGTTGTCATGTCATTAAATTAATCCTTTCATGGTTATTAATTGCCATGCTTCTGATTGATTTCCTTTCCTGAAGGAAAAGCAGCTTGCAGAAACAAAATGATTGTTTTCAAATTCACAAAATTGTTATTCATTGCAAAAATAAGATTGCTTTTTCCTTAAAAACTCTCCCAATTATATTAGCCATGCTAGTTACTAGCTCCTTCTGTGAAATAAGTTTTCTTCTGCCTGTTGTTCAGATCTGAAAAACTAGGAGACAAAGCTACTGAAAAACCACTATTAATTATGGCTGAAAATCAAAATATTGAAAACTGACAGGGAGTGTTAGTTCTGCACCTAACTTCTCTCAATGCTTTTTTCCCCAGCTTTAATAACAAAAAGCTGTAAATACTGTCTGCACATTTCCACTTCACTTTGTGAGCGGTATTCTTGAAGTAGAAAGCTCTGTGTTTGCAATGCTCTTTACCTCTGGAAAGTTACTGTTATGATTTTTCTGAGGAAATCCAGCTTTGTTTGTAGCTCTTAGCAGTTACCAAGTTAGTAGCTAATGAAATCAGACTGTGGTGGTGGAGGATGCTAATAACATAATTAGGTTTGCATACTTGAGCCATGCCATACGCATTCATGATACTTTACAGGCCTACGAAACACAGTTACTGGCTGAAGTCACAATTAACAAATGCTCAGTGAGGAAAAGCAGGGACTGAAAGGGTTGAGACACAAAAACACAGCAACAGTTAGATTGTACTTCTTTTCTTATGCATTAAAATAAGATGAAAAAAAATGTTTGTCTTGACAAGCCCCACTGTGAGGAGCAGAAATCCCATCTAGACTGATGAAGTGGAAGGGAAAGGTCAGTAGAGTTTGTCATCTGCCCAGACATGGGTTGTGATGCATCCCCTGGATGTGAAAGGTCACTCAAAGAAATGACTTCTGTGTGAGTTTCCCTATGGAATGATCTCATCCTGACTGAACTCAGGAACCCAAGAGATGATAATTGAAATGTGATTTTCCCTTGAGCAGAAATGCTTCAGTGTGATGGGCTACTGTGTTGAACCTCCATTAAAGAAACTTGTGGCTATTTTAGTGGCGGTGCTGGCACAGCAAGGATGTTGTGTGGGTCTACTCTCCTGGAGAGAGACCAGTGCCTGCTTATGGGGAATGAGGAGAGGAATCTGTCCTGTGATTGTTTGCTTATGGTAGTGCAGATGTTTAGTTGCTGTAGGAAATCAGTTCCACTTTGATCCCGCTGCAGTCTCACTTAACTACTGTAGTCTCATTTGATACTTGAGTTTTATTGTAGAATCCTCCTGCTGTTGATTTTAGCTCCAAGGAGTCTAAGATCCCTGGGGTCTTGTCTATAATTTGTATTTTTCAGTGGTGCATGGATTATGATGAGACCCAGGGAGTACAATGATGTGCCCTGTATTCACTTCAGTGTTACAAATAATGCTGGCGGCAATGCTTTATCAGAAGAGGCAAATCATTATTACTTCTCAGGGGATTTATGGAAATAAAATTAATCATGATGAATTATTTGGATATCTGTGTGGCAGTCATTTTTCCAAAGCTGTTTTTTTCTGCCCTACAGGGGCTGTTTCTTTTACGTGCAGGTCAGTGAGCTTGTACTGAAACCATAACAAACATGCAAATGTAAATTTTTCATATAGAGCTACAGGGGAAGAAAAATCCCTAGTTAGGAAAGATGGACAGTTGGTAATTGGAAAAATTGGTTCTGTTCTATGCTATTGTATTCTAATAGACAAAAATTTAGTATAGGGGCACCCTGATGCAGTTCATTCTGACCAGTCTGTCCAGGTAGGTGCTAGAAAAAACATTCATAATAGAGTATGAAATGAATGGTTGGTAAGATATTCTTTGCTAGTTTCAGGTCTCTTTGGAAACAACTGATAATGTGAATTCTAACACTATGAGAATTATAGCTTACCAAGACTGAGTTATTTCATTATTGTTTTAAATGGAATCCCAAGTTAGAAAAGAAAATGTTAACAATACAGATGTACATTAAAAAAAAAAAAAAAAAAAAAAAAAAAAAAAAAACAGATGGGAAAATCTTTCCAATGTGAGATGCAGATGTACCAGCAGAGCTTTGATGCTGAGATCCAATTCCAGACCTCTAAAAACAGAGAAATTAATGAGCAAGAACACATGCTCCATGGGAATTAAGCTTCTCATGTCACTGTAGGAAAACCAAAAAGATTCTTTGAGAAGTAAGAAACTGTTATTGTTCCTTGCTGTGACCTTCTTTCTTTATGGATGTTCGTAGCTGTGGCTCCCTCATTTTGTTTAGTATTGTTTCATGTGAGTCTTGGGTGTCTGTTCAGTGCAGTTGATTTCTGGAAAATGAAGAGCAGATGGTTGGTGTTTGTAAAGTGCCAAAGCCTCGTGACTTCAAATGCTTAGTTGCCTTGAAAATTTGAGCAGCTAACATAGCTATTTAAGGACTGTACAATTATTTACTTTTTTCCTCCCCTACTTTCCTGAACAAAATGAAGATTGAATCTCCCCTAAGCTCTTCGTAAACTGTATGGAGTATATTTATTTGCATTGCATGTAGTATACTGATAATATACAGTTTAGGAAATTATTCAGATTTTTGGCTTTGATTATAAATATAGTTAAAACATATGCATATTTGATAGATTTTTTCAATTAAAGATGAACAAATTTAATAATATTTGACTCTGTATATTATCAAGTTGTGATTTGGGCAGCATATACTCTACAATGAACAGTCTTCACTATGTGGCATGGTCTTGGGCACCCTGCTCTGGGTGTTCCTGACTGAGCAGTGGTTGGACCAGGTGGCATCCAGAGCTCACTTCCAACATAAACCATTCTGTGATTCTGAAAGCATAAAATTTTAATAGAATTATACAAAATAAAATTTTACTTAGTACTTGTTTAGCAAATTGCAATATAAAACAGAACTCTTGCCTTCTGAAAATTAAATAAAGAATTCCAGATTTAGTCTGTAGATTACAGTTTAAGAACAGGGCTCATTTTTTTTAATTAAGCAATAAAATCTGATTTGATCATGACATATTTATTGGTGTAACTGTTTTCACCAAAGGAAATATATAAAATTTATATTACTACAGTGCATTTTGCAGACATTACTTTAGTATTTCCTTTATGTTACAAAGAATAAAATAAAACCCATCTAACTAACCCACCCTTATAGTATTAAATATATCAACCAGTTTTGTATCTCTGGGTGTTTCCTTTGCTGCAAGCAAACAATAAAGGATTATTTCTGCATGCTCATTAATCCTGCATCCTACAAGAACAAAGCCCTGTACACTTTAATTTGGAAGCCTTATTAGCGATTTTGCAGAGGACAGCCTTTGGTTTCCTCCACTGACATGCACTGTGAAAACTCCTTGAGTTTTCAGTATGTTTGCTATAAGAGCTTGTTCTGAGCCAGCTGCTGCAGTAGCACAGGAGAGCTTATGCTCATCCCTTAACCCCCTTTGCCCATTCTGCCAGGAGGCCAGGCCTGCCTTGCACCTCCTCTCTCCCTCACCTAGGGAGACAGGGAGGACCAGCTCACCCATAGGAGTGAGTTGGTGACTCCTCTGCACCAGTATCCCCAAGCACCACACAGCGATGTTCATCCCCTGCAGGTCTTGCAGTTCTGAGAGCATCTTCTCATCTTCTACCCTCTCCTCCCACCAGTCTTTGTACTTCAGCTTCAATCCAGGCTCATTCACCTTCAATCCTTGCCTCATCCCTCATTATCCCTTGAAAGGCCCCATGTGCCTATACTTCTCTGCCCATTAATTAACTCTCTGCACAAAAGATACTGAGATAATTGATATTTGCTTCTGCATGTTACATTTTCTCCATAGCCTGTGCCTTTTTCATCCATCTATCTCTAAGAAGGAGGCAGCTATTCTCTAGGTATATAATTCGTAGCACAGCAGGTCTCTACTTTCAGTCAGCCCAGAACTATTAACCATTAGTAATGTGGTTATTGATGATAACAGTGCTTTAGAGGTGTTTTTCTTTTTTTTTTTTTTTTTCTTTTTTTCTCTCCTTATTTCTGTGACTGAAGTACATGGTGTCACTCTTCATCGTTCAGTCTAAAAGGATATATACCAACTATCCCTGGTTTCACATTTTTCAGTAACTCTTCATTATCCATCTGTACAACCCGCTATATGGATTGAGTGACTGAATTCTAAAAATTACCTTATTTGTATATTATTGCCCTGTTGCTGCAAGAAAATCAAAATTCAGAGTATTTTTTTTTATTATATTTTGTTTGTGCTACAAAGTTTACAGATTATCATCTTGGTTTGTAACCAATGACATAAAATTGATGTTTTTATGCTTTTTCTGTTTGTGTTTGGATAGCTGCATTTGCAGAATGCTGACTGTACTTTTGTTTTACATTTCTGTTACAATTAACTCTTCCTTTGGATTAGTCACTGGATTATGTTTACCTCTTCTCCCATGCTTTTATGAATTTAATCACCTTATTAACATCTGGCTAATATCTTTAAAATTCAATGGCTGGCTTTCAAATGCAGTAGTATTCAGTACTTTCATCCTTTTATTAAATGCTTCTCTCCCTCCCTGCATTTCACTTCTCCTACTCATTTCAGCAAAGTGGTTCCTATGGTGACACACTTCCCATATACACTTTAGGTTGTGCTCCAGTATAAAAAACATTGTATCAGACTCTCTTCTATTTAATGAAGGCTTTGGCTCCCCCCTCCATGGATCTGATACTGTGTGACTCACTTGATTTGGATCAAGTCTATTTGTTGTGGGGGGATGTGGATTTTTTAATATGTAAATGTGTTTTGCGATTATAAACCTAGTTTTGTTCACATCTGAAATATTCAATTGGCATGATCTTTCTGCAGTCAGGAGCCTATGTGGGCTTATGGCATTTATCATTAATCTTTGAAGCTAGTATTCTTGTCATGAAAGAATGCCACAGAAAACCAGAGACCACTGGACACTTCCACGTTTGCACTTCTCCGAGGCAGGCAAGAATCTGCAGTATTCTAGTTGAGATTTCCTGGGCTTCATTTAAGTAATATGGTCATTGCTACTCCCCATACAGGTACAAACTGTGCTCACAAAATAACCATCATTCCCTCCTCTTGTCCCTCATAGTCCATCAACAAGTCTATCACAAACACAATCAACAAGATGTTCCTGTTCGCAGCTTTTGGATTGTAATCACACAGTCTGTTATAAACCCATCAGATGTTTCAGTTCTCTGCTGCTTTGTGAGTGTTGAACATTTTGCTCTCCAATGTGATGTTTTTTTCTTAGGATAAAATAAACTTTAAATATTTGCACAATAATACTTGAAAATCGCCACTCTACTGAATGTGAGAAGATGGGATAAAATATATCCCTTTTTTCATATAGGTATCTGTGCGTGCACATACATAAACCTATGTAAAATCATAAAAAAAAAAAAAAAAAAAAAAAAAAAAACATTTTCCAATGACCAGATGCTAAAAGATAATGTTATTTAAGTGTATTATTCCAGTGATCCTTAAACACACACTCCTTTTGTGCTATGTTTTTTTTGTTTGTTTGTTTGTTTGTTTTTTTAAATATAAGACATGTCTCCCCTGCCCAAAACAGTTATATTTTATGTACAAGATGTGATTATAGATGTTTTCAGACAGGCAGAAGACAGAGTGCAAGGAAAACAGTAAGACAGTAATGATCAGTAAGATGGACTTTGGCCTAACAATACTGGTAAATTAAACATTGTTACAATTTTGTAAGTGTCATGGAAAAGCTGATCAAAGCAAAGATGTAGTAAAATTAATTTTGGATAGATTTCAGTGAAACAAGATTTCCTTTGCCAATGACAGAGAAAAAGAAATTGCAGTAATTGAAACATGATATGAAAGCGTGAGCAAAAGATTTAGTTGCATGGAATAGAATTTACTCTGCTAAGCATTAATAATTCTACCTAGGTCAGGAATAATAATCATGTGGAGTTAGAATACTTTGGCTAAAATTTTCAAAAGCATCCATGATACTGCAGCACCTATAAGAAAATGTTTTTTGTTTCTAAAAATGACTGAAGCATTTAGAAGTGGGTATGACTTTGGTTAGATACTTAAATAATGTCCCAGAATCCACCAGATAAGTGTGTTGAGTTAACACTGGTGATTTTAAGCTAGGTATCTACCTAAATACTTTTACAAATCTGATCAGGCACCTTCGATCTTTAGACTGTGAAATATTTTTCTAACTTTTGAAGTGAAATCCATTTAAGCTTTTTTTTTTATTACTTTTTTTTTTTTTTTACCTGACCTTTTATGTTGGATTTGTCCCAAGTTGTGGCTATGTTGTAGAGCTGCTTCACCATTTGACAAAACTGGATTCATAGTTTATCATCTTCTTTTCTTATTTTATCAAGCAACTGATGTCTTCTCCTTGCAGTTCCCATCAAATGCTCATTTCTTTATTTTGTGTTGGTTAATTGAATTTCTGGATTTTTATTTATTTATTTTAATCTCATAATTTAAAGCATGTCTACATAGTCTGTTTAGGCAGATGAGAAGTTACTCTTTCTGTGATGTGAATTGACTCACGAGTTTCATCTGTTACGTCTATTCTATCAAAACTGCTATTGTGGCAACAGTAATTCTGAAAACATTTTTTCTTCAAGTTTAACAGAATTGGGTCTATTCATGCTATAAAACCACTATGTCCAGAAGTCTATGTTTATAGGACAATCATTTGAAGTGTTGTCTCTTAGCATCCTATTTAGAAAATAAATTACTAATTTCTATGTGTGCTGGTTGAGGCTGAGCAGGATTACTCAGTTGTAATGTGGTTAACTTCAATATCCTTCACTGGAGATACAGACTGTATAATGTCACCTATCCAAAAGGCAGGCAAAGTGGAAAGCTTTTGAAAAAGGGACCACTTATTTTGCATAGCTATAAACTGGTGATTTTTATGTCATCACTGTAATTTCAAAACACCTTCCAGGTCTGCATTAATTAGTGTAACTAACATATGCCAGCAACAGTTCTCGTCTCACCTTTAGAAAGAAAACAATGTGGGCGGAGAAGTGTTTTGGTTTGATTTTTGAAGTTATCTATACATGCATATTTCTACATATTCATATTATTTAAAGAAAGATGAAAAACGATGTTTAAAAGCAAATCTGGTGAGGTCCACGACTAACCTCACTTGTGTTGGGAATGAATTCCTTAGCCATTGGCTGTTCTGTCAAATTGTGGTTCAGCTTTTGGATGCTCTGCATGAGTCATGCAGGTATAATTCCATCCCAATTAACTTTTATATTCTCAACTGATGTTCAGTGACTGTGAGTATGGGTAGGTCCAGTAACTGCGGACATTCATACTTACATAAATAAGACCCAACGTGGGTGATTTGAACTCTTACATCACTGGCCATGTTTAAAAGTGTTGGTGAGACTACTACACTTTAGGGGCATAATGAGCTTTTTTGGAGAGGTATTTGACTGGAGATTATTCAGTGACTTAAGCAAGCAATATCTGGCATTCTACGATTCCCTAGAAATTAGTGGTGGGGACTATGACCTGTAAATGAGAAGTGTGAGAAACTTCAGAACGGATTGTACACCCTTAGCAGCTTTTATGTTGATTTGCAAAATGTGGAGGTGTAAAGCGAAGACAAATTTCATCTCTTCAGGATTAGGAGGTTCTGAAAATGTGCAAATCTGGAGATATTCCCACATGTAGCTATAGTTATAAACTAATTTTTACATGATGTGCCTGTTTATTTTTTTAAAACCTGCATATTTTGTCTTAAGGCAGTTTTATAAAAATGCTTCCCTCAAAGTTTTAAGCATTTGGGTTCTACTTCTATCTTTTTTTTCTCTTTTTTTTTTTTTTTTTTTTTGAATGTTTCTGGAAGAGCTTTTTAGTATAGGATTTGATTACAGAAATTAAAATATGTTAATTCACTGAATTCTCTGCATTTCCTTTTATTTTTACAAAAGGACAGAAATTTCTAAATCTTCAGAGCTCTAACTCCACCAAAATATATATATATATATTATATATATATATATTCTTGAAATAATGGAGAGTAAGTAAGGACAAATTTTAAGAATATACTAATATACATCTGTTAACTATTAGTGCACTGTAAATGGCTGGGCCAGATGTAAACTAAAAAAGCAAAATTTAAAAGAAAAAACAAAACTCATGCATTAGTAAATTGCCAGATCAACATCAGACATTGTCAGAAGAGAAGGGAAAGAGAAAGCATGTAACAAGAATGTCCTTCCTTAAGAGCAGCACACATGCACTTCAGAGTTGAGTGACACCTTCCCAGGTGATCAGAATGTATCTGTGAAGTTGTGGCTAAAGAGGAAGGAAAAAAACCACCAATCTGTTAAAAACATGAAGAGTTTATATTTGTTGTAGAACAAGAAGCAGATCTCTGTGAAATGAAGGCATGTCAGTGACAGGTATGGCCTCTTTTGAAAGGCTGAATGCTGACCTCTTCACTTGATAGCACGATTAAAATATGTGGAAATATTCTTTTCTCTAGCTGAAAATGACTTTGACTTAAACAGAAAAAAAGAAAAAACAACAACAACAACAACAACAACAAAACTTCATTTAAATACTTTCTAGAAGCACAAAGAAAGAAAGTAAAGTGATGAAGTTTCTTCCTTTAAAGTCATATATTGCTAATGCTAGGGGATGGAATTTTCCAAAAACATTCAGTGCTCTGATGTGTTAGCAAGAGTAGAGTTAGGGAACCAATAGGGAATGCTCTGGAAACTATCCAGGAATTAAACACAGAATAAGTGAATAAGTCAGTTTGGAAGGAACCTTTAGAGAATGTCTTGTCCAACTCCCTGCACAAAGCCGGGCCAACTCAACCAAGCTGCTCAGAGCCTTTTCCAGTCAAGTTCTGAGCCTCTCTGGCTGAGGACTCTGGGTACCTTACAGCCTCTCTGGGTAACTTTAGTGTTTCACTGCCCTCTTGGCAATGTTTGTTTGTTTGTTTGTTTGTTTCTTTCTTTCTTTCTTTCTTTCTTTCTTTCTTTCTTTCTTTCTTTCTTTCTTTCCCTAGGTTTAGGGAAATTTCTGTTACTGAAACTTTTGGTTTGGCCTCTCATACTTTTACTGTGCACCTGTAAAATGGCCTTTTTCCATCTTCTCTTAAGGTGGCCTCTTTCCATCTACTCTAGACATTCCCAATAGGTTAGCTGCAAACAATAACAAGATCCCCCCTTTGCATTTTCTTCTTAAGGCTGAGCAAACCCAGGTCTCTCAGCCTCTCCTTCAGCATGAACGCCTGCAATAGGGCTATTCAAAGTAAACTATATATGAGAAGGCAGATCTCCTGCTGTACTGTGTACCTATCTGCCTTTTTGAGTAGAGGGGCAACTCTGCCAGTCTACTTTTATCCTGAAGCCCTGCGGAGCTCTGATATGAATTATTGCCAATTGTAGGTGACAGAAGAGATGTGCATTGCTTGGTTACAAGAGAACATCTTTGTTCTGTGTGACTGCTCCTTTTATTGAAAACCTCACTGTAGCAAAGAAGAAGCCACATTGTTTTGTCTGCTTTCTCTTCCTTAAAGTATTGTTAATTAGTTCACTGTAGTAGCTACACATCCAGAATGCATTTCATTTTGTGATCCCAAAATGCTTTGAAAAATTAAGGGCTAAGTTATATTTGCTAAGGTACAGAGGTGCAAAAAGAAGATGGAACTAGGAATGACACACAAAACAGAGCAAAACTTGTGCTCAGGGAAGGTGAAGAGATCCCCCAAAGAGACCACTGTGATGAAGGTGCCACTGTCTTCAAAGAGGCAAAACTGGGAGGAAGCACTATTGTCTGTTTTCTTGTATTTCATGTATTTCAGAGGTTCTCATATACATTATATTTTTGAGCCCTTTTGCCTAAAATTAACTATAGTTAGATTAGTTTCATTTAATGAGAGAGATTTAAAAGCAAATTTTGATGGAGTCTCTATTTTAGTCAAATTTCAGGTTTTGAGATAATAAAACTGTTAAAACATTAAAAAGAAATGCGTAAACATTGAAATAAACCCCATAAACTACTTGGAGGGAGTTAATAAACTCCATCAATTGTATTTCCACAGATGTAAAAATCTAGAGGGGGACAGGTCACAAAGCATTTCAAGTCATATAGATTGTGTTAAGAATATATTTGCATTTTATTGGTTTGTATTAATAAAGTTATAACTGTAGCATTTGTTGACTCATAACTAATTTCCTAATCTCTCTCTTCTCGTGATATCGTGGTTATTATTGTTGCTTTCATTTACGAATGAGTTTAACACATGATAGATGAATTTGCAAAATTTAGCTTTCCATTTCTTTCCAGTTCCTCTCTTTCCTAGGAGAAATTTTGTTCGTAATGTAATGCAAACTGCCAGGGTCTAGGATCCACAAGATCAGGTATTTAGATATACATATGTCATTACCTGCACCCAGAGTGGGGTAGACACATGTACAGGGATGAGGGGGAACTAGAAAAGTATCTTAGCCCATATAATCCAATATGGGATATAATAATATGCAAAGAAGGAGAATATGAATGTCTTGAAAATACAGTATAAGATGTCAGTATATTATAAAATTCTACTACTATGGAATTATAGTTTCTTTTTAACTATTTATGGAGAAAGATGGCAAAACCCATCCTTCAGTGCAACGCTGAAATTTGCACAGGATTCAGTTAACAGTCTTTAAGGCCATGGTATGGGCTTGGATTACCTACTCCATTATACACGTACCCGTGTTATTATTGTATGTGCTTAATTTTCACACTGGCACAAAAATTGTGTGTAACAAAACCATATTTTCCACGAGGTTAAAGTCAAAGATGAAAACTGTCTCTGAGATCTTGGAGAGTTTATTCATTCTGTCTTGATTTGATGACACAGAGAAATGGAGAAGTCAGCAATTTATGTGCTAATTTCTTCCAATGGTTATTCATGGTATATGAATATAAATACAGTAAAATGTGTGCATTATTTCCCACGTGGATTTGTCTGTCTTCCAATTTCTAATGTCCTCTCCTTTTCATGCCTTTCTAAATGAAAGTCATTAACTATGTAACATTTCGTTCCATGAAAATGGCTGTACATTGCAAAGTCTCTGTTTTCTCTTTGCCAAGCTAAAAACCTCTGTAAAAGTTTCACCAGCTCTTCAGCTTTCTTTTTCTTTTGAATGTTTTGCCTTCCTCTCCAGTGCCTCACTGTCATTTTTGAACACTGGAATTTGTTTCAGTGTTTTAGTAACAGTTTCATCAGTACCCAAATATGCATTTCTAATCTTCATTTTACTCGTTTTTCTGCTCAGTCAAAGCACACCTAACCCATCTGAATTATCTCAGCCATTTTTACTCTAGGTACCTTTTCAAGCATTTGTAGCACAGGCTTTATTTCCTTGTTTCTTTATCATATAAGTTGATTATATTCACATGGATTTCACTCAGCTGGGACTAGCTTAACAAATGAACCAAATCATGAAATATTGCTGATTTTCTCTGTTATTACCTTTTCTACAAATCTTTGTTCTATCCTGGAATTCAGTCAAAAGAGGCTTAACTTTAAAAAGCATGAATGAAAATTCTGAAGAACATTTTCCCTCTGAAACCCCACTGAAGATATCAAGAAGCATTTTGTGCTTTAAAATAATATTTTGAGAAACAAGCCAATTACTTGTAACTTAATATTGGCTCTACCGGTAACTCTATGACACACAGCCTGCAGTTTTAATTCAAACACTTCACAAAGCACAATTACATTTAAAGATATATATTTTTTAAATTGGTCATCTTTTTAAAGTCAAGATTGAGGCTTTTTTGGGGTGTGTGTATTTTAAGTAAAATCCTGTGAATGGTATGCTGTTCCTGTGTTCCTGTCTTTAATTTTGTTTTGTTTTTGTCATTTTTTTCAACTGCATTGCTATTAGGCTGACTACACTGTGCTTACCCAAGTCTTTCTTGTCTGTCTGCAGCATGATTCTTTCAGCCTGCTGGAATTTCTTCAGCAGTCCAAGATGCACTGAAGAGGAAAATCTATGCACCAGATGCATCCTCATCTGTTGCTTCAAGAACTCTTAGACATTAATTAATCATGCCTGTTCATATATAATCTTCAATACCCAGTTAATAATGTTTAGTGTTTTTTTTTTTTTAATGACTAAAACTCTCAGCTAATTACAGACAGGTATTTCATCCCTTTTACAAAGGAAAAATGCATCATCCTACTTCTTTCCAAAACATGAATAGGAATAATTCAGTAAATATTTCCCTGATTTCTGAATGTGTTAAGGATTTTATTATCTTCACCTAAGGATATACCTACACCATTGTTCAGACACCTTTTTTGGTCCAGATAGATTGAAACAGTCCTTTGTATTGTTCTTAGTCCTGCCAGCTAGATTTCCTTGAAATTTGAAAAACATTTTATATATTGAAATATATAAAATTATTTTATACTTGAAACCTTTTAATTTGTATCAGCTGATTTTTTTTTATTATTATTATTTTTTCTGATGGCTGCCTTTATTTCACCATGGAATTATGAGCCTTTTCTAGACCCATATCTCTCAGTATTAAAGATTGATCGCTAGAATCTGGGGATCTGGGATGGCAGAGTAGTGAGTTGGAGGATCCATTTGCACAGCCTGCTACAATGCCAGCTGAAGGCTTGGTCAACTTTTCAACTTCACAAAGTTGAAAAAAGACTCATTCACAAAGACTGTAGATGCAGGTGATAGGCTCAGACTCTGTGGCTGTGGCCCCAGTGTTTGCAGCAACTCTCTAGTGATGAACGGTTGCATCCTTATGGCTGAAGGTACCATTTTTGGTAGCAATTGTTTCATATTGCAGGGATGCCTGGTAGTTTTCTGCTTTCTTCCTCTGGAGGCAAGTTCTGCCATAGTTTTCACTAGAAGAGTTATGTGGGGGAAAAATGCAAGCATGTAAGGACAGGGGCAAAATTCTGTTCTCAGCCGAACCCAGTGAATCTTGACAAAAAAATCCTGTTCCTCTGTCCTGGGATGCCTGAGCAGCAAATTCTGCACAGAAGCTTGTGAGTACAAATGCGTGGCTAACAAAAATTGCTATTTACTTGAAAGCAGAAAATTACAAAATTTACACCAGAGGTTTGAAGGCATAAAATAATAATAGTTTTTATCCTTTAAGTACTCGCTCAGCATTCATCTGAGTGCTTGACGTGCTGCTTAGTGATATGGAATAATGTAATAAATTCAGCCTGACAACCTGAGGAGTTCAGTGTGGAAATTGTGCCCTAACTTAAGGGCATGCAACCTAGTAGAAAATGTGGGTGTGTAAACAAAAGCAGAGTTGTAGCAAGAGTAGCTAACAACGCAGAAATGAAATAGACAAGTTGGTAGGTCCTGTTTCAGGCCCTTTAGGGCCAGCACTCAGACCTGTTTGACCTGCCTGAGTCCTTAATTAATGGGTGTAAAGTGCATGTTGCAGTTATTGTCCTTGAAGGGAATATGTCTGTGGTAGTACTAAAACTTGAGCAGGAATAAGAGGTACATAACTGTCCTATTTTGGGTATAGGGAGAGGACAGTTTTGAAGAAACAAACATCACCTTGATGCAGATCCAAAATTAGAGCTTTCTCCAAACAAGATCATAGAGAATCAGTTTATTCTGGTTTAATTCTGACATTTTAAAATGACCTAAAATTAATTCTGGATGTGACAGACAATGTTTGGGTTTTTACTTGGTTGTTCATAATCATCTTTAGTTCATTTAAGTCCAAGCCAGATGGAGCCCCTGGGGTGAGGTGGAGGGAACTCCTGTATGATGGAGAACTGAAGGTACTAAAAGCTGGGAGAAACTTCAAGGTTTGAAAAAGGAAAGAATCACAAAAAGATTATGGGAATCTGCAGCCTGTGCAGAGGCTCCAAGTGTTTCAGAGAAGATTAGGGAGGACGGACAGGAATGTTGGTGTGTTATCTGCTGTTTCTTAGAAAGTCACTGCGTTAGAAGCAACAGGGGCTTAAAGTGAGGAGCCTCACCTCATACAAGGCCATGATGGGCCAGAGGAAATCTGTGCATAAGAGCTGCATAATTCCTGTTCCATTAAAAGTAGTCACTTTTGTTGCATGTATGCTAGTAAACAAGGTTTGGCAATAGCACCAAACTGGAATGTGATTGCCTTTCCTGTTAAACTGTTAGCAGGGTCCCTGACATGGTTTAGCCAGGGCCATGAGTACATGGCAGGGCATGGTCTGGGAGCCAGCCCAGGTGCTGGACCAGTCCCAGGGGCCAGGTTAAGCTTTGGAACAGTAGGAGAATTTAGTGACAGGGATGTGAGGCTCTCCAGGCTGTCTGTCTTGGGGCCTGAGAACCATCTTGGAAGCATCTGAGTTACTAATCATAAATCCAACCCTCTAATTAAAAACGTCAGCATTGTTGTTGTCATTCAAAGAAAACCTCCACCTTTTGAGTCCAAAAGACTTTCAGATCTACCTCACAACTCTAGCCAGCTCAGAGTCCTGTTACACTGGGGTTAAGCCATCCCTCGTAGTGTTTGCAGCATTCTACAAGCACATGTGAGTGTGAAAGTAAAGCTGACTGGAAGCCAAAGGCTATCATTGTATGATTAGTGCTTCAAGAAGTGCAGAATGTGAACATGTGGTATAAAGATTTTTTTTTTAAGTACATTTTCTCCCTGCAGCCAGAATGTCGGAGTACCAGGAATGAATGCTCAGGTTCAGATCTCCAGGCAGATAGGTGCTGCTGTGAGCTACACAACCTGTTGGCACCAAGCAGTCTTTGCAGCTCTTGAACTGGCAGCATGCCAAGCACTTGAGGGTCACCCCTAATTTGCCTATTTATTATTGATTGAATGCTGCACAATGTGATAATTTGCATAAATCTACATAGCCTTTTAATTTTTAATTAACGCATGTCATTATTACAATTTTTAATATATGCTATCAATCAGTTTCATGAGCTATGGGGAGATAAAGCCAGATGAACAAAGCAGAAGGAACAAAGAGCCCTTTTTGACCTAAGATCCACCTCTATTCCCATTACTGATGAGATTTTTGAAAGCAGTTCTTAGAAAATGAGGGACCTTTTCTAATTGTTCCTGCGCTGCTACTTAGCACAGACTGTGAGTAGTTCTGTATCTGCTCATGCAAACAGATCGAGTCCACTTAACTGCTGTGAATTACTCTCCTCCAGTTATGGAATACTCGGATCAGCATCACTGTTTGTGGTGCCTCTCCTGAAGTGTGGGTCTCCCTTTTCTGGGCTAGAGAAGCAGACTTGGATGGAAAAAAAAGTACGAAACAGACAGATACAAGGGATAGGGAAAAGTGATCTCCCAATATTTTATAAACCTTCTTATGGTAGAAAACTGCTCTAGCAAAACCGTTGTTGAAATATTGGTTCATATTTTAAATCATACAGTGCCTGGTAATAAAGTTCTCCAGAAAACATTTAAATCAATGTTCTTCTAGGGAGGGGAGGGGAGGGGAGGGGAGGGGAGGGGAGGGGAGGGGAGGGGAGGGGAGGGGAGGGGAGGGGAGGGAAGGAAAGGAAAGGAAAGGAAAGGAAAGGAAAGGAAAGGAAAGGAAAGGAAAGGAAAGGAAAGGAAAGGAAAGGAAAGGAAAGGAAAGGAAAGGAAAGGAAAGGAAAGGAAAGGAAAGGAAAGGAAAGGAAAGGAAAGGAAAGGAAAGGAAAGGAAAGGAAAGGAAAGGAAAGGAAAGGAAAGGAAAGGAAAGGAAAGGAAAGGAAAGGAAAGGAAAGGAAAGGAAAGGAAAGGAAAGGAAAGGAAAGGAAAGGAAAGGAAAAGAAAGGAAAGGCTTGAATCTGAAAATGTGCTTTTAAAGACATATCAAAGTACTTCTTGCTCTGAATAGAGCACCTCAGAAAAAAAAACAATTATTACTGGAGTCAGAAGAGGGTTGTAGCTAGCCTTGGCTAGGGAGCTGCATTGAGCAGCAGAGCAACCAGATAACCACCATGTTTTCTGCAGGAAGAGTTCTTCCTACAGTTTGGTTTCCTACAGTTCTTCCTAGTTTGGTTGCTGCCAGCAAAGGAAAATATGAAGGGTGGTGGGGTAGGGGGGTGCAGAAATCTTGCCCGAAATATGTTGAAATAGATTGCCTGTTAATTGTCTTCCTTTTTGATACATGTGATAACTGACTGTGATGGGTGGTTTGTGTTTGCCAAGATGGTTGGGATTTGTGTAAGTGTCATGACTAAAATAGCGGAGGAACCATGCTGAGTTTTCCTCTTCCTGTTCTAAAGCCCTAAATGCTACTTCTGGCTGAGGAGAATTTATCTGTAAGATATTTATTTTAGTTTTCTCTTGCAGTAGCATTTTTATGCTAAAACAGTATAATCATGACTAAATGAGCAAAATAGACATGGTGAAAGACCAGCTATGGGATTTTATTTGTCACATATACTTCATTAAAAATATTTAATGTTCTTGGAAAGGATGCTTGTCATGTAAAAGGAGAAACTGTTCACTGACAGTGCTGCATCTGGATATTATCAACAGGCACTGATGGCATGTTGCAGAGAAAACAAAAAACAAAAAAAAAGAAAAAACACAACAAAGAAATACCTTATTCCATAAAACATTGATTTAGGAACTATCAATAGCATAATGTCTTAGACCCAGATACTTTAACGTGTTTGGACATTTAACTCATGGGGCAGTCATTGAGGGTATAGTTTCCTTTGCATAGAAAATCCTAAATTTTCTAATAATGATTATTTAAAATCCTAAATTTTCTAATAATGATTATTTATTTGATGACACTACTGTGTATTAGTAGACACTGAGCACCTCTTATATTCCCATTAATCTGCCTAATCTACTTGTCCTTCATATTAGTACTAAAAGGAAAAGTGTTTTGGTAGGGTACATTTTGGTAGGATATTATTTTGCCAGAGTACCAGAGAAGCCCAGCTGGGTTTCTGGTTCCTTGCAGCTCCTTCTCCTTGCAGCTTACTCTTTCCTCCTCCTCACTGAGCAGTGCTTGGGGTCTGTCCCTGGGCTGGATGTGCACACCACATACTATCTGGTCTTTTGCTGTGATTTTTTCAAGTATAGAAGTTTGATTATTAAGAAAGTTTCCAAAATACCGAAATTGTGGAAAATTAACTTTCCCTGTCTAACTTGATTTCCTAGCCCTGCAGGAAAAACTTGTTTGAAAAAGTATTTTTAAAAAAATATCAAAATGCAAAATATTCATTAATACATTATGGTTAGATTCAAGGATCTCTGGAAATAGAGAATTGGAGAAACTGTAAGTGGAATAATTCTGTCATTTTTCTTATTTCATATATTGGTGAGAAGCTGCAGAGATGAACTACCTTTGGCAAGATAAGATCCGTGAGTCTTTCTTGAAGTTTCACATGGATTTACCAAGCAGAGCATAAAATTATCCTAATCCTAGTAACGTTCAGTACATACAGGACATGCCTTCACATGGCAGGTTGTGTCTCAGCTGTGATTGGTGAGTCCTCAAATATAGAAAGCAATGTGAAACATTCTGTAGACTTCAGCAGCCATAATATTTATCACATAGATCAAAAAATTCATCAGTGTAAGTTAATACAGGACACTCAAAGTATCATTACTTCAAAGAAAAAAATGAGCTTTTCAAAATGGCAAAATGGTATTCTCTAAACTGTAAAGCAGGGGTGTCAATGCTGTCATCAGTGATTATTTCCAATATGACGGCATTTCACTTCTTCAGTACCATATTAAGAACTAATCTGTTTTTCCACAGCTTGGCCCTCTGTCACTTTTCTTTATATGTATACACCTAGATTTTACTGAATTGAATATAAGCTGTGTGTTTTTGTCTCTTTTCTTTCTATTACATAGGAAGAAAGAAGAGGGTGTTTTTTCTTTTCTTTATTTTTTCTTCTTTTCTTTCCTTTTTTTTTTTTTTTTCCTAGAAAAGTCAAAAACAATTTCTGGCTACAGCATCCAAACGCTAGTTGAGGTTTCCTTCCCACAGGAAGTCATTAACTTTCTTGCCCATGTCTAAGAAGTAACTTCAAGAAAATCAATTGTTTGAAGGGAGTATTGTGTTAAATTAATGCATATTAAGCTCCCAAAAGAATTTAATCATTACAGGAAAAAAAAAAAAAAAAAAAAAAAGAGGCCTTTATTTGTGGTAGTTTCATTCAGAGGAAGATCCTAAAGTTACCTTCATGAATATATGAATATTAACATGCTTTAACTTTTATATACATTGATTTCATTACATGTAATTGATTTGCCCTAACTTTCCCCAAGTCTTCTTAAGTCAACAAGTTTGTAGCTTAAATCCAGATGCTTATTTGAAAATCAATTAACTGTAAACCAAGCAAGGCAAAAGTTCATTATTCTGTGTAGTATTGGTATAGGAATTATCTTACAGGAATAAAAATGTTGATTATAATTTTACATTCAAGATGATGTTTCTTAGGTTTCTAAGAAAAGCCAAAGACATACCTCAAAAACTTTACAAGAAACATGCATATATAATTAAATGATTCATCTGTTTTTATGATCACTTGCATTTAATTTCCATCCAAACTCTAGATGAACTTTGTAGTAGTGATATTTTATAATTAATGTACTGTATGTGAATATTTTCCCAAGATATGCAGTGCTAATATTTACACCTCACCTGGCAGGAGACAAAGAAATAGTATATGATCATGCAAAACTCATACTGCAAATACTAACTGCATAATGTTCATAAATCATCTATAGGAAGAGAGCATCTACTAAGTAGTGTGTGATTATTAATTTGTGATAACAACAAAAAACACGCATAAAGAAAACAGGAGAAAAAAAAAAAAAAAAGCACAGAAGCAAACCTAATGTAGAGGAGAAACCATATATTCATTGCAAATTATTTGTTCAGTTCTGCAGGTCAGTCAGACTCAGAAAAAGTTTATTTACCAGATTCTTCTTTTTTATTAGGATGTGTGTAGATAGTGTATACACACACATGATTTACATTTCCATTCCCCAAAAAGCCCTTGTTCTCACTTGGTACAAACTGAAGTACAGTAGTCGAAAGAGATGCTTACTGGGAACAAAAGCAATGAAATTTAGTGGTAAGAAAGATTGTTTTTTCCTCATTACTTCCTGGTATAATCTAATTAACTTTTGCATGCCCACAACTTTGATAGTACCTTCAGGTACATATTTTTTGATTGCTTTATAACAGACCTCATTGTTTTCAACTACCTGAAAGGAGGATGCAATGAGGACAGTGATGATCTCTTTTCTTAGGTACCAAGTGATAGGACATGAGTAATTGGTCTCAAATTGCACTGGGGGAGGTTTAGAGTGGACATTATGAAGAATTTCTTAATGGTCAAGCAACAGAATGGGATACCCAGGGAAGTGGTAGAGCCCCCATCCCTGGAGGTATTTAAGAAACATGTGGACATGGCACTGAGGTTCATGGCTTAGTGATGAGACTCAGTAGGTCAGGTTGGAGGTTGGACTTGGTGATCTTGAAGGCCATTTCCAACCTAGATAATTCTATGACTCTGTGTTTCTAAAAAGACGCAAGAAAATCAAAATGTTTGGAGCTCTCCAAATCTTGCAAGACCATTTGCTTCAAAGGTACTTAGGTGTCCTGCAGCATTAACATTGAAATATGTCAAATATTGAACATATGAAATATGATTTTTAGTTTTTCTTCACAGTACCTGCATGAAGTAGCGCTGAGCAGAGAAAGAGAGTCACAGAAGCAGAATCTGTCCCAAGACATGCAGGATGGAAACTCCTTCAGTAAATCTCCCAGGTTTTTGTCTACTGCCTTTTGCTCCTTCTTTGTTTTTCCAAGGCTCTCTCCTAAAAAAGCCAATGGAGACTTAAGCACATGGAAATGGCAAATAACTTCCCCTCACCAATGCTGCTCTTACTTTCTTTTTGGCCTGTATTTTTCATATGATTTTTTTCCAGTTCAGGCATCATGCTGAAAGCTGGTCAGGGCAAATGAGTAGGAAGCTACAAATTTAAGTGCTTAGAACTGCATATTCTCAGATTCAACATGTACAATCTCTCTGTTCAGTTCTTCATTATTGTCTGATAAATCCCATTATATCATTTAAGAAATACTAATCAAATGTTCTTGTTGTACCTATGTAGTCTGAGTTATTTGGGTATGTTTAATTCAGAGACTCTGATGCTGCAGTGAGAACAAGAGTAAGTATTTATATTTCACCTCCTTTAATTCTTCAGTTCTTCATTTAAAGGTCTTAGAACATTTTCCACTCCTAATTAATCCCTGAGCTATAAGTAGTTCAAGAACAGAGCATCTAATTGCTGTCCTGATTCCTGGGTCCCATCAGATACAATCCTGACAAAATGGTAGCTTGTCCTGAAATGCTCAACTCCGTAGAAGTTGTTTGCAAGGTAAAAACTGCACATGTGATGGGGTGATGGACATTTCCTTGTTCACAGTAACTACTGCCCTGTAGATGGAGTATCTTTGCCATTCATGCCTTCAAGTGTCCAGAAAACATGGGAATACATGAAAGTCATCTTAAAGCAGATTCACCAGGTTGTCCTTGCCCATAACTAACAAAAAGGGCTTCTGGTGAGAGCTGAATTATTTGACCTGATTTCAAGCCAAGACAGTTAATTCTGCAGTTTCAGCAGTCTTAGAAAACATGAAAGACTACAAATGATTCCTGCTGAGCTGAAGGAAGGCTTGCCATATCCCAACAGAGCAGTTATTTCTTCCTTTCTTTTCAGAACAATTCTTCATTTTGATGCTTCTGCAGTTGCATATTCTTCCTTGCTGGGAGGTACTACATCTTTGGCATCTTTACAAGTAATGGCAAGAAAACTGCAGAAGTAAATTTTGCAAGAATGGCTGGCACAGACCTACCCTGAGTATCACCTGCTGTCCTTCCTTGGCTTGACTGCATCACAGACTGCTTAGAATGTTCATGCTACATGAACAGGATAACCATGGAGTTCAAAATGAGTAGGTTAAATTTACTCATGGTGTCATCTAAGCTGGTTCATTTGGAGCTAGCATGGGTATCTCTACATTGCTTTGCCATCTGCATTGTAGTTAGTCATCCAGGCTTCGTATCTTCTTTCCTGAAAGAAATCTGTAGGAGGGGAAAACTTAATCTAAAAGTATGTGTGTACTGATTCCTCTGCCAGTTCATTGTCATAGCCAGTGCAGAAGGCATTCTCAGGCTATGCCACTTGTCTTTTTTTTGTGATCTACCACAAACACAGGCCTAAATTTTACAGTTTTCTAAAGAAGACTGTTCTGTGTGCTCTTCAGTTGTCCATCTTCCTGGATAGCCTAGACAGTTCCTTTGCAACACTGCCATGGGCTTCTTTAATAAAGTTGTTCTGCTGTCTCCACTGCACATACCGTGCCTCTTACTGTGATGTCTGTAGAGCCGCTACTTTCTCCATGTGTCAGTAATTGCTGTAGGTAACATGAAGAACTATGCCAAGCTGACAGATTTTCGTCACCATCCTCAGAGGAGTCAAGTGTATCATTCCTGTGCTTTGCTTCTTCCCCAAATCAGCCACCTACTCCTCCCACCACAGAGTGCACACACTCAGACTGCGAATCGCAGGAGGATCTACATGTTGCTCCACCATTCTGTGCCATCCATAGCTGTTAACTCATTTTCTCCCCACACCAGGCTTATAAGGAGTTGAATGTGAGACCTTCTGTTTGCGTGAAAGATGCTTGTCTGGTTTGTTACTGAATTTAATGTTTTGCCTAATAGAAAGCGGATCTTGAGCTCTTCTTCCAGCTCTTGGAGTTAGTAAGCTGTAGACACTGTAACTCATTTAAAATGAAACAGCAGAAATAAAAGAGTGGGAAACTTGGAGTTAAAGGGAAATGATAATCCAGAGGGAAAAAATAAAAAAAATAAATAAAAAAAATCTGGATGCTGAACCATAGCATCCAAGTTTCTTGGTTATTTTAACCAGATGAAGTAATCTAAGCCATACAGAAAAGCAGCATTTGTATGAGGTGTCAGACTGGGAAATCCACTGGCTTTTAAATGGGCTGCTGTAGTATTCCAGGTTCATGGGGTGCTTTAAAAGACTTTTCAAATCAAATCCAGGTAGCCTCTCCAGAGGTTCTCAGGAAATTGCCATCTGGCCTGCCTTCCTTTAGAATTCTTTATTTCTGATAAGATCATTCATATTCTGGAGACTATGAAGCCAACATTAAGAGTGTTCAGCCTTCCTAACTAGCAAAGCAAGTTCTTTTCATTGCCCTTGGTTGACAGGAATTGCTCTCTTGGGTGTCTCTTCATTCAGACCTAGCTGCATATCCTCTTTAATTCCCTTTTTCCTTTTTTTTTTTTTTTTTCCATTTTCTCTTTTTCTTTCCCTTTTTTTTCCTTTTTTTTTTTTTCTTTCTTTTTTTTTTTTTTCCAGAAAGAAGACTTGAGCTTGCACATAGCACTTGCAGAAAAAAAGATGTCACTTGAAGAAGAAAAGTATTGTAATTTAGAAAAACATTATTATAGAAATAGCACTTGTACAGTCCTTTACATCTTCAAAGCCCTGTGCAAGCTAATTTGTTAATTAATCTAAACATAGAGTTTTATTCATTTGTCCTCACAAGGATTAATCTTAAAAACTCAAACTCTATTTAAAAACTGTTCTTAAATGGAATTACAAGTGTGCTACATTGAGAGGAAATGAATTTCTCCTTCACCTTGCTGTGACAATTAAATTCATTTACATTGTCACTGCTGTTTATTTTACAATGAATGATGTATGTAGGTTACAGCGATAAAATCTATCTGACTCAATGGGTGGTACTTTTTTACCACACAGGTAAAACTAAAAGGACAAATTCTCACTGTATTCAGACTACTTATGGTGGAGGAGCTTGTGAAATTCATAAATGAATTTATGTGGTCTTTGCTGGAATCAAGTCTGAGAGATTTCTGTACTCAAAGAATACAAAAATGCCATTTAACCCAACTGCCTCTTGGAGAATATAGGTGCTGAATTGTTGTGTAACCAATGGTTACTTTTACCAAATGTAATAAAAGACAAATATGCTCAGCTGGTTTTGATTTGGAAAAAGGGATGTCTCAGAATTAGTTGAGGTCCTATAGATTTCCTGGCAACTTGGAGCGGGGTTAGGGAGGGAGCTGTAATTTAGTGCTTTTTCTGGGAAGAAAGTGGGCAACAAACTGGTTAGTGACCTGGAGCCACCCAAGTCCTGAACTTTGTCTTATAAGGGGTCCAGGAGAAGTTGGTGTGATGTGAAATGTTTCAGATTGAGGCAAGGCAATGGGTGGGGTCTGAGATCAAAGGAGAAACATCTGTGGGAAACAAAGTTTTACTAGATCTGATTGTTAGAAAGTTTATGTTTCTTGTTATTACTGTTCTTCTGGATGCTATGGTCTGATAAATGCTGTCTTTTTTTAAATCCTTCTGGGTTTATTGCTTTGGTGATGCTCTCTGACAGTATCATCAACAGGCTATTGGATGAAAGAGCATTTGCTTTAGCCAGTTTAAATCTGGGAAACAAAAAATATCACTAAAGGGATTGAAGAGCTTAATTGCTAAATGCAAGGTACTAAATAAATACATCCTTAGTTTGCATGATGGCTTCTTAAGCCACATGGTGAGAATTACTGATCAATCTACTGATCCGGACCATCTGGGATAGTCTAGAAATTGTCTCTGCTGGTTGACATTTATTCACCTGGAACTGTGGGTCCACTCTGTGGACATCCTGGAGGTGTGGTTTTGCCTCACTGGGATATGTGCTAACTGTACTAGCTAATTCATGATCTAACTAGTATCAAACCTTCCTGTATTTACTCTTTATTTGAGTTTTCCTTAGCTGCTTCTTGACTTGAGAAGGTAACTTGTTATTCTAGCTGAATGCCTTGGGTAGAATATGCCCAGTGATCTTTGTGCTCTTTTTAGCTAGCAAAAGGGATCTCTATGAGGTGTAGTCAATATTATACCACATGATGATATAAGACAGAAATCATGTTTTGGCATCAGATGGGAATGCTTTTGTCTTTTTTTTTTTTTTTTTTTTTTCATTTCTTAATCATTTCTAGCTTGCAGATTGAAGCAAAGAACCTCAAAGTAAATACCAAATGTGTGCATTACAAATGCCTTAAAAATACAAACTAAATATGTATGTAGGTACACATAAATATGGCAGCCATATGGGATTCTCACACACCTGTCAGTGAAGCGAGAAAGTTCAAATTTCAAATCTCACCTTCTGCACTAGAATGTGAGCCATGAACATAGCCTGGAAAACACAGGTTGTTAGATGAGCGTATCCATTCACTAAGAAGGCAGCAGGCTTTATATGGCTTATTTTTGATAGAGCACCACACTGCTGAATATTATGGAATTGGCAGGTATGAAATATTTCCCATGGAAAATAACATGGAAGCCAAGGTAGCTAAATAAAAATTGAAAGTAAGTGTGAAATGAGGTAGCAATATTTCTTGGAATTGTGACTCTTGTGTAATACCACAGACTGTGGCTTATGCATGCCACCTACACACAGCTATGAAATATTGTAGTGATACATTGCTGTGATATTGGTCAGTTTTACAAACCTGTAATTCAATAAATGTAAACTGAATCTTAGAATGAATGCTATATTGGTAAAGAAGATTCAATCAAACATTGGCTACATCTTCACCATGCTGCACCAAATCACTGTCATGTTTACAGAGATTTGTGGTAAGCCTCTTCAAACCTGAATAGTTACGGTAAAACAAAAAGAAAAATGCCATTTAGGGGCATTTTGGCAGAATTCATAGTAGTATGAAACCTGAAAAATAAGTCAGAAAACCCTGATTAGTACACAAGACAACAAATTCTTGTGCTTTGGCCATTGTAGTGAACCTCCATAATTTGCAAGTAAAACACATAAATCTGTGAGAATAGAATTTCTCTCTGTAAAGCCAAATTCAGTGGCACAGTTCTTTTTGCTACTTCTCACTGAGCCAGTGTCTGTCACTTAGATTTTTTTTCTGGCCATTTTGGATTATCCCCAGCCAGCATCACTGGAGAATCCAGTTATTGAAACTCAGCTGCTCTTTCCTTTGATAAAGCTATAGACTTGAAAACCGTTGTTCTGATTAAGTCCTGATATGTCTTCCCTATATTCTGCCACCCAATTATGTACAGCTTTTAATTCAAGCAAGTAAGGTTGCTTGTGGCCTCTAGTGATTTATTTTTTTTCTCAAATAATGAAGGTGCCAAACACAAAGAGACAAATGAGGAGGGGGAAACAAGCAGCTGAGGACAAGAGAAATGGGATATATATAGGACTTGCTTTTGCTATGCATGAAATGCAACACCCCGTACCCACATTGTGACGCACATCAGGCATTCCAGATGGTGACAAGGGTTGGGTTTCTGCCTCGGGCTGCCATGCGCAGGCTTCATTTGCATTCCTCAGCCCAGTTAATGGAAGAGCATCCGGAAAGTGCACAGCCGCTCACACAACAGCACTCACCTTCCAAAGCACAACCTTGCGTCATGGTGCCAAATGTTGGAAGAGTTTTACAGTCATGGGGAAAGAAAGGAGCTGGAGCAAGTTCAGGCTCCAAGTAGAGCCCTCTGAGTGTCATTACCAGGGATGTAGAAACAGAAAATCATCATAAAGTGTTCTCATTCGCTCCTCACACTCATACAAATAGTCTTGAGGTCGTGTAAAGTGTGGACAAGATCACTGGATATTCCTCTGAATAAACATTTTTTACTTGATTAAAAAAGACTTTCCTTACAGTAATATTTTCTGTGACTGATCCTTGTCTGTGTATGACCAATACAATAACAAGTTTTACTTGTTGGGGGCTAATTGTGAGAGTTAGATTCTATCATGTGCAGCAACTGTGATTGCCATTGCTGTAATTAATCCTATTTCAAGTTGTTTATTTTAATTAATTATATCAATGTATCTGAGCTTTAGCTGTTTGATTCTGTTATTTTTTATGTGTAGATTTGCTTTAAAACAATGCAAGAATATGGAAAATAGGCATTAGAGAAGTAAAGAACATTATAAATACATATTTTTAAATTTAAGGATGTACTTAAAACCTACTGACATTTTATAAGAGTCTTTAAAAATATATACCTAATTTTAACTAATAGGTATATTGTTTTTAATAGTCATTGTTGCTGGAGCACTGTTGTTAGGTTATTCTTGTTAAATTCCACAGAATTTGCCTCAATAATATCCATTCATGATAGTGGAAGTTGTGAACCGTGTGTTAGTCACTAAACAAGAACTGTGTCTTTAAGAAGGGATAATTTTCTGAAGATTAAAAAACAACAAAACACGAACACAAAAACTGTATCTAGAAGAGACTGAGGATGTATTAAGAAAGGTTTAAGTGAAGAAGCTATTTCTAGTAGATGGTTTCTCCTCTGAGTTTAGATTCTCCCCTGAAGTGCAGTTGATCATTCCACCTTAACAAGGTGCAGTGATTGACAGGTAGAGATGTTGCACAGAGCAGAAGGTGGGAGTGTGCTCTATTGGTTTGTGCTTGTACATCCTGAGCACCAATTACTGTCACTGCTGCCAGCACTGATGTGTTTATCAGGATGAGTTATAGCAGAATATATGTACACAGGCAGTGTGTATGCTGGATGACCACCCCCTGTGATGTAAAATATGAGAGTCTGGGAGCTACCGTTTTATAATTCATCAGGTTCAGCAACTGAATGTTGTTGGTTGGCTTAGTTATAAAGGCAAGTGTGAACTGAACAGCAGACAGGAGCATCTCGCATCAAGAGTCCTGCGAAGCTGCATTTGGTGACTGGGCTCTGCTTTTGTTCAAGTGAATTCTGCCCTCGGTGAGTGATGTGGGTTCTGTCGAGCTAAAGCTGTTATTATATGAGCTGGGGGAACCTGCCTGCTAGTTTTATTTGTGTTTTGCTGCTGGAAGTCCTTGTCTGTGGTTGTTTTTAGCTTTTACAATATTTTCAGTTGTGTACGTTACTGGCACAAAATGAGATGAAAAGAAAAATGCAATGATGAATTATTCACCATAGTGCTGTGAGGATCTCTTTTCTAGCTAAAGTTACTTTCCTTTCATGAGTGTGGTGTGTGTTCAAAGAAGCTACAAACCAGCAAATTTACCTGTCGTTAAATTGCTTTTATTAGCAGTTAAAGAGAGTGATTGCTGTAGCTTTTGTAACAAGAGAAAAAAAAAAAAGAAAAAAAAAAGGTAAAATCAGAAACATTTAAAAATTCTTTGCTTTTATTACATATGGCTTTTCAGATTCAGCATTAAATCTTTTGTGTGTAGCATAGGGCTGTGAAGAATATATATTGTAGAGTTTTTTAATTAGGTAATCAGTAAAATGGTATCCTCTCTCTGTTTTTGTGGTAAAATGCTTAGTATCACATTAAAATGAATGATTCCCCATCTTGCATAACAACAGTGCTGAAAGATGTGTAAGATGAAAGGCAAAGAGAGACTTTGAAACAAACTGTAGGAAAAATGATATAGCACAGCAAGGCAGGGAAAAGGTGTATTTTCTATAATATCTGCATTACTTTTTGAATTTTACCAGCTTTAGTTTCTAATTATCACTTGCTTCACTATGATCTCTCTGTCTTTTCAAGAAAGGTCCTTTAATATCTGCCCACAGTAGCTTGCCAATTACCAAAGATCAATAAACTGGCAAAGTATTTTTTTATTTCCTTTAACCAGAAAAGAATTGAACAGCATACTTTACCAAACAGAAATAATAGCATTGCTGTATGATACCTGTATCCCTTGTCAGGAGAGGCAGGTGGTCGTGAACGACAATTTTAGTTTTCCTTTTATCATCAGCAGTATTATCAAAGCAGACAGACATTGCTTCTGTCCCTCTGTGCCAGTTTCTTTTTTCTTTTCTCTCGGTAGGAGAGGAGAGTTTGTTTTATCAAAATATCAAGAGGGCTCAGCAGACCAGCACCTGTTGTCTTATAGCTGTATTATTAGTAATTGGAGAGAGACTCTCTTCCAGAGACCTCTCATCTGTTGTCAGTCCAAATTGTTTACCCTGTAGTGATTTAAACTTATACTGCTGCCTCTTGGAAATACCCTATTCTATGAGTTATGTGTGAAGCATCAAAGCTGCTGAACAGATACTGGCTTAACTAATAAAGTACCTCTTTTTAGCATCATTTTAATTTAAAGATTAAGGCAATTGGCAAAGTGGCTTTTTCCACAGACTTTCTTTGCAGAACAGTTTTGCTTTTATTCTTTATAAAAATGTAACCTAAAATATATATATATATATATATATAAAAAATCCAGAATTTCTCAAGAAGATCATTTCCTGCCAGCTTAACAGATTTCCTGTTTCTAGGAAAGACTATATACCTGTGTCAGCAGTGCTTTATTTAAGACTATTTAGCTGCTTTTTAAGCATTCAGATCTATTTTCAGTGACCCCTGTGCTAGCAAATGAGGTTTCTTGAAGTGTGAGCTTCTGGTTTTGCAAGTTCTCCTTCTTTCAGAAATCTGTGATATTGCATCCATCTGTCTAGGCATTTATATTGCATGCATCACTGTGGTGTAATCTCAGCAATCTGAACATTAACCATGTAAATGTATGTACTGTAACTCAGGAAGTATAAATTAGGACAGGAAAAGCAACCCTAAAAGGAGAAAGTTATGATGCGGGCATATGGCTCTTGTGGGCACCGTAGCTCCAGATTTGCTATTTGTTATAGCACAATAAATTAAGCTACCAACTAGTTCAGTTTGTAGGCAATGGTATGGAGGCTTGGACCCAGAAGAAACCAGCTACTTGAAGTTTTGTCCAGATAAGACTGAGGCCAAGTGAATGGAAAGGAGCCAGAGGACATGGCAAAAATCTCTTTTTATTCTGGGTGCCTAACAGTCTGGGAGTGTTGCTGAGGGAAAACCAGCAGTGACTAAGAAATGTATTTTAAATTTTCTCTGGTCTGGAGAGCACAGTTGTTTTATCTGAATATGAGTTTGCTCCTGTCATCCATGCCTCCCACCCAGCAGCGACTGGCTGCAGCATGCTCCATGGAGTGCTGAGCCTTGAATCCCCTTAGTTACCCAAGCTGGTACAGATAACAGCCATCTGCATGGTTAGCAGTGTTTCCTGCTGGAAGCAAGCTACAGCACAACTGCAAGAATTGTGTTGGCTTCCTATTAATTCCTGAATAGGGCTAGTATTTTGGGGCTGAAGTAAAGCACTCTCTAAGTAGCAGACATCTGCTCTCCAAGAGGAATCTTCCTCAGCTTTTGCCTTTTGGTTACAGCTGAAACCAGCCAAGGAACTGATGTTCAAATTATCTTTCATATAAAATCTAATGTATGGGGGAAAATGTCTTGTAAAACAATGTCCTTAGCTTTGGAATCCATCTCTTTTCTTTGGTCTGAAATATCTCAGGTCTACTGACCTTCAGGATTGCTGTGAAGTCCCATGGCAAGTAGTGATCAACATTTTTTGGTAAAGAATTATTTTTCAGTTTGCCATAAGTATAACTAATGTTTGACTGTGCTTTTTCCCTGTGTCAAAAGTAGCTGGAGACTGCAGCAGCAAACTCAAATTTGTGTGCCTGTAACACCTCTATTTTCCCTTTTCAAGCACACACGCACAAACTATACTTTTAGATAAAAGAATGCCTTTATACTTTGTGCTGAATCTTGGGTACAGAAAGCTCTAGTGTATAGACCTGAAAACTATTAACCATCTATTAAATCTCTTCTTATTTTATTATTTTTATTTTTTATTTTTATTGAACAGACTAATAAAGTGACATTGCATGCTGTTTCTGAGGACTTTCAGATTTGAATTCAGTAGTCACAATGGATATGAAACAAGGACCTACAGGCACCAGTAATCATAAATCATAAGCATAATAAGTAATCATAATGATGTACTTTCAGTGAGAAGCTCTTCAGTGGGAAAATGGGTTGGAATGACAGCCTAGATATATAGTATCTTTGATGTTGAGAATAACCAATGTAACTTTTTTTTTCATAGGGAAGAGCTGGAACTTCATAGTAAAAAATTATAATCTGTCATAATTTTTAAATTTTTTTTTTCCCCAGAGAGAAAGGCAGAGGAATACTGTTTTAAAGGATTATCAAACACTCAGAACATGAAAGGAACAAATTTGGCAAGTGGAGCAGAGTGTGTTCATAAACACAACATGCTCTTTGATGTTGGTCTGTTCCTTGTGTTGGAACTGAAATACATGCAAAGGTCTAATCCTGATGTATGAGATTTTTTACGTTTTGTATGATTGTACAAGCAGGAGAGGGTATTTAAGTTAGGAAAGCAGTGAAAAAAATCACTTCTAAGTAAAATCCATCTCAAAAGTGCTAATTTGTAGATGCTTGTAGATGTTTGTTTTGCTTGGGTGTTAATCCTACACCTTCTATGCTGCAGATGGTTAACACAAGCTGAATAGTATCAGTCAAAGGTCCTTTTCAAGAGGAAATCTGTTCATTTCAGCTTTCAGTGGAGTTTCTTAGTGCCCTCAGAGGAAGGCCCTAGAGGGCTGTGTTGTCCTAGTGCATAGTCAAAATGCTGTTGGTTGCCATGGTTGTGTCTCTATCACAGAATAGTTACAAACTATGTAGAAGCTGCCTATAAAAAGAGGTCTACGATTCAACTCACATCCAGGATCAGATCTACATGAATATAGCTGTAAACCCATCATATTACAGGCTGAAAGTGCTCCTAAACCTCTGCTTCTCCTATGGTCCTCAGTTCTCTGTCTTGTCTGGAATCATCAGAGATGGAGAACTTTTGTTATTTTACTTGCCAGTGCGCAAACAGTAGCAATACTAATCTCTGGCAGATTCATTCATTGTCTAAACAGTGGCATGCTGTCTTCTGTCCTCTACAAACCTTGCATTATTAGTTGGTGGCTTAATGCATTATATTAACATACAGTTTTTATTTTGTATGACAAGCTAAAAATAATGGCATCACCGTATTTCTATTTGGGACTTACCAGTGAACTCATTCCAAAATCAGCCTGATAAAACTGCAGATGAAGCCCTGATTTCCAGAATACTTTCTTAGTGTAAACAGAAATCTCCTATTATTTTAACCAGGCAGGAGTGTAATCTGGATTGACAACAGTTTTAAAATCCTGAAAGTTAGTGTCATCGTTACATCACACTGGCCAATGTGCTGTGCTTGAAGAATCCGTAAATTGACAGAATGGGACATGGTGTGTCCCTTCTAATTCTTTACTGTACTCCTTCTGGAATGTTTCTTACTTGAAAGAGAGCAGAAAAACAAAACAAAACAAAAAATGCAAACACCAACAACAACAACAAAAAAGCATACTGTAAGTGTGGTTTACAATACTGTGTATTAAATTTTAAAGAAAGGGATTAGTGTGCTGGCATTTGAGCTAAGGAAATGCTAATTTAAGAACTTGCTCTTATCCCTTTTTTGTGTGTTGTGGTAATAACCTTTAACATTATGAAGTAATAAAGAACTGATTGAACTGGGTTGTATACAGCCACTTGCTGCAAGTGAGCCAGCCAGGCAGACTGTAATCAGTTTACATTTTTTTGTTTGTTTGTTTGTTTGTTTTTTTATGGCTATTTATTTCTACATATTAAGCAGATTGTACTCTCAGAAACATTTCCACTACATTCAGTAATGTGTACAATGAGCAGAAAAAACATTCAGAGCAACTTGCAATACTAAGGAGCAAATGATTTTACCTAGCAGTGTCTAAGAAAAGTAATGCTTGCTGAAGACAATCTCTATGTTCCTTACAGCTATTTTAGGAACGTATAAGCACAAATACCATAATCTGCAGCATGCACTACCTGTAAATGGTATTTTATTCTCTCTGTATTTATTTGCAATACTGTTTCATGTGTTTGTGGAAGATCTGTGCATCTCCCATTACCAAAATATTCCCTGTGAAAAGGAATCTATTATCCCACATGGAAAATTGGGAATGGGCAAAATAATTATCTGCTTCATGTGTCATGGATTAGCTGTGACCTCCTCAGCCAGTTTACACTGGCTGGGGGCTGAACCATAGCTCAGAAATGCAAAATATAACTATCAGTAGGTAGCATTAGGTGAAGCCCTTCTGTTAGCAGCAGTTCTCTATATTTCTCATCTTTAAGGTACAACCACAGGCATTAAATACTTCAGTGAAATACACCCATCCAACACAAACCAAGTTTCAGAAGAGAGAGAAAATAGCACTCCTACATACAAAACAGGTTTCCTAGGCATGGAATCACTTTCATTTCACAATATTTGGCAATTTGTCAGTTAAACCCTAAAATTTTCTGGAGATGTTCTAAAACATCCTTGTTTGAATTTAAGAAATTGTTCGAGAATGGTAAATGTAATTTAAATGTTTCCTGCTTGTGTTTTTCTTCTGTCCCTGTTAAAATTTTATCATCCTGGAGCTATAACAGTAAACTGATCCAGATTCACAAGATTCCTGAAATAACCTTGTGGAGCCACTAAGATATTTTTATGGTAACAATTGCATTTTGGCTTTTGTAAGTTTATGTGGTATGAATACTTTACACTCAAATGTCTTCCTTTGTATTCACTGTCTTTCTTTTCTTGCAACTCACACCTGACTGCTGACATAACACTCAGGCAGTTTACTCTTCTCTTTTCAGAGATGTGTATAAATTCTGCTTTGTTTATATTTAATTTCTTTCACAGCATAGGTCATAAATGGTAGAGATATGAAAAAGCAAAAGTAGAAGGGTTTGAAACAGAAAGTAGATACAACTGCGTATTTTCATGCACTTTCTAGTGGAATTACTGTGAAGTGCATATATAACTTTATTTCAGGTTATTTACCATTCATAAATTAGTCTGGCTTTTACCATATACTATTTGTAAACCTTTAAAATCTGATGTTTTTCCTCAGTTATTTCATATATTTAGCAAAGTGTGAGTATGGCCAAAAAACTGTGAGCAGAGAAGTACTTATTGAGGCTGAAGCACTGAACATTTTTGTTTCTGTTTATTTTCTGAAACCTTGGTCAACAGAGAACAAAACAGACATAGCTGTAGGTGTTGTCTGCAGGATTGTCCACTAATTATAACAAAAATGTTTGATCCAGTAATAATGATTTGTATTTGCGTTGGGACTTTTCTCAAGATAAAAAAAAAAAAAAAAAAAAAAAAACACAGGAAGAAAATTAACTGTTTTGCCTGTCTTTTCTTTTGGATCTATGTAATAATAATATTTTTGTCTTCTCTATTTCTTTTACCGCCAGTGCTGTTCTCCAGTGTTAGGTTGCCTTACCTAAGATCTAGGTTATGATGAATTTTCATAGAGATATGATTTTTTCATGGAGGTATTATTTTAAAAGTATACTATGAAGGGAAAATACACCTGATCTTTCATGTCATTCTGAAATTCAAAATGCCAGAAACGTGCTCTTTTTCTTTTTTCTGGTCTAAATATATGAATTATTTTTACTTATTCCTGTTGTCATTTTTAGAATATTAGAAGAAATACTTGTAGACAAGAGAGATCATTATATTAGAAAACAACAACACAGAAGCACAAGAATCAGAAAACAAAGCCAGAGGTAGATACTACTGAAATAAAATGTATCCTTGTACATTTCTGAAAGGCTTTCAGATTCACATGGTAGCACCTTAAAAGTGAAAATTTCAGTAACAGTACTTGGAAACATTTGATGAAAACCTTCTAATTGTTGGTTGCCAAAATATTTACAACATTGCTCCTCCCCCTCAATTTTCAATTTCCCCAAACCATCCTTCAGGGCAAGGAGAAAAGAGGGGCAGAAGGATCTAATGTTAGTTTACCTGTGCTGAAAATAGTGTTCCTGCTACCGAATTGTATTTGAATTAAAAAGGTGATCCTTTTCAGGGAAGAAACATCTTTAATTTACTGTTTTGCCCAGTTTAAATTTGGCATTTAACATGCAAGTAAATAACTTCTGTTCCATTAATATTGTCACTCAACTGAATAATAGAAAATGTGAAGATCTAAGCACTGACATACAGGGCCTGCTTCTGATCTCACTTGCACCATTTTTATATACCTAACAAGATACAAATGAAAGACCAGCCTGAGACGACAACCATGATTAACACCTACCTTAGCATCTATGAGGGTTTTATTTTCTGGTTCATACACCTTATATTGAGTGTTGCTGAACCACTCCATAGGTCATCCAGCTAAAGGTGTAGTTAAATTAATCTACTCAATCTGTAGCCCAAGCACCATTTTGATTTAGCCACTGTTCTTTTCTTTAATTTATTTTTAGCGTTTCTGTAATTGTGACTGACACCCTTGATGCAGATGCCATTGATATTTTGTATTTGTAGTGCATTAAATTTGAGAAACACACCAGGATTCTTTTGGATAAAAGGCAATGAAATTGTAAATTATGTTAACATGTGGTATGGAATATCAGCCATCATCAGGTAAATTGCACAAGCCACAGCATATAGATAACTGTGTAAACTGACATAAATAAAACTAACGTATGATCCTAGGAATGCTTTTTTATGTCAGAGAAAAATCTGAGACCTTATGATACTAATTCCCTAAATTTTAGTTTTAACTTAATTTTTGGAGGGTTGTTTTAAGCACAATGGAAAGACCATTTGAAATGCTGTCAAACTGTATTTTAGCATGAAACACATGACATCTTCCATTGAAAATGATTCCCCAGGAAATTTCCTAAATATTATTTCTGCAAATGTGAAATGCAGCCACCTCTGCTGATGAAAGGACAGGAAGTTGAATACCAAAAATAACAATATTTTGTGTTCGGGGAAAGTAAAGTCAAAATGATGCTCATTTTAAAAGATAGCAGAAGAAATGTGTACCAAAAATGCAGAATAAATGAGTTTGTGAGTGCTTGCCTTAAAAGTTCTGCAACCAGTAAGCTGCAAAGAATTATGTGTATTTAGTTCACAAAAAAAGTAGTGCTTAGTTGATCTTACCCAGGATTTGTACTTGGACTCCACCAACTCCAGGTATTTCAAATATAGATTCTTAGTCATCTTCTCTGGTGCTAAATGCCAGCAATTATAAGTACTAGTTGACTCATTTCTATACTCTATGAGTTTTTATGGCTGTTATAAACCTTTGAAAATGCTGACAGACCTGTAGCCATCGTGGGCACTGTGTTTCAATATCAAGGAGTTTGATATTAAATATAGCCGGATATTAAACCTTTGTATTGCTGTACCCAGTCATTCAACAACAGCATGACCAGGTAGAATAATATGAGCCAGGGGACACTATCACACCTAAGAGTAATATTTTATTTATTCTAAAGATTTTTTTTCATTCTAAAGGACTGAAGTTGTTAACCATATATTATCTTCCCACCGTGGTTTACAAGCTCTGTATTTCTAAGTAGAAGAGAGGAAGGAGAGTTGCTTGTATGTTACATTTGTATATCACCACAGAGAATTAGACTGATTATTGAGAGATCACAAAGTAGTGGAGACTGGAAGGTAGCTCTCGAGATCTTCTGCTCCAACTAGTAGCAGAGGCAGTAGGTTGCTCCAGGTTATGCCCAGTTGAGTTTTTAATATCTCCATGAATGGAGTCTCCAAACTCTCTGGGAAACCTGCTGCAGCTTCCGTCATTCTTAGAAGAAAAAAGCTGTTGTTTTGTTGTTGTTGTTGTTGTTGTTTTACTAATTTTTAAATGGAATTTTCAGTATTTCAATTTGTGTACATTGCCTCTTGTCCTTTCACTGGGAACCAGTGAGCTCCATCTGGAGCTTCTTTGCTCCCCTCCATCAGGAGTTTACAGTCTAAACTGGCAAAAATCCATAATGTGTAGCACTAAAGTCCAGAGTTGACCTAAATACTCTCTAGTGCTTGGGGTTTGACATCCAATATGCAGTAAACATGCTAAGGAGGGGCTGGACTTCTCAAAAGAAATGTGAACCCTTCTCAGTATTCTGAGAATACTTCTCAGGCTTGTCCCAGATGTTAAGTCCCACTCATTCTTGTTGTTCAAGATTTGAATGAAACCATAAGACTTTTGTCCAATACATTTTCCCCTTTGCTCAGATATGCTAAATGCTTGCTTATAGTTTAAGTTCACTTTGAAATTCTGGTGGGTAATGAGAATTATAGATTCATCTACTATTCATCCTTCTACTGATGGTAATTATTTCTTCCCTTACTCTGTGAACTGAAATCTGCCTGCCAGAAATTAAACAGAATCTCATTCAAACAAAAGAACCCTTTCGTTAATTGAGAGACTTGCCTGCATTGCACAGCATGTGAAGACAAAAGTGCACTTTCAGAATCTTGAGGCTGCCTTCAGCATTGGCTTGACTGAAAAGAAAAAAACAAAACAAAATCAACCTATAAATAGAGTATGGCCTACATAAAAGAATTTAAAACCTCAAATTTACTTTATTTGTTAACATCCTCTTTAGTAGCCTTTCTACTCCAGAGATTTCCCTTCTTTCCTTTCAGAGTAAGTTGTTCTCATTAAGCTCTGTGATTACAAACATGGCTTAGCAGTATTAAATGACTAGATATTTTTATGGCCAAATGGGATTACTTTGATAATTGGCTCCGATCTGTTGCAGAGCCTGTTCTCCCATGGCTGCTGCATCAAGTCTTGTAACATGATAGATGTCCCAGCCAACTGACATTTCCCAGGTCCTTTGATCCTGGATCTCTTCAGAGGTTTAGTTTCTTTTCGATTGTAGACAGAGAGCAACAGTCCCCCCCAACCCCCCCCCCCTTTTTATTCCTTCTAATATTGTCCATGTTGGTGCCTTCATAACTTTGTAGTGAAATCGTGATGAAGAATGACATTAAAATATGTGAAGTCATCATAGTGTTTCATGCAACCATATCTTACCCAGGTCCTCAGTCTCAGCCATCATGCAGGCAAACCAGATTTTGCTCTTAGGTCAAGCACTCTCTGACTTAAAAATCCTTGGCAAAACAAGCATAAGAGAGGTTGACAGAAACCTCTCGCACTGAAGTTACATATGACATATCCTTATGATAAAGGAATAAACAGACCAGTCAAACAGCTGAAACTGTTAAAAATAAATAAAAACTGAACAGTTTGTCTTATTGGGGTTACATGCTATCTTATGAAACAGAAAGGACTAGTGCCAATATAGTCAGTTTGCATCTACAGGTTTGAGGAGATGCAAATTCAGAATTGCGCTTCATCTTGATTATCCTCAAATCTATAACCGACATAGGACCTTCTTGTGCTTTAAAGTGATATTTCTATCTTCACACAAATGTGTAACATGAGTCTTCTGTATCCACTGTGTTGATAGTGCTGCCTCACTGAAATCTGAACACTTCATTTTTTTCAAATGTACAAAATGATAAAACGCTGCTATTTTGTGTGGAAATGCTGAAACTGGTCTTAAAGGTAGTGGGAACAAAAGGCACAGAAAGGGCTGAGAAATCTTTTTCCTGTGGGTGACATAGAATGTGATATAAGAAACTGGATTTGTATTGATTGGTTTTACATCATTGACATCAGCAGACCTGAAGCTGGTACATATTGGTATATCTGTAAATAGGAAGAAATGCTGCCTGTGTTGAAATAGCAATGAGAATAATTCTGCTTACTACTCATTGTGGAGACAAGAAGTGTAGACCGGTACTGTTCAGATGTTGCCACAATGATGGTCCCATATATTTATTTGGAAATACTGGTAAACACTGAGTCAGGCTTCATGTTTCCATTTAATGTGGTATATCAATACAGATGCATTAAAGTTGATACTTGAGAAAAGGCTAAAAGCAGGTTCCCTATAATAATGTAGAATGTATTAATAAAACTCTGTGATGATCCCCAAAAGCATACCAATAACAGAAACCCAGGTGTTACAATCCCTACAAACAGGCCTAGGAAGAAATCCTCCTCCCCATAAAATATGGCTCTTGATATTACTGTGCTAAGTACACCCACCTTGGTCTTGTTCTTACTAGTGCTGCCCAAAGTCACAGGGGTATAAAAATGTTTTTTTGTTTTTTTTTTTTTTTTTTTTTTTGTTTTGTTTTGTTTTGTTTTTTGTTTTTGTTTGTTTGTTTTTTGTTTTTGTAGTTTTTTGCTTTTTTTTTTTTAATCAATATTAATCAGAAATGCAAAAGATATGGATTTAAAAATTCTTTATTGTATCTATATCCACAGAGATATTCCCTGTAACTTAAAGAAGAGAATGTTTCTGTATTTGGAAATCCCAAAGCCATGAATTCATTAGAAAGTCAGGACTAGCCAGTGACAACAAAAAAAGTATTCTGTATTCCAGGGATACTTCAGTAGCCTTGAAAGCTTTTCTTGCTCAAAATATATTCACTAGTGTCTTTTCGGTAATGAACAAAAGATGCAAAAGAGGTAATTCTCATAAAACCTTGATTAATCTGTGTATGTTTACAAGTGTCATTACTTTGCGTGTAAAAAAGACAGTATTTTTGAAGTAGCTTGACCGGCTGGGGGCTAATGCCTGTATTGTACTTCTATGCCTGTGCCATGAGTTATCTGGAGTAGGGCATGGTTATGGCAGTGCTCCCCTTGACTAGCCAGTGGGTATAATCCTGCCAAGTTCTGTTGTCAGTCCATCAGTACAAATAATGTCAACAGTAATTAGTCACCACCCATTTTCATCCCTTTTGTCATCTCTGCTCTTTGGGGCAACCACCACCATATTATGAATGCTTCCAGTCCTGCCTCTGTCTTGCAGGAAAGGGAACTCCTTTAGCACTCCCTTTTCATGGGATGTGACTATTGCCTGTGCCCCTCTTTAATCTCCTAGAGGGGAAAAAAAAAAAAAAAAAAAAAAAACAATCAATCAAAAACATTAAGAAAAGGCTACCTTATGTGCAAGCCAACCGTTTGGATAAATGTCATGCTCAGCCTGACATTTCTCACCGCCAGTTCTGTGGATAGCTGAACAAGCTGGGGCTGCAGCCCCCAGGGGATAATGGGGGAGAAACTCAAAGGTCGTTGTGATTGCGGTGGAGCAGATACTTTAAATCAGAACCCGAATATAAAGCATTGTAGCGGCTGGCATGCAAATTAAAATGTAAATAATGTTGACAAGCTTTCCAACAAGACATCAAACTGCCAAAGGGCAATTTTGCCTTCTCCAGGCCTTTTTGCCCTTCACGAGCATGCTACAGCTGTTTCCTTGGCCAGCAAGAATAGTAACCTCTAGGGAAAGGAGGCATATTAAAGTCGTAGTGGTTCTTAGCAGCTGTCACATTTGCAATGGTTTCTTTTCAGAATGTTTCATAATCTTTTTTTTTTTTTTTTCACTGTACTTGCCTTAGAAATTTACATTATACAATCAATCTAAATGAATAAACAAAAATATGCATATATCCATGGACAAGCATCTATTACAGTTTTAAATCTGTGAAATTCTTACAAGCTTCATGAAAGTAGGGTAACTGTGAGAGACTATTCCAGGCTTTTAACATAATTATATAGCAAAGAAATCAGAAAGGTGAGATGAGAGGAGAGAAAGTCACTCATTAAATTGTATTTAAAATGTAGCAGAAACTAGAAAATATTATTAAATGTGGGATGGGTTTTTGAAAATGAGAAATAGAAGAGACATAGCTGAGGTAGAAGTCAAATGATACAGTCTTGTAGTTCTTGGAATAGAATTACCATGAGTATCCTGTGTATGGGAAATATGTGGGTAAAGATGATTATTATTACTTTAAGAAGTGTGCTTTGATTGTATCTTTTTTGTTATTTTTATTATTTTCCTAGTGATTTAGTTCTTTTTATTTTAATGACTGGCAGAAATTCATTTTAGTATATTTTAAAACGTGCATTTAAGCAGCAGCTCCCTTGTCATGTCTCTCTTTCCTTGGAAGGGTTCTGCCCTCTGCTACCTGTGCCTTTCAGAGCAGCCATTTGGCAGGCGCTGTGCAGCAGAGCCAGCTGTGTGGCAAACCTCTATAAAGCTGATTTTTGTTTCCCTTTGTCAGTGCAAGATACTTGCTGCCTGTTGGGATGCTTTTAGAGGCCTCCTGAGCCAGCCATCTCAAAACAAGAATGGTTTGCTGCAGTAATAGTGTCTGCTAATGTCTCATTACAATCAATTTAAATGCTTCAATTCCACTGAGAGCTAATAACACATGAAAGTCAAACCAGGCTCCTAATTTCAAAGACATATATTTTTTTGTAATGAACTGAACTATTATGCCCTCTTGAAAGCTCCACTATAAAAGGATTTTAAAGCTGCATTTGTAGGGTCATTAGGAGCTCCTCTTATGTATCTTCTAAGCTTTGAACAGTCAGATATTCTTAGCTTTCTGTTTATCTTCAAAAAAAATAATAATAATTAAGCTTTATTTATTGCCCTTTGCTAAATACATATTTAATAGTGTTAAAAAATTAAAGTATGACCTGCCTAGCTTCCAGCAAGCTTCCTATTAAATTTTATAGAAAAGACAGTTTGTTTCTCTGTCCTTTATTCACTTTATTCTTATATTTCCACTCCCAACTCAGTCTCTATCAACTTGATTTTCTTTCAACTAAGTGGCCTTGTAAAAAGGAAAGTTGAAGTAATGATAGCAAATTGCACTTGAAATCATCACGGGCCACTCTTCAGATGGAAATCTGCCGGGAGAATGGAGACAAATTGAACCCAACAAGCTCAATACCTGTTAGAGAAACAAGAAGATGCATACATAGAAAGGAAAATCAAATGTACAGTGTTTTGTTTGTTTGTTTTCCAGATCTGGAATCAGTGGGATATAGAAAGCTTTGGGAAAACAGAAGAGCAGTTAGGCTGAAGAAGGGGAATAGAAAGCAGGCTTACGTATTCTTTAAAAATGTAAAAGGAAGTCTTCTCCAACTTAGTGTAAACAGGTAGTTTAAGAGGAACAGTGGAGAGACGAGGCAGATGAGTGGGAAGGACAGAAGCATGGGGATCAGACACCCTGGCTAGGTAAAGGACAAGGAATGGGGCACACTGAGGTATGCTGGGCAGTGTGCAAGTGAAGAAATACAGTGTTGATGCTCAGCAGCTCAGGGTGTGCTGAGGGCTGTGGGAGCTGCAGAGAGGCCTGGCTCTCACTGAGCCTCCGGTGGGGTATAGATGGAGGGTAAAGGGGTGGATGAGCTGGGAATTTTGGAGCTTTGTGGCTTTCCTTACTCTGCAAGGGTTGTGGTGCTAAAGCTACTAGGAGCTCACAACTGTCCATTTGTTTTCAGCTCCTTCCTACAGCTCAGTGTTCCCCACTGTTAATGCTCATTAAAAGTCTTTAGTAATCTTTAGTAGAATGGCCCAATCAGTTGTAGCCCCACATGAGAAGTGATGGGACAGTGGGGGCAGAGACCATGCAGGCTATTTTTGCCATGAAATGCAGTGTGTTGTGAAATTACATCCTCTAGTTGTAACAGAAAGAGTCAAGAGAAGGAGAGGTCAGGGTTTTGATTTGTCATGTTTAGGACAGGACAGAAAGGACAGAGCACAGATAAATACCCTGCTGTTATTGGCAAGGGCAAGGAAGACTGCTCCACTCAGTTCCTCCTCTCCTCAACGGAGATGGAAGGTCCTCTGGAGGATGGCAGCTCTGATCTGAGCTATGGGCAAGCCTGAGATCTCATTTGGGTCCCTGAAAGATTAACCCCAATAGGCTGCAGTCAGACTTTTTGAACCCCCTGCCATCTACCCACCTCAGGGTTCTAGGTGGGAGGGCAGTGAACAAGAAGGGATCAAGAAGTGGGACTAGATTGTGATTGGTCTCTTTGGCATTGTTTTGGTAACGCATCTCTGCAGGAGGAAGACCAAAGACTGCAGCTTAAAACTTAAGGAGTAATATGCAGTCATAAGAGATGTAGAGGACTGTAGCCTTTTGAAGGAAGGCAAACCAAGCAAATTGAAAAAGTTGGTTTAGCACAGACTACAGAAGGGGGGGAAATGTGTTTAGCCATTCCTAGCTAGACACTGTTCAGACTGTACAAGAATAGTCCCAATTACAAGACAGCTTAGTCTAAGCTCTGAAGCTTAACTTGGCCTACTGTACTGGCAGGTGAATATTTATCATCTTCTTTTGTTTGTGCATGTGGCACCAGGAAAAGTACATTGCTTCCCGTTGAAGTCCAACACAACCCTCTCAAGATGAAAAGATAACTCATCCTTGAGATCAGGAGTCTGTGGTGGGACCAAGCAGCCCATTGGACCACTAGGAAACAGGCCAAAGAGGCTGTTTTAATTTAATTTCTATGGCTAGACTAGTACACTACATAGCCATTTAGGAGTGAATTTTGCGATAAATTTATTCAAAGAAGATAGCTCTCTATCACAAGAGCTTTATCACAGGTGAAAGCTAAAATGGGTTTGTGAGACATTCTTGAAGCATTCTCTAAGTCCACAGGCAAATAACGTTACTCCACAAAATGCCACTGCAGTCGGATTGGTTTGGGCGTCACTGATCTTGCATGAATTAGCACAAATTAATTTTCACATTAACCTGCTTACAGCCATGAACACTGCACTAGGTACTAGGGGATTCAGTTAATTACAATAATAATACTTCTGTGCTAATTACAGGGACACACCAAAAAGGTATCTGTAGCAATACTGACCCATTTTATTGCATGTAGGCCACTGGCAGTAATGAGCTTCATCTGTCCCAATTGGAATACAGTCAGTTTCTTTAAGGTCTCATTTCTGACATTTGCAGACTTTTCCAAAATGTTTTCACTTGCTAAGCTATTCCTTCCGGTCTGTTTAGCTGTGTTCCACTTTAAATTATTATTTTTAATTTCAATATATTTCTAGTGTTGACATATTTCAGATTACTATATTGCCTTCTCTTCTGCATTGTAAACTAGGAGGAATGGTTCTTAAAAGCAGCAAAAAAAAGCTTCAGATGACATATTAGGAATAAAAGCAGCTGCAAGGAGAGCAGAACACGAGAACATAACATTTGGGATGGTTGAAGTGTCTCCATCTCCGGGGAACTTTAAGAACAAATTACACAGGCATCTGTACAAAGCTATAATTGTGTCGTATGCTCCCTGATGCCTTTCTGATCCCAAGTGGCTTTGAGGCTGGCAACCTTTCTGGTTCCTCTTCACTCTGAGGGCTCAGACTCGTGCTCCAGTTGCAAGTTTCTGATGCCTTGCAATCATGTCAGGATGTGCTGTTTGTCCTTGGAAAATGCTAGGCAATGCAATTTGATGCAATCTGTTACCATAGAATTATAGAATCACCTGTTTTAGAAAAGACCTTCAAGATCACCAAGTGCAACCATCAACCTAACCTACCAAGTCCCATCACTAAGCCTCGTCCCTTAGTGCCACATCCACATGTCTCATAAATACCTCCGGGGATGGGGACTCCACCACTTCCCTGAGCAGCCTGTTACAATGCTTGACCACCCTCTCCATGAAGAAATACTGCCTAATATCCAATCTAAGCCTCATGAGGTGCAACCTGATGACATTTCCTTGTGTCCTATCACTTTTCACCTGAGAACTCATTGAGGCCTCAGCTAAATCATCCCATTGTGCTTCAAAAAATTCAGTCAGTTGCCACCACACAGAAGACATTTAGGAACTTGATCACAAACACCAGCCCATAATACACTTCTATACGATATCACCCAAGCCACTCTCTTTTGATCTGAGTATGTGTCTTTCTTGGGAGAATGCACAGGAAACTAAAGTCATAACTTGTTCTTCAAGAAGTTTAAGTTTTTTGGGGTTTTGACTCTCCTTGTCTAAACTGGCTCAGAAAGCTGTATGGGTGTGACCTTTATCAGGGCTAAATCACGCAAGTGATCGTTTTGATCCACTGCCTTTTCCTACATAGATCATACTGGACATTCACAAGTGGAAAAGCAGAAAATCAGTGTCTTGAAGAAGTGAGTCTACCAAGGCTGAACCAAAACACAGTGCCAATAAAATATTACAGAATATCACCATTTTTGTCAACAACTTCTTCAGGAAAGGGAAAGGCAGTCTGCAGGGAGTTACATAATAAACAGATGTCAGATAAATCTTAGGGCAACGCCATAGACTGTGGTCTTGAAAAACTGTCACCGTATTAAAAATTATTATTTTCCCAGTGAGAATGAGCCTAAAAGAATTTGCTTTTCAAGGGAACATATGGCACTGCAATCCAACTGCTGTCACTAGCTGTAGGCTGGTAACTGTAGGGAAAGTCTGTGCCAGTAAACAGTTAACATTCGCAACAGCCCCTTTTTCTCTCTCTCCCACCCCCTCTCTCCATCTCTGCATTCTATATATGCGTGTGCACACACACACACACACATCATTTATTCTCTCTCTCTCTCTGCATTGAATTGAGGTAGGGTAGTATAAAATACTGATAAAACAAAAATAACCACCATGGTAGAAAAACAAAGCAATCACAGAATGACTGAGATTGGAAGGGACCTCTGAAGATCATCTAGTCCAACCCCCTAGTGAGCAGAATCACCTAGACCACATTGTGCAGGATGGCATCCAGGCAGGTTTTGAATATCCCCACAGAAGGAGACTCCGCAATCTCTCTGGGCAACCTATTCCAGTGCCATCACCCTCTGTTCACTTTAGAGAACAAACTGCTGGTCCTTGGGAAAAACTGATGAGGTTGTCATTCTTATTCTGTGATGCTTGTCAAAGTCATGAAATAATACAAAAAGCCTGGATATCAGGTGGGAAATGTTCAGCACTTCTATTTTCTACTAATTTTTAAGCCTTGTCCATAATGTGGCTCACCAGCACAGCAGGGAGATAGCAGAAGTCTTCTTCCTGTGGGATTGACCTATGTGTTGAGGTTAAGCAGATTTAGGTGATCTGTTACAAGATACTAAAGAATTGGCACAGGGAGCATAAAGGGCCTTCCAAATATCTGTTTAACTACAGATAGTGCTTTATCTGGGAAATGATACCCATAGTGCACATCATTAGGAAGGGAGAAAAAGGAATGATGTGCAGTTAGGAGACTGAGAGATGCATAAGTCTCTCAGTAGTATGTAGAAGTACACTTTAAAACAGCTTTAGAAACAAACAGGGAAGTAAATGCAAAATGGGATAAAAAATGATACAGTTTTACTTTTTTTTAGTAAAGTTGAGAAAATTTTCCACATATCAGCCTTTGAAAATGTATTTAATTTTTAGAAAAGGAATATGATTGATGCAATGTATCTGTTTTTTTCAGGGGATTGTTTGATAGAGTATGATACAGGGCACTGCCATTTAAAACAGCATATAGATTAAACGAACACTGTAAAAGAGAGGCAAGCATAGCAGGTAAAACTGAAACAAATATTGGATTGATTATTTAGCAAAATGGAGATTGGTAGGTGAAATAGTGCTCTCTCTGTAAATCTGTCCTGAGAATCAATATACAATGGAAGAGCAATTTATACAAAGTCACTGTGTTGGTGAAAAAGCCAATAAGCAGACTTCGATGGCACTTAGTTAGAAGAATGAATCTAGCCATTTGAGGACTGGATTCTGTGTGTGGTCTTCCAAGAGTTATGAAATGCCAAAATTTAAATAAATCACGGACAAGATTTGAGCAGTTTATCAAGAGGATTTTTGTTTTTGATTTTCTGTTAAAGCTGGAACTGGTTTAAGAAGATCTTGTCTAGCTAGATCTTTGTGCTTTAAAGGCTCCCTGGTTCTGTGTGTGATGAGCTCAAGAATGACAGCAGTGATTATGAGACATTTATTTGATTTTCAGACGTTATTCCAATTTTACATGATCTGGTGCTCAAGCTAAACAACATTTCAGAGCACCCAGACCATCAAATATAGCCTCTGTGTCTAATTAACAGCCAATTGCAGAACATATATGTTTGCACCTAGATATCCTGCTGCACAGTACTCAAAATATTCCTTGTAACAGGCTAAGAGGCATGCAGGGAGCTAGACTTATCCTGAGGTAACATATGTATTTGTCTTTTTAAAATTCATTCGGGCTTGTAATGTGCTTAACCCTTCCCTATTGGTTGTTTGCATTAATAATGGTAATCCCCCTTAATCAGGAAGCTCTAGAAAACTAATATAATTCTGTGGCTGCTTTCAATACTGCCTCTTAGAAAAGATTGATACACATGGAAATATTTTTAATCCATTTATTCCTTTCTGCATGCTTTCCTTTTTGTTCAGGACATTTGGGAATTATTTATTTACTTATTTATGGTAAATATGGATACTTTTGTTTCTAGTTTTGCTCAGTTCTTTTCAATTAAGTAGAGTGTCCCAGACAGCATTAGGAGATGGCAGAAGACACCCTTGTGTGGCAGAGCAGTATGACTATCAGAAAGTGAAGGAGTACAGGAGGAGGTAATTCTATTACCCAGCAGATGTCAAAGTGAGGAAGGGAATAAATCATTTGTTAATTGCATTATTCAGTATAAGAAAATGGCACTAATCACAATAGCAAAACAATTCAACTAAACTCCCGCTCTACTCTGCGCTGGTGCAGCCTCACCTTGAGTACTGTGTACAGTTCTGGGCGCCACAGTACAAAAAGGACATTAAACGGTTGGAGAGTATCCAGAGGAGGGCAACAAAGATGGTGAAGGGCCTAGAGGGGAAGAATATGAGGAGCAGCTGAGGTCACTGGGCCTGTTCAGCCTGGAGAAGAGGAGGCTGAGGGGGGACCTCATCACAGTCTACAACTTCCTCGTGAGGGGGAGTGGAGAGGCAGGTGACCTATTCTCTGTAAACACCAGTGATAGGACCCGCAGGAACGGTGTTAAGCTGTGGCAAGGGAAGTTTAGGCTGGACATAAGGAAGAGGTTCTTCACAGAGGTGGTCGCACACTGGAACAGGCTCCCCAGTGAAGTAGTCACTGCACCAAGCCTGTCTGAATTTAAAAAGCGATTGGACTGTGCACTTAGTCTCATGGCCTAAACTTTTGGGTAGACCTGTGCAATGCTAGGAGTTGGACTTGATGATCCTTATGGGTCCCTTCCAACTCAGGATATTCTATGATTCTGTGATTTTACGATATTTATTCCTGTTTATTTTCAAAAAATTTTCCTGATGTTCCTTCTGATCTCTGCTTTAGCTGGTCTGTATATCCATCCTGGTATGTGTATCATAGTTCCTGCATCACGTAGTACTGGTATTCTCGCTACTACTTTGTTTTCTGCTTTAACCTATTCTTTTATAATGACTTGCAGGGTTTTTGTTTGGTTGGTTGGTTGGTTGGTTTTGGGTTGGTTTTGTTTTCCTGTTGGTTTTAGCTTTCATGATGATTTATGGAATTACTAAAACCACATTAGCTGACTTACAACTCTATTTTAAGAATTAAACTCTTTTAGAAAAACCCCATTGTTATCTCTTCCCACTCTGAGTATATCAGAATGTAATGGAATATAAATAGAAAATTGGCATATGATGTCTTTGTGAAAGTTTTTGTGAAAATTTGTGTAAAATTTCAATTTGGAGTTTTGAGCTCTGATTTAGCAGTTTTGTTTGTTTTCATTTCTGTCGGAAAATCAGATGGGTCAGACTGACCTACCTTTCCCCTTTTATATCAAAAACTCTTGCAGTATTCTATATATCAATAACTTGCACAGTGAATTCTTGCAGTATTCATAGGCACATCATGTTTCTTCTTAATCATGTTAATTTGTTATTGATCCTGAAGATGAACAAATAGGATTGTACCTTTTTTCTTTTCCCAAAAGGTCTAGTACAAACCAAATCCAGGTAGCATCTTATGCATACTATGGAAGATACCACCTGCCCTGGTCTGCCCCCCGCTCTGTATTGCTGCCTCTTCACTTTTGCAGGCAGTTTCATGTCAGAGTACTTCACAGTCTGCATCAATCAGACTTTGCCAGGTTAGCATAAGTAGTCTAAAGTCTAACCTACTTGCTTCTTACTGAAACACTTTTGGGAAAACTCACACAAGCCATGTAGCTGATGTGGACTGGCACCCAAAAGACTTTAGGAAGAAGGAACCTTACAAACAGTCGGAGGCAGGGTCGGAAGCACTTAGAATCAGAGCCCAAAAAAGAGGAATAGCTAGCCTCTGTAGATACAAGGTTAGTGAAAACCACAAAAACTACTTCCCTGTATTGCCGTGCCTAAGAAACTCTAGCAACAGTCACCTCTGTATGATGTTTTCTCCTGTCAATTCATGTCTTTAATGGAAGCAGGCTAAGACAGCATCATCTTTAAGGTGATATGGGTAATCAGTATAAAATGCTCAGCTCCTAAGAAACAACTCCTCTCGTTAAAAAGAAGCAAGAAAAAGCAATGAAGCAATAATAACAAGTAACAATTTCCCCAGAACTATGATTTCAGATGGGAAATTGTGGAAATTGAATAAATCTCTGAAAATAAGATCCTCCACCACTAGCCTGAAGCAATGAAATAGCTAAATGAATTAGCTTAGCTATTAATAGAAAAAGGTTTTGTTTCTTTGCAATGTCCCGCATAAACATTTGTTGAAGAGAAAGGATTCAAATGCAGGGAAGCTTTTTTCACCTTGACAGAGAGTCATCTTGTACCTAAAACACCAAAGATATCTTTAAACATTGCTGCACTGTACAAAACAGTAACTCCTACAAAGCTATCAAGGTTAATGAGACATATGCTATTCTGCTGGGCAAGCATGGCTGTGCAAGTCATATGCCTGAAGTAAAGAGATGTACCCAGCTTTTCCAAGACCTCACACTGCTGCCAAGGCAGACCATATGTGATATGTTTGTTGCAGAGCTTGCCCCTTAGACATGTACACACAATGTTGTCCAACATGTCAGCTCAGTGTGAGCCTAGTGGAATTTGAAAAAGTGCCCCAAACACTCCTGTTTAGTTTGGGTGTGCAGCAATTCAGATAAAGGGGGGACAAGTTTTTGAGGATACAGTAAAACTCTCTGCAGGTAAAAGGTTCCCAAAATCTTGGGAGAGAAGGCAAAGTTCTTTGCTGAAGGTGTTGAGTCGCACACAGTTTTCTTCAACAGCTGGGAGAAGCTACAAGAAATTCCCAGCTGAGAGAGTGCAGGCTGATGCTTCATAAGCCAAGGATAGGCTTTAAGGGGATGGGTAGAACAACACCTCAGCGGGATACAAAGTCGTTGTCACTCACTAATAGCTTGATTTATTTTAGTACATCTCTTTCATTATGAGGCATGAAGTTGCTGAAACTAAAGCTTCCAGAGACTAATTTAGATTGGAATTACATTCCCTGTGACTATGAATAGAGTACAGTATATTAGTCTCCTGAATGTATTGTGGGAGGAAGGTATCTTTTCAGGTGTATTTATATTCACAACTAACACAATATAAGGGCTGTATCTAATGGTGCAACAGAAGAAGCATTATCTTCAGTAATAAAATGAGTGAAAATAAAGTTAATAGTGATGTTTAGGCAATGAGACCAGCTACAGAATTAAATTTTAATTTGAGGGCAGGCTCAAGTGTAAAGGCTTTACCTGTATATTCATAAAGGAAGACAACCAACTAATATCAAAAAATGAAGAAATTAATGGTCCTACTGTGATGAAGTTCTAAAGGCCAAAGCAATGAGTGAAGTCAATAAGTATGCCTGTGTCATTATTGTTGAAAGATTCCTGAAAAGGTGTGTTGAAAATATTCTAATAAAAACAAGCAAGTATATTCAAACTCATAAAAACTAATAAAATGTAAATGTATCTTCCCTTTGCTCAATATTGAATTCTGTGTTTTTCATTTCCTTTGAGTGAGCTCAGGGGAGCTGTATGACTGATAAGAAATAGAAGCATAACGTGTTCTGTTGCTCAGTGTATAGTGAATGGAGTAAGGCTATTCAAGCAACATTTTCTCCAATAAATAATGCACGCTATTGCATTGTCTATTGATGGCATCATAATTGTATGCATTTTTTCCTGTCAAGTGATGAATTTAACTGATGTTAAATCTAACTGATCTTTTGGACTCATTAAAAGCATAGCACTTGCCATACCATATTTGATCCAAAGCCAATCTTATCCAGAATCATGTCCCTGGCAGTGGACGATGCCAGACACAGCATGTCTGGTTATAAGAAGCAAAGGTACAGTGAACTGTACCTAATCACAGCATGCTTCTTTGAGGTCTGTGGTAACTTCTGAAAGAATAAACAAATATTTTTCACCATCATTAACTTGCTACAAAAAAAAAAATCTTGCAACCTCAGACTATAGAAACTATAACTAAATTTCTAATCATATAAAAACAGCACTTTTGGCAAAACAACTTACTTTTGGCAAAAAATGGTTCAAGATAAAATGTTAAACAACAAGCAAAATGTCATAAAAAAGACATAAATTGCTAACTGTAAAATTAAAAACAATTCGTGTATTTTGCCCAATCCTTCACTTTTGCTTTCAGAGGCTTCCAGAGCTGTATGATGCAAGACACCTGGCAGGCATAGCTAGGGACACGTCAATCTGGCACCCAAATATCTGCCTTAGGTGCTGTAGTATGGGTATATAGCATATAGTATGTCTTGTTCTTTGTGACTCACTCAGGTTCACATTATAAATCAGCAAGAATCAGACCCCGTCCTCTGAACTCTTGATACTGGTTTTCTAACCTTCCTCTGGCCTCCATGTGTAAGATGGGGTGACTGCACAGAATTGTGGGTAAAGGGCAGAAACGGAAACTACTCACTTTTGAAACAAATGCATTCTTCTATTATTTTAAATCTTAAACCATTCAACCAAGACATCTGCTAATATGGGGCAGAGAAAAAAAAAAAAAAAGGAAAAAAAAAAAAAGATTAAAAAAAAAAGATTTACATAAATAGCACAAATAATATTGCCATAATAATAGTATCATGCTCATTGCTATCTCAGATATTCAAAGCAGAAAGTTTGCGACTTGCTGCAGTGGCATACAACTTGTATTTCCACAAAACAGAACAGTAAAAAAAATCTCAGAAGGCTTAAACTGGCCTGGATCCACTGAAATGATGTCAAATTGATACAGATGCAGAAGCTGGTCTGGCAGCCATTCCATTATTATGGTGTCTGCAGTTATTTGACATACCCTTTTTGAGGTGATAAAATTCTCTATCTAACTAATGCCTTTTTAGTTGATTTTTGCTTGTTTGTTTGTTTTTCATTTGTGTTTTAGTACTGTTGTCTGTTGAAATTGAATGGTTTAAGTTTTTCTTTCCTTCCACACCACCCCAGTTGAGTCCAAGAGATATATATCGCCTTTTCCAACCTCCCACTTACATTATTAGCAATCATTGCTTCACCATTTGCTGTAGTGGGTTAGAGATGCATTATTTTAGAAGCGCAAAAGCAGCAATTATGAAATCTGTTGTCATCTAGAAGCAAACAGTGATGATCCTGAATTACACTGGAAAGCAAATTTTGATACCTGCTGACAGAACAAATTTCTCTTTCTCTAGAAATGCTAACACTGAAAGAGTTCAAGCTAATAAAACCTTGGACTGTGATGCTGCACTTCTATTTTTAACTGTTGTATACTTTGTCAGCATTTCAGTTGCCTAACTTTATTTATAAGATCAGATTGGTGTTTTTTGTTTTGTTTTGTTTTGTGGTTTGTTTGTTTGTTTGTTTTTAGTTCTTTAAATTCAATCAAAGCTACAATATTTACTATAAACTTAAAAGTGAAAAATAATAGTAATGTAACTTTACAAAACTCTGCAACTCTTTCTCACAAAAGAGCAGCTGCATCTTTACTCATTTTTCTTAGCTGTTCTTTATGACCAAAAATTACCATGAAACCATCAGATATAAACTCTCTTTGCTATTTTTAGATTTAGAAATTACTTGATTTTTCACTACAATTTTCTAAAACTTTCTTGAGGTTTAGTCTCTTCCATTCATTTTTGGTCTTTCAAATACACCTTAGACTTCCAAGAGCTTTTTTGTATGCTCAAGTGCAATAAATAGTCTTTTAGGCTATTTCCAAAGTGATCTGGAGAATTTGAACCTAAAATTTTGATATAGTGCTTATTTTAATTGAAAAAAGTCCTTGGACCATATATGTGAAAGGACTCAAGTCACAACAGCACTCATCCTATCCACAACATCTAGGCTTCCACCACGGATCTCATAAACTCATGGTACAACATGCGGAGGAGCTTAAGCACCAATGAACCAGTCTTCTAAGAGCTTACAAATTCAATCAGATATTGGGCCATCAAAAGTTAGTCCATAGGAAACACAGAAGGGAAGTGGACATTTAGAAACCTCCTCCACACCATGTAGGTACCCACCTACCCAGTTGTAGAAGGGGAGGCAAGATGTTAAGTGTTTAAATCATTTTAGCAGTAAAAATGTAGGTGCCTGCATAACCTCAGATGCCCAAGTGGATTAGGCAGGATTTTGTAGATTGTGGTTTTGTCCTTGGCCAGCTAAACTTGATGTTTCCGTTTAGGTGCAGTACTGCTAGCTTTTGTTGTTGTTGTTTGTTTTGTTTGTTTGCTTGTTAGTTTTTAAGGGGGTTACTTTTAGGGGTTTGGCCATTTACCTTGTTTTTATTTCTCTGTATGTGTTCACATACAGAGTTCACATACTCAAAGTGTTTGAAGGGCTATCCAGTCTTTTCAACCTAAGCAAGTGCTTTTCAAAACAAACAATTACATTCATATTCAAAGATTAGAATATGTGTGGGTGCCAGGTTTAGCACTTGGCAAGCCATTGGAATGCGGCAGAAATACAAACACTGGGTCCCTGTCTGCATATTCAGGCTACTGTGTCCTGTATGAAGCAAACACATATTAAAAAAAAAAAAAAAAAAAAAAAAAAAAAAAAAAAAACTTGTTCAAACTGGTGTCCATATTTGACAAATACATTCAGTTTTGGCCTTGGTTGGGTTTGGGGACAATTCACATTGTAGTAAGTCAAGCTGACTTCTCTCTCTCCTGACTACTCAGAGAGCTGAGCAAGCCAGCTTCAGAAAACAGACACTTGGAAAAATAGATGCTTGGGGCAGCACTGCTGGGGTTTGCAGACACTGATGGCAGAGCCCTGAAAAAATTAGTATTGCTGTCGCTGCATCCAGACCATGTCTGGCAAGAGCAATCTGCATTCCTGCACCCAAAGGCACTAGCTTTTCAGGGCTAGTAGATTGTATTTCAACCCTATTTCAACAGCTAAATTCAGGTCTATTTGCAATGCTGTGAATCTTGCACCATCTCTAAAGTTGAATATGAACAAGAACCTCACTCCATTTCTTCTACCCTGTTTCTTAGAGTGACATTTCCAGAGCCATAGGCCACCAGACGCCATTATATGATCTGGTCTGACCTCGGCAATGACATAGGTTACTGTTTGCTCACCCCTTTACTGTTTGGTCTAATATTTAACTTTATCAGTTTCTTAAGCTACTAGAATTAGTTTGTGAGATCATTAGTGATTCAGGTAATGGGTAGGACCTTTGCAGATGGATTTTGGTAAGTAAAAATTTGGCATATTTCACTAATGATGCACTCTGGCAGCAATACGTTCTTTGTTCTCCCTTTCTTGAAAGGGCATTAAATTAGTGAATCAGCCTTAACTGCATTTCTTGTCAGTATGCCACAACCTTAGTGCCCTTTCAATTGTGTAGGAACCTTTGAAGTATATTATTTAGCTTCAGTGCTGAGTTTGAAGGAAGCATGAAGTGTTTTTTCTAGACTTTAGCACTGCCACTTGCTTGCACCTAGCAAATGCAAAGGTATTAGGAAACAGCTCCTCTCATATGACCTCATATATTAAGAAATGCTAAGAAGAAACAACCTTTTCCCAGTGGGAAGGACTACCATGGCAGTTCTGATAGCAGAAATGGATTATCACTCCTTCATTTTCTATTCACATTTCAAATGCAGCAGTCACTGTAGTATCTAGGCATCAGTAAAAGAAATAGGAGGACTGAGACTAAAGAAGCTGATCTGAGCTGGGTTAAATACCACTTGCATTGATGGCCTTGCAATTTTTGGTCCAAGAATTTGTTGGGAGAAAGGGGAAATTGTACCTTTTTTTTTTTTTTAATATAATTTTTATTTTTTTTTTATACACCAAATATGAAGAAGGTACTTTGGGAAAATGTGTACCCATAAATTTGGTAATTTTCAAGTTATGTATGTATTTCAATTCAAAGGAAAAAAAAATCTCAGGATCACAAGGAAACAGAATTACCATTCATACTTTAGTATTTCTTAGTGAATCAGAGAGCAGTACCTTGAACCATGTATTTCCACTACACACTTATTAGAGAAATTTTAAGATGTGTTGTGGTTTCAGAATGTCTTCTGAAAACAGAGAGATCATTTAATTCAGAATAAATTGCTCTCTATAGGTACATTAAAGGAGGCTGTAGCGAGGTGGGGATTGGTCTATTCTCCCATGTGCTGGCAACAGGATGAGGGGTAGTGGGCTAAAGTTGTGCCAGGGGAGGTTTAGTTTGGATATTAGGACAAACTTCTTTACCAAAAGGGTTGTTAGGCATTGGAATGGGCTGCCCAGGGAAGTGGTTGAGTCACCATCCCTGGAGGTCTTTAAAACACCTCCAGATGTAGAGCTTTATGATATGGTTTAGTGGAAGACAGATTAGTGTTTGGTCAAAGGTTGGACTAGGTTATCTTAGAGGTCTCTTCCAACCTAGATGATTCTGTGATTCTGTGAAATTTATAGTCAAGTAAAATCAGTTAAATTCCAAATGCCCTTCCAAAAGCTAGAATATAAAATGTAATAACATCATCTGATCAACCCATAGTCATCTGGGTGCCTCATGTGCTGGTGTTGGAGTTGCAAATAGCTGGATGCTGTGCTAGAGAGTCAGATTTTCGGTCCTCTCTTCTCACTCTCCAGATTGATGTCTAAATCTGGGAGTCACTCCCACACCTCACATACAGAGTCTGCCTGGGACATGGTTGTTTATTAAAGGGAAAGCTGCCATTGCAGCTGCTCTGATGCAAATCATTCAGATCCTTGGCCTCATCCAGGTATACAACATCAAAGAGACTGAATTGTACTATGTGTTTACTGCCTTATTCCATGTATCCAGCACATGAGAGTGACCTAGTAAGAACCCTGAAATCTTAGTATTTTGCCTGTATGCAATGGACCAACATTGTTTGAGGAAAATAAATGAGGGCTCTTTCTTTTTAAGATCACCTTTCCTATCTGCCAAGAAGAAATGTTAAATTCTGTTATAATGAAACAGAAGTTAAACAAAGTCCTGCTTGGAAGATGATTATTTACTAAATACATTTTAGAGCAAGCGAATAGAACAAATATGACTCACATAGAGCAAACTTAAATCCTAGACTGGGATAAATACCTCAAAACTAAACCCCACTTTACAAAGCAACACAGGTTTGTAGGAGCCTTAGTTCCTTTGAGGATTTGGGCTTTTGAATCACTGAGAAGTTTAAAGATGTGCTGTAGGTGAAAGGAATACCAAGAGAATAATCTAAAGAATAAATTTGAAATACAGTCTGCATGTAGGAGTGTCTCTTCTTCTGACATGTGGAATTTCAGCTGCAGTCAGTGAAGTCACAGGTATGTGGGAAGATTGAAGAGCAATATAACACAGCAGCACTTCCCAGATGATTGGCAAAGTAGCCACTGTCACTTAAAAAATCAGTAGGCAAGGCCAAATAAACTCAATGGAGAGGGAGTTAAAATTCATCATCAGAAGAAAGGAAAAAGACAAAACAAACAAACAAATAAACGCAAACCCAAAGTAAACCACTCTGGTAAGCCAGCTTGAAGGTAGCTAGCATCTGTGCAAAACATGGGATCTTGGAAAGGTCAGATGTTATTATCCAATGAAAAGTTAAAGGGCACTGAATAAAATGAATTAGTTGTTGCTGCAAAGCATCTAGACATTCTGGGAACAGAGCCAGTGTGAACAACAAATGATCAAACAAAAATAATGCTGAGATATCTGCTAGGCAAAAATGAGAATATTGCTGTATTACAGCATTCTTATATAGCTCAAACAGCAACAAACAGCAGACCAATAGTTTGTAAATGCACAGTAATGATTTGTTTGCTTAAACTGAGAGGAGTTGTGACCTGATGAGATGTACCTCCATCCCTTAAGGGAGGAAACCTTGCGTGCCATTTTTGCTTCTGCTCCAGACTTGCTGTGAGGAATCGTATATCCTCTTTCTGAAGAAGGCAGTAAAATAAAACATTGGAGTGCAGGGAACATCATCTTTTCACTGGCATCAGTCTGCAACATCTTACTCTTCAAAATGTCACTGACTCACTGAAATGTTTTTTTTCCACCCCCTCAAGTTAGCCTTGTATCTCACATTGGTAGATTTCCCAGTTTGGGTTTGAATTATGACTCTGTTGCTGGAATATTGACCTTACATTGTTGGTTTCAAGGAGTTAAAGATTGTTCCCAAAACTTCAGCTTTTCCTATTGTAACCCAAAACACAGCACATTAGGCCAGATGAGCAGGGGGAACACTCTGGCAGGATGGACTGTTGACCAGGCTGTAACAGGAACGTGTCCTTTCAGAGAGGAGCCTCACCAAATGAACCCTTGTCCCAGCCCTGCCTCATGTTGCTAGTCAGCAGGTCACATGTTTTATAAAGCTGCCAAAAGAGGTATGAAGGAGAAAATTCTGTGGGAGCTTGTTGTAGGCCATCTTTACACAGCTAAACAGGTTTGAAGTTTATGGGATCACCCACCCTTAAGACCCAGTTATGGCTCCACCAACAGTTTGTAAATGCACAGTAATGATTTGTTTGCTTAGACTGGGAGTTTTAGCAGTTTCGGTTCTCAATGGGCTGCAGTGGATTATTGCTCACACAGGAATCTCACGGCTCTTTCAGGGATAGACTTTAATATAGCTTGTTCAGTTCAGTGGAATTTTACACTAAATGCTTGGCTGGAGAGTGACTTTTTACATGGGCAGAAAGTGATGGGACAAGGGGGAATAGTTTAAAACTAAAAGAAAGGAGATTTAAATTAGATATGAGGAAGAAATTCTTCACTCAGAGGGTTGTGAGGCACTGGAACAGGTTGCCCCATCCCTGGAACTGTTCAAGGCCAGGCTGGATAGGGCTTTGAGCAATCTGGCCTAGTGTGAGATGTCTCTGCCCATGACAGGAGGTTGGATGTGGATGGACTTTAAGGTCCCTTCCAACCCAAACCATTTTATGATTCCTTGATATAAGTTATTAGTACATCATCCCATTGTCCCTACCAAGGTATCTCATTGTTTTGGAAGGAGGAGTGATATAGAGGAGGCCTGCTTTCAGCATCCTTTTTGCAGAAAGTATGGTATCTGATAACACACTTTAAAGCTTATTTCCTTTTCTGAAACTGCAGGAAACAGGGTCTAGCTATCTGAGAGAGTGAACAGTCAGTGTGGAAAGTGTTGATATGTTCAACTACTGCAATAAAGAGGTCATATATTTACCTAAGATAATATGTTAATCTGAGGTTCTATTAGACCTCAATTTTCAGGACATGCCTTACACTCGTTAATTTAATATTCATTTACACTTAGCAGCCTTAATGATTATGTAATTATATAGGTCGAGAAAACTAAAATAGCTTCATTCTCTGTTTTTTTTTTTTTTTTCTTTTTTTTTCTTTTTTTTTTAATCTCCTTAGAGTACGCTCGGTTTGAGGCAAAAATCCATGACCTGCGTGAGCAGATGATGAATCACAGCATGAGTTCTGGGTCTGGCTCCCTGAGGACTAATCAGAAGAGGTCACTGTATGTCAGGTGAGTAGGGAGAGCTTTCTCCTGGGAATATGTCACCAGCTACCTGGTCTGTGCCTGACTTTTGTGTTTTGGGTTCAGCTGGGTGGTGAAAGAACTTTGAGGAACTGAACTGAATTGAATTGAGAAATGCATCAATCTTACAAGCACAGCATCATTAATGTGAAAATTGGATAAGGCCCTATTGCTTAATCTCATCATTTCAAGCTGTTTTCAAAGAGCATTGTACTTTTATAGTGATTCGGCTTTATGAGATGAAGATTTCTTAGCAGTTGTCAGCTCTCTGATATCTGAGATTGATTTTGTGGTGTAGTGATGCATTGCGTTTCTGTGTGAGGCCTTGCCCAGACATAGAACGATTGTTCTTATAAAGAGCAATTTTTTCCGCAAGACATTCTCACAAAACAAAGACTATTGTATGCTATTCTAAATATGTGACAGTCTGCTGCTCTCCTCTTTCACGTGTACCCTTTATCAGTCCACACTGCAAAAAATTTACCATCTACCTAGCAAGATCAAATATGCAAATGAGACCCTAAACAAGCAAATGTAGGTAGCTTAAATGGGGTAGTGAATAGCATAAAAACTGCCAAACTGTAATCCAGGTGTAGTAGTGGTCTGCTACAAGTTTTGCTTGGACTATGTTTGCTTGAACTGTCTATTGCCATAGTCATTGTTGGCTGTGAGACTGGAAGTCACCCAATTGGTCCTAGCAAAGTTCTTGCTGTCACTCATGCCTTTTGGGACTTTGGGAGACTATTGGACTCTGTGCCAAATATCTTAATAGTCTTAATAATTATGCTTCTCTAGGCTTCTAATTTTTACCTTTTTTTTTTTTTTCCTCATGCTCAGCATATAATTTGAAATTCCTGACAATCATGAAGTAGAGAGAAGCAATTTGTCAGCCTCCAGGCAGTGATAATTATTCATGGGGGAGCTAATTCAGGTGATAACATTGCAGAGATCCAATTAAGGCTAAATTCTCCATTTTGTCATTGTGCCCTCAGTGTGAAGGGATAAGGTAACGCAGAAGGAAGGAAAAAAAATGTTAGCACTGATGGTCTTATTCTAGTGGACAGCAACCACATTAAATACTAATTGGTACTGTTACCAGAAAGGGCAAAGACTAAAATGCAGTTACCAGGGGACTATTGGACAAAATCAGGTTGGAAGCATCATGCAGTGGATATTTTATGGACCCAGCAACGAGTGACTTTGTAGTTAAGAGTTCTGGTCAACTCCTTGAAATTGCATTTTTAGAAAAGCTACAGTCATTGGGCATATAGGTACAAATCCAAGCTTATTTTGCTTTGAGGTAAGCTGGAACTCAAAATGTGAGGAAGAACAGTGCAAGAAATCAAAGCCAGCAACCACAAGTCAATTCAAGTGTATATATAAGTGTCTAATGCGGGATCCTGAATAACTTACTGGTTTGAGCTGCAGCAAAGCTCAATTACGCCTGTATCAGCATCGACCTGGTAAACCCTGCTGAGAACCAGGGCTTATTATCTTGCACACGGAGCCAAGCTAATAAATTTCTGCTGCATCTGGAGTAGCCTGGTTCCTCTGTACAGTGTTGCTCTGTGTGAACTGATGAGCCTGGCTTTTTGCTAGTTCATGAATTCTGGATGTGGTCTGTCTCACTAAGCTGATATGCCCTGGTGCTTCACTGCAGGAATCTTTGATGTCTTAGCCACATATCTAAATATCTCTTCCCAAACCATAAATGTAAAATCTGTTCTTTTATTCCAGACTTGTTCCAAAAAAAAGAAAAAAAAAAAAATCCCAAAACCTCTCAAGCAGAAAACCTCAAAAGCCTTAGTCTTTTATTAACATGAATTCGTGCAGTCAAACCTACACAATTGGCTGTGTCCAACTCTGAGAAGTCTGCTTGAGAAGCTCTGTATTTTGCATATTATAATAATGTGTTTGTAGTGCAGCAGTGCGTGGAGCATTGTGTTAGGCACTGTTAGTTCAAATCATACACTAATTACAAAGGTACCTTATGTCTACATTAAGCACTGTGGAAAAAAAAAATGTGGGTTGGGAAATGTGCTTGTTTTCTGAGATTGAAATTTTTAGGGCATTTTATGTGTAAACACTTTACAGCTAGTAAGCTCTGTAAAAAGTCTAGGATTGACCATATTTTGGTATTCTTACAATCCGTGACACTTCTATTTGAGTCTATTATTCTGGCCAGCGTCTGCAAAAGATATGTTGCAAATCTGTAGCTGTAAAGCCAAGTCAAGTTTGCTGTTTTCCCCTCTTTGGTATTTAGTGATTTTCCTGTCCTTCACTGAACACGAGCATAGTCATTTTTAGCCAGAGAGTTTAATCAAAGCAAATTCCAGTGCAAGGAAATAAAATCAAGTTCTATATAAGTTGTAACAACTGAAAATGCATATAATAATCTGCTCATTGTAAAGCCAAAAGAAAAGAGGGTGAGAAAAACCAAAGCTCTGTGAGGAGATTTCCCAGTGGATGCAGGGCTTATTAAGTGCAGGTTTTTCTTACTCACGATCTCTGATTTCCCCCACTCCCACCATCCTCTGGCATAAGCTGTTGTAGGAAAACCCATCTCAGTGTGCAGCCACCTTCCATCAGTCTCACTGCTGTCTCAGAGTCCTCTTCAAAAAAGTGACATGCCAATAAAATAATTTTATATCCAGCATTTTGTTTGCTTGCTTTCCATTATGCAAACAACATCTTCACAGTGTTCATTATGTTTCCCCTAACTTTTAATGACCAGAGCATACTTCTATATCTTAGCTAGTCACTCTGAGGCTCTCTTTAGATGGAAAGAGAAGGACACCTCCAGGGAGGGAACCTGCATGCATCTTATTCATCTATCCTGTTCTAGACATCTACTTTAGAATTATTCTCTCCACAAAACTGTATGTTTCTAAATCTGTATCTAGGGGGCAATCCAGCCCCCTACTGTAACAGCACAGTAGTTTTAATTAAGATATATTAAAGTAGTTATATTAAATGAAGTGAGGTGAGAACTTAATGTGGAAATAATGGTTTGAATATAGGACTAGAACAAGTTGGAGGAAAGCAATTAAAAGTCACATTTAAGCAATGTATATACTACATCAGGAAAACAATTGACAATGATTTATTCAGGATAAATTTTGTAGCTCTGACATGGTCTTTTTTTCTGTGCATAATTTTGTGTTTCTTATTTATTTATTTATTTATTTCAGTCTGTTGTAAGACTTTCTGATGCCTCCTAGAATATTTTCCATGAATTTCCATGAATTCTAAAAACATTTTTTCAATACTTACTGGTCCTTTTGTATCGTAACCTATGGCTCTGGGATGTTTTCAGAAAGGTCACACCACTGGTGGCAAAGTATTCAGAGACTTCAGGGAAGGACTGAGCAGTGGGACATGCTGTTAACTCATTTAAGAGCTCATATGCTCTTTGCCAATCTCTCCAATTAGGAAAAAAAAAAATAAATGAGAGAACGCATATGAAAAATAGCAAATTCTGTTATTTAGAATACATTTGTTACTGATGTTAAATGAATTTAATCTGAATTCAATAACTGAAATGAGAGGCTAAAAACTTCCACTACTATTCTTTTCAGTTCAATGGGATTCATCTGTCAGCTCATGATTAATGAGGAAAGGAAACAAACCTTTCACCAGCTAAGTGCTGTGCTGTGCTATATACACACATAGTTTTTTTTAGTATTACACATGCAAATTTTTATCTTCCTTTTCTGTGTATGTACTCAAGCTTTTAAAATCTGCTCTTCTAGAACTATATGTTTGGTTGTTTTGAAATAGATATGTGCTTTCCTTTGTCCTTGTAGATCCAGATCCATAGCTGAATTTTTCAGATAGCTTGTGATAACTCTTAGGAAATGCTAGATGACATTATTTAATGACATGACAGCCTTTTGAAGGTGTTGTGGTTTAACCCAGCAGGCAGCTAAGCACTACACAGCCATTTGCTCACACCCACCTCAACCCCACAATGGGATTGTGGAGAGAATCACAAAAAAGGGTAAAACTCCTGGTTGAGATAAACACAGTTTAATAGGATGTAAAAGGAAGGGAAATAATAATTATGATAAAAGGATATACAAAACAAGTGATGTACAATGCATTGCTCATCACCCACTGACCAATGCCCAACCAGACACCCAACAGCAGTCGCCCCCCTGGTCAACTACCCTCATATTTATTGTTCATCATGACACTACATGGTACGAGGCACCCCTGTGGCCAGTCTGGGTCAGCTCCTGGCTGTGACCCCTCCCAGCTCCTTGTGCACCCCCAGTACCTCACTGGCAGGGCAGCACCAGAAGGTGAATGTCCTTGGCTCTATGCAAGCACTGCTGTATGACAGCTAAACATTAGCGCATTATTCTCATCCTAAACACAAAGCACAGCACCATACCAGCTATCAGGAAGTAAATTAACTCTGTCCCAGCCAAAACCAAAGACAGAAGAGTTAAGCATTATGGAAGTACTGTACTTTACATAAAGTTTAGTGAATGCAAGCAGCCATTGAAACTTTAGTATAAAATTATACAGCTTTGGAGGAAACTGAGAGCTTAAGCATGATGAAGGGTTTTTGTTCAGTTGATTTATTAGTTTCCTTCAGAACTTAAAGTACTTATGCTAGATCTCTGAGCATAAAAATAGATACTTCAGTAATGCATATTTTATTGCTGTTGGATTTACAAAGGAAAGGATTTCAAGGACTCACCTGGCACCCAAGAACTGCTTTCTTAAGTTGTGTTGTTGATTTACAGATGAAAAAAAAAAAGACAAATAAGTTTAGAATGAACAGCCACAGTGCCTTTTAATCTTCATTCAAACTAGACAGCTTCTGAAATAATGTCTGTAATTAAAAATTCCAATGAGCCAAAGCCACAAACAGGTGCTTTGATGTTGCTATCACTCAGAAGTAACAACTCAAAAAATTTATAGACACCCCAGTCCCTCCACTGTTATTTTACTGTTTAAAATCTGTTTTATATCATCAGTAACTAAAAATCAGTGCACCTAATCATGGCTACTTCTTGTCTTATATTGACAGACTGATCAAGATCACTGAAATGCAGATATTTCAACTTCAGCACTACTTTGAAATATAGCAGTTCAATGCAAGTTGTACACTTAGGTGTAAAGGTGGGTGTGGAAATCAGAGCTGGGACAGGAGTGGATCCAGATGTAATTTTGGTAGCTGGAATTTCTCCTAGCTGGAATTAATGCTAAACCTTTTGTAGCTTTGATAGGAATGTGCTGTACAAACACAAAACATTATGTGTTAAAAATGATTGTGTTCTGGTTCATTTCCATTGAGCCCTAAGGAACAGAATCTGAAGATTTGCCATAGCAACTTAGCAACAGCTGAAAGGAAGTCAAGGCTGAGACACGTTGGGATGTTTACTCCAATTTCCAACTTCCAATTTCCAGCACAATAAATTCTCCATTAGGTCTTAGACACCTTTATGTGCATTTCCTGAGCTTCTTAGAAATCAGCATGATGCTGTATAGCTTCAAGAGACTTGATTACCAACAAATTACAGAAATTCTGTCTTCGGAACTTTGCAGAGTTATAACTGAAGACTTTGGCTGAAGCAGTTTGTGAAGATCGCATGTGGTATGTGGGTCTGTTTTTATGTAATGTCTGTTACAGACACCCTTCAATCTCCCTGTCAGTTTGGAGACAGTGAACCCCCATAGGCCACTGAGCATCAGATCAAGGTTCCATGGGCTAAACTCTCCTGGGAGCCCTGCACAGCAGGTTGTGATAAGAGCAGTCTGACATGAACATGATAAATGCAAGCTGTGGAGACATCCTGGTGGTGAAATCTGAACTCATGACAATATCAGCATGGGTGATAAAAAGCTCTACTCTGTAGATTTAGAAGGAGAAATCTGAAAAAGACATAGTTTATTTTTCTTTTCTTTTTTTTTTTTTTTTTTTTTTTTGGAAGGAGTTAGTGAGGGAAACAGCAGAGGTGTGAAATGGTCACACCTATCTACTGCAAGGAGACATAATATATATAAATATCTATACAGAGATAAGTTAGTGTTAAATACGCTATAACCACATGGTCTTCATTTAAGCTAGTTTCTTAGTCTCTCTCTAGAGTCAGTGGAATGCTTTTGGCACTTTCAGAGTACAATTCATCTCATTCGGAAGTAGACATCTAAAATTACTCAGGTGAATCATGCCCCAAAAATGTCTGTTTCTCACAGTTGAGTGGAAGGAGCCTCAGGTGATTAGCTGAGTTGTAAACATCTATATTACAGTCACTTAAAGTTGTGAGATCTGAGCCACAGCCACATGGGCACATGCAGACACATACATGCATGCACATTGTGCATACGTGTACCTCGTAGAAGCCATAAAATCAGGCTCTATGGCTTTTTGTTCTATGACTTTTTCTGCTGTGCGAGTAAGTCACTGAGACATAGCTTTGAAAGTAGTCTGGTTTGTTCTACATGTTCTTATCCCCCAGAATTCTGTCTATATTCATTTGCGACTTTCATTAGTGCTGTTGAGAGTGTTTAATGATAGACCCAAGTTCAGTGCATGGTCCTCAAGCTGTGTGAGTTTACAATTCGTAAAATTTGGAGTGGACTCATAAGGACCATTGTCCACCAGTGGCACCACCCTGCACATCTCAGGCTTCAGAACACTGTAGGTCAGGCTAAATTTCTGGAGACTAAAAGTGAGTTTGGCACCTTGGTATTATTGTTTGCTTTTAAGAGATAAATAGCTAGAGCTTCCAGTGCTGTGCCTGTACTTGAATGGCATGACAGAAACTATTAGAATTCTCTTTATTGATAGGTAAGTGAGGGGAATTGAAATTTTAGTACAGTTTGTTTACTTACCTTGGATTACTCTTAGGCAACTGAGTTGTCCAAATGGTAGCAGAAAGCAGAAAACTGCATTTGGAAAATCTGTGCTAAATGGCATAGTACAGAAAGATGGGTTTTCTGGTGGTCTTTAGCAGACATGTTTGGAAATGGCCAGATAGCTACACACAAAACCTACACTTGTGAATGCGTTGTTGCACTTGAAATGCCATTTCAGACTGGAAAATTGAAACCCAATAGGGGAGTTACTCATTTCATATGTGCTGGTTTAGTATGAGTTTCTTAATATTCAATTACTGCATTTTAGCTGTTCTTTCTCTAAATATAGGGTTTTCAGATCTTGCCATCAGCAGTGAGCATTTTCGCTGGTTTCAGTGAGCAATGCTCAGAGTCAGAACCAAGGAGATCGTGCAAACGTCTGTTTTTCAAAGCATGGAGGGTCACCCTGCATGCTTGAGAGACTGTAGAATCATAGAATAATTTGGTTTGGAAGGGACCTTAAAACCCACCCAGTTCCAACTCCCCTGCCATGGGCAGAGACACCTCCCACCAGCCCAAACTGACAAAAGCCCCATCCAGCCTGGCCTTGAACACCTCCAGAGATGGGGCATCTACAACCTCTATGGACAACCTGTTTCAGTGCCTCACCATGCTTACAGTGAAGAATTTCATCCTAACATCTATTCTCAATCTCTCCTCTTCTAGTTCAAAACAATTCCCCTTTGTCCTGTCATTATCCGCCTGAGTGAAAAGTCACTTTCCATCTTTTTTATAAGCCCCCTTTAAGTATTGAAAGGCTTCAATGAGGTCTCTCTGGAGCCTTCTCTTCTTCAGACTGAACCACCAGGTCTCTCAGCCTTTCTTCACAGGAGAGGTGCTCCAGCCCCCTGATCATCCTTGTGGCCCACCTCTGGACCCACTCTAACAGGTCCACATCCTTCCTATGCTGGGTGCCCCAGAGCTGAATGCAGCACTCCAGGTGGGGCCTCACAAGGGCAGAGCAGAAGGGGGTAATCACCACCCTCCACCTGCTGGCCACTCCTCTGTTGATGCAGCCCAGGACGCAGTTGGTCCTCTGGGTTGCGAGCATGCACTGCTGGCTCATGTCGAGCTTTTCATCCACCAGAACCCCCAAGTCCTTCTCTGCAGGGCTGTCTCAATGAGCTTTTCTCCCAGTCTGTACTCATGTCCAGGACTCTCCCAGCCCAGGTGCAGCACCTTGCACTTGGCCTTGTTAAACCTCATTAGGTTCACGTGGGCCCGCTTCTTCAGCCTGTCCAGGTCCCTTTGGACAGCATCCCTTTCATATGTTGTATTGACTTCACCACTCAGCTTGGCATCTTCTGCAAACTTGCTAAGGGTGCACTTGATCCCAATGTCTATGTTGTTGATAAAGATACTCAACAGTACCAGTCCCAAGATGGACTCCTGAGGGACACTGCTCATCACTGGCCTCCACTTGGACATAGAGCCAATGATCCTTTCCCAAGGTGGATGTTCACGAGCTGAAGCAGTGAAATTGAATAATTATTTACTCAGCTCTTTATAGATTATTAGAGGAGCTGAGGAGCAGAGAAAAATGAAGGATAGGAAGATGAGGTCACCTGATTATACAACAGACAATACATTCAATACAGAGATTATTTACTATTTTTAAATTCATGTTTAGTATTTGGCTCACATAACCTATGTATAAAAATAAGTAGGAAAATGAGACCAAATCTAGTATTCAGCTATGTTTTCTTATGAACCTCAGACTGCTTATGGAGGATCACTGTTTCGGTGTTTACAAAAACTATGTTCCTCATCCCACAGCACTAAGTACAGACTTTTCACAAGATATATATATATATATAATCAACTAAAAATTGAGAACAAGGAATGTCTACATTCAGGCTGATTTTACTGAGATGACCTCTCATGGATATCAGTGGGAGCTGTAGGCATTTTGCAGTTCTGTGAATTATGCCTATGAGATTTTCATAGATCCTTACTGAAGTGCCTGAACTAAGACACACAGCTACATTCACAGAATCACAAAATGTGTGAGGTTGGAAGGCATCTCTGGGTCCATCTGGTTGCACGCCTTCTCAAGCAGGGACACCCAGAGTAGGCTGCCCAGGACCACGTCCAGGTGGGTTTTGGAGATCTCCAAGGAGGAGACTGCACAGCCTCTCCGGGCAGCCTGTGACTGTAAAGCCACCTACACTGTAAAGAAGTGCTTCCTGCTGTTCAGATATGTTTAGAGATTGTTATCACTCTCAGCTGAAAGATGGACATGAGAATTATTAATCATAGAGTATTCACTATTCAAAAGCCTTTAGGCTTATATCGTAATTGCATTTTGGTGCTAGAATAAGCCCTGAAATATGATGCTGTAAATATAACAATATGCCTCACCTAAGTCCTAGGACTATGAAAATCAATGCATTTTATATATTGTCAGTTGAAACTAACACCCACCTTAAAAGCTTCTGTAGTTTTTCCTGACACTTACTATATTTCTTAGTATTTTGCAGTATTGATACTAATGAACAGTTAGGGAAAAATGAGGTCAGTTTGCAATTTTTAAAAATATTTCAGAGACAAAAAAAAAAAAAAGAAGAGGTTAATGGAGAGTGAAAAATGAATACGTAAACAAATCAGTCAAAACAGCCTTGCCTTGGCTTGACATCAGCTCTCGCCTTGGCTTGACATCAGCTCTCTCCTTCATATCTTCATGTTTATCAGACCTACTATGCTTAGGTAACTGGTGTGAAATAAGCCCAGCTGATTCCTTCCTGCATCTCCAGTACTTCTCACCCACCAACTCACCCATGCTGTCTTCTCTGAAATTCAGGATGGTGTCTGGTGACCCCCAGTATCCCACATGAGGTCCCAGAGATACTGGGCACCTGCAGGGTTATGTTGCTGCTGCTGCCCAGAGAGACCATGGATCACCTCAGATGAATGCACAATTCCTAGCTGTGGGGTAAACCAACAACCCAGAACACCTGTCACCAAGGGGTGATTCTCCAGTTGTGTCAAAAAAATGGATGAAAACCAGATTTATCTGTATGTGTTTGTGGCTATGCAAATCGTTAAACTCTTTGTGTTCAAAATTACAAGCTAATGCAAGTGGTACTGAGCACCTCGGAGGACTGAGACCCTTGTGAATAAACTGCAGCCTAAAGTAATCTCAGATAACAATCTCTTCTTAAAGCTCAGAATATAAAGCAGCTCCTTATCAAAGTGTTTCTTGTCTAATTCATCTTATCTTTACATTATCAGTAAAACTTGTTAGATGTGAAATAGCTGGTTGAGATCTGAAATCATGTCCTTAGTGCTGAATTATTAATACCTGCTAAAACAGCTTTTCTATTAGCAGCTTCAGTAGAAGTAAGTAGTACATACTTCTGGCCATTTCCCTTACTGTTCTGTTTCATAAGTGATTTAAATAATGTCCCAGAACAGGTAATGTGCTTGACATGCAATGTCTGCTCTAAAGAAGCAGCACACCTTTTTCTTTTCTTAAAAGCTCCTTTAATAGCTTTTCCTTGCACACGTATTATGATTTCCTGTTCCCTAGTGGGACTGCCTGCTTTCTGGTTTAGAACCTCATCCAGCAGGAAAGTGTCAGATAGAATCATTTCAAAGCCAGAAGATGATGATGAATAACTTAGCCATGTGTGGAAATAGGATTTGTTTGAAATTTCTATAACCAAGATAGTCACAGCTTCAGACAGCCTCGTTTCTAAGCAGAGACTCAGAAGATGATCCATCAGTGTCTGTGGCTTAAAATGGCTGAAAGTGAGTCAGCAAAACATGCATTTAAGCTTTGTCTGTTCTATTTGAAAAAGCTGTCTAATCCAACAAACATTTTCTTATGACATTTCCATGTCAACAGCTATAATAGGACACAATGGGTTTGTGCAGCTCTCAACTGGAAAACTACATGACAGAAAGTTAGATCCTGAATGCAGAGAAGGAAACCAGTTGAAGAAAAAACTCATGGAACTACAGTGAAAAGTTGGAAATCTAAATATGTGCATTGGCACGCTACAGGTTAGCAGTGTCCAATGTGAGAGAAAGATATAAGATTGCTTGGCTCCTGTTAAAGAGTTCTTCACCTGAGCATCTTAAATGGAAGTTATAAAGATGCTCTAGCACAGGCTCTCCAAATTAGCTGCACTGGCAGAAAGCTGACAACAGTGTTGAAACAGAATATAACCCTGCTGAACAGAGCAGTGGGAATTCTCATTTGAAGAGCCTTCCAGTAAAGATAAATGAGGAGGAACTTTTGTCTCCCCACAAGGCAGTCCACCTCTGAGAAGGGAGCCCAACCAAGTTAAGTGATGAGGCTGAGGAGGAGATCAGTGGATTTTCCCAACCTTTTTATAGAGATATGAGAAATAGAAATGACTGTACTAACTACAGCAAGCCTGAAAAGGATTTGGAGAATTGCTTAGCAAATATGGGGATCACAGGGAGCTCTTCAATATCTCCATCTGGTCATTCCCTACTACCCCGTTTGCATCAGGGAACAAAGTCCTGCAGCAGGGAACAAAGACTGGGACCTCCCAGGCACCATTGACATTGCATTTTAGATGCAGATAGTCTGCAGTTTGCTCTAGGGGATGGTTGTATGGCAACAGTCAATAGTCCTGGCAGGTAGGATCTGATCCTCTCTAAATGCACCTTGGATTCAGAGCACACAGAGTAGAAAAATGTGTCAGAGATAAGCATAAATATATGTGTGTATATGTATTTGTGTTTGTGCATCTGCCTTCTGCAATGTCTCCAGATTTGCCTCTTATAGACACTGACTGGGCCACACTTCTCTTGTAAGTTCTTATCTAATTTGATTTCATAGAAATGTAGCAAATAAAAGAAGACTATGAGCTGTTTGGTAAAATCTGCCAGATGCTTCTCACTAAATAAGAATTAAGATAATGAAAAATTCATAGGCTTTCCATAAATGCTACTTCTTTTTCTTATGTTTTTCAGTTGACCTCACAGACAATGCAATTCTTTCACCCAGTTTATTGTGCTGATATAGTTATCAATATGCCTGCTAGCACCACATAATATTTATTGCTATACAAACTACTGCCTACAGGGAAGGCAACAGTGTGTTGCTATCTCCACTCTCACATCTTCCTCCTAGTTGTTCAAAAGGGTCCTGGTGTGACAGGAAGCAGATGAAAGCTTTGTTAAAAGTTAGGATAGAAGCAGTTACTTGAGGGAATAGGAGAAATTTTTTATAGCCTCATATTTCTAGCCACCTAGATTTTAGTTATTCCAGTTTGAAATAGTTTTTACCTTAGGATGCTGATGATCATGGTAAGTGTGTCCTTTTGATTTCCAAGAAGTATCAATATTCTTTTCTTTCTGCGAACCAAAAAGGTCTGTAATTTTGCCTTTCAACAAGTGCTATCTCTGCAGCCACATTGTCTCTTCTTAATGTCTTTGAGGCACTTCAGAATCCAGGTAGAGGTTGCAGTGACTGGCTGTTGTAATTACTCCTTGCTGCTGAGACTCTAAGACAATTTCTGCAGATAAGTATCACAGGTTATCTGTCATGAATAGGAAGCCCAGCCTAATGGCCATCAAGCCGTATCCTACCTCTCTGTTGCAGATGGTTCAAGATGTAGAGTCACACACAGTTCAGACCTTTTGTATGTTCCCCTCTGTATCCAGGCAGTTGGATTTGCATTTGTCAAGATTTGTGGTACTTAAAATACTGAGAGAGCTCTTCTTGTATGAGAAGTAAAGTTTTGATTTGAAAAATGCTCATGTATTTCTGTAAAAGGAAGAAGACATCTACGTGAACTTATCTTGAAAACAGTTTAACAGAGACTGTAAACAGAATCAAAAACATTTTTAGTAGAAGTGTAGAGGCCATGGCAGAAGCAATGTTTCTAACATGATTCACAGATTCAAAATGCAATTTTCCCTTTCAGTATTATTTCAGTGGTGAGCTATTGCAACAAGAAGGCTCTGCTGCAGCGAGGCGATGTGAATGCAATATCCTGTGAGATGCCCCGCAAAGTACATTCACCCTCAGAGTAATCCTGCTGTGGTATCTCTTCCAGACATGATGGTACAGACAAATTTTTATGACATCCACCAGGAACTGGTTTAAGGCAGTTAACTGGATGATTTTACCAGTTCAGTTCTTTCGCATAGATTTGATTTCATTAAGCAAGTGCCTGAGAAATTATTTCAATATCTGAATGTGCATATGCAGCATATTTGCATAAGTCAGGAAGGATGACTTTTTATTATAGTTACTATGTTAATGTAATGATCTTTTATTTTCTTGATACTTTCAGGAATTTGTATTTTTTAGGTTATTTCTAGTTTTCTTTCATTCATATTGTTGTTTGCTGCTAAGATTCAGAAAGTGATTTAAAAGATCATTAGAAATATGGGGATTTAAAAAAAAAAAATCCATCTTCAGTAATCAATGTCTGATTTTGTCTGTCCTTTACATGAGTATAGACAGTGATTCAGTTAGCAATACTCCCCTATAGTCTCCCTTTAAGAATATCACAGCTTCACAGCTATTGAAAAAGGCTGGATAAAATTCAGCAGATAGTTTTGCCCTGAAGGAGAATTTCAGCAGCTCTGGCTACAAGACTGTAGAAGGAAGGGGAAAAGAAAAAAAAAAAAAAAAGGAATATCAATCAGCAGACAAGATATTTTTCTTACTGAAGGTATGAAATAATAGGGACTTTGACTGAATTAATGACTTGAAAATTATTCAGATGAATGCAAGGACCATTGCTGAATTCAGGGTCTGGAAAACATGAGGTTGTTTTCCTCTTGGTAGAGTGTGAAATAGCTGTATGGTAGGTGCTTCTTAAGCTATTTTAGTTTCATTTTTTCAGTATCAGCATTCCAAAATCATCAGGCACTGGACCAGCATAAGAACATGCTCCTTTTTAGGGTGGGCAGTATGAAGAAGGGTTAAAGTTTCTTTTCCCTAAACTTTCCAACTGCTATCATTTTCTTTGGTTCATTGCAGCAGCCCTTGATTTACATTAGGATAAGAAAGAAAAATCCCTATTTGCTTAATGGGTTTTGAATTTTTAAGAAAGGATGCTTCAATTCAATTTGAATGCTACTTTATTGGGAAATTTTATAAAAATATTAAGTTGCTTCAGTTCAGCTTTTTGTGTTCCATCATTTTTTTTTATTTTCTTTTGCCAGCTGCCTTGGTGTCTAAATATATTCCAGAAATATAGGGGACTTGAATGTGAAATGGGATTTTATTATATTTGGGAAGAGCAGACAGATAAGGATATGGAATAAGGAAATTATTCTAAAAGAGTATAATAAAAAGCAAGTAATAATTATGTCCTTTACAAGCAGCAGTAAACCATATCTGCAGCCAGTATAGCTAATGGTTAATGTAGTGTGAATCAAGGAGTAATACAATGTAACTCAGGCAAAAATTGTAGGGCTAATAAGAATTTTACCCAGAAAGATGGTGCTTGGAATTTCCCTGCATGTTTAAAGGACACAAAGAATTTTCAATCCTATCTGAGCTCTTTCTGAAATATCTAAGACCAAAAATACACAATTGTATTACAAGAGAGAGGTGGAGTGATGCTGAAGTACTATGATGAGTTGTTTGTTCATTGTAGGACACCTACTTTTAGCTATTGGAGATAAAATAGAGTTTGAATACATTGTGTAAGAGTCTTTCAGTTACAGGACACTGAAGTTTGAGGTCAAAATTTATCTGAAATTTCTGAATTAGATATGTGAGAAGAGTTTGGGTTTTTATCCTTTTTTATTGCCAACAAAAGGGAGGAAATACATGACTCACAAATCACTTTTTCTAATGGGATCAGAAGGGTACTTGCTTGAATTTCCAGTTAATGACCTTGGCCCTGGTTAAAGCTATTAGGTGTCATAAACAAGAAAATCACAACAGGTTTAAGAAAAGGATAATCCAGTCTCTCCCTTCCTTCTGTCTTATAACTAAGGTGCTGGAGCCACACAAGTCGTGAAGATATCATGTTGACTCAAATAAACTCCTTTGAAAACATACCACCACATCCTTTCCTTTGAATGTGTATCAAATGTCTGGCTTTTCATCCATTGCTGTTATGACAGGCTGAACAAACAAAAATAGAAATCTATGTAGTTTTAAATTCTCTTATTTCTCTGATGGGCTGCTGGTCTGGAAATGAGCTACGGTCCAAGATTATTGGCATGGGATCCATCTCAACACTTACTCTAGAGGCATAGCCTTCTAAGTCAAGGACTTCCTCTATTCAACCAGTAAATAGGGAATACTTGTAATTGTGTCTTTGTTATATATCAAAAAGTCTATACCCACAAGAGAGGATCGGGATTGCTGAGATGTAGGTAAAAACAACACTTTTCTTCTTTGAGTATTGCTTGAAAGTAGACTTGCTAACATTCAGGTCAACTACTTCAGTAAGATTCTCTCTGAAAGATACTTATACCAGAAACATTACAGTCTTTTGAAGTCAAATACCAGAAATGTTTTTCATGATGTGTTCCCTCACCTCTGCTCACATGATAATAGGACTTTATAGGGTGAAGATAATTTAAGAAATCAGCTATGCAGAGTATTCCTGGAAAAATGAACCACCAACAGAAATATTTTAGTCTAATCAAAGCTGGTGAGGAATGCTTGTATGAAAATACAAATACTTTTGAAATAATCACAATGGTCTGAGACTTAAAGATTATTCAGTATTTCTGTGAATGTTTTTTTCCCAGTGTGTGTACAGAGTGATCTAATCATCCCCAATTACATGAATAATTGAAACTTTATTTGAGTTGATTGACTAATTTTAGAATTTATTTCCTCATTTCTTAGCATTTTTCACTGATAAAAGCAGCCATCTACTAGGAAGGCTAAAGTTTCTACTGCCAATATTTTGTCTGACATAGATTTCCCTAACAGCTAATTAATTGGTAATTGTGATGAAGAAAATAAAAAATGAGTTGTTTATTTCCAGTTCTAGAATAGTTCTGGGTTGCTGTGTAATCATGCCCTGTAGAAGGGGGCTGTTCTTTATGTTTCTTGAATGCCCGTGAAATTGTATCTACTTCTTTAACGGAGGAAGAACGATTTAACTTCAGTGTATTTTCAATTGATAATGACCGTTGTTAAATAATCATGTTGGCTTCATTGATCCTGCTTCTCGGGAGAGAGAAGGGCTTGTGGTGATGAATCATGAATTAATAGATTTTTTGGATTCTTGGAAAAGTATGGAGGAGGGTTGGCAAAACTGCCACCTTGGAATTCCAGAGGGCAGACTTCGGCCTGTTTAGACTGGTTGACAGAGTCCCTTGGGTGGCAGTCCTGAAAGACAAAGTAGTCCAGGAAGGAAATCCTAAAGGTGCAGGTTGTTCCCATGTGCTGAAAGATGAGATGGTGGTAAAGAAGATCAGCCTGGCTAAACAGACAGCTTTGGATAGAACTTAGGAAAAAGAAAAAAAAGGGGGGGAGGGTGGGGAGGAAGGAGGAGGAGGAGGGAAGGAAGAGCAAGAGTTTATGACCTTTGGAGAAAGGGGCAGGCCAGGAGGCCAGAAGGACTGCAAAGATGTTGTGAGGCAGTGAATGGAGAAAATCAGAAGGCCCAAAGCCCTACTTAACTTAATCTGGCTACTGCAGTTAAATACAATAAAAATTACTTCTATAAATACATTAGCAACAAAAGAAGGACTAAGGACAATCTCCATCCTTTCTTGGATAAGGAGGTTAGTGGTCCCAGGTGCAGAACTTAGGACTCGTCTTTGAGTAAACATTTTGGCTTTTTTTGAAGATGGGTACAACGTTTGCCACTTCCAGTCATCAGTAACATACTCTGATCTTCACAGCCTTTAAAAGATGACAGAGGCCTGGTTGTGGCATTGATCAGTTCTCTCAGCCCCCTTGGATACAGCCCATCAAGTCTTGTGGGTGTGTATGGGTTGAGTTCAGTCCTTACCCACCGCTGGTCTTTCTTCTTCCTGAACACCATTTCCAAGAATAGCACCCAGTGACACCTTGTTGGTAAAGACTGAAACAAGGAAGGAATTGAGCCTTATCAGTGTCTCCTGTCACTAAATCACTTACCCCATTCAGCAATGGTCCCACATTTCCTTTGTTCAACCTTTTAATGCCAATTCAGGTGTAGAAGCTCCTGTTGACCTTGACACCCCTGGCACGCCTCAACTCATGCTGAGCTTTGGCTTCCCTTGCACCATCCCCTGCTCCCACTCCTGTATACTGTGTTATGTGCATTTAACACAGGGTGCTAGTAATTAAGCATCACACAGTGGCATCTGCCTCGTTGTTAAAATAAATAAAAAAAAAATCAAGTTGCATCTTTATTTTACTCATGTTGTATCTGTTCTCTATACATTGTTGTTTTCCTTCATGCCTTCTTTATACACTGATTGCTTAAGATACATGATGTATACGTATGACCTGAAATGATTAATACCATTCTGTTCTGTTCTTGTTCTATTCATCTCTTTAAATGCTATATTTGGATGTTTTCTGGTCTCTGCATCCTTCTCTGTAGTATACCGCAGATACCTTGTGTAGATAACCATTAGTCCTTCGATGAATTACAGGCATCTTACTCATTAATCTATTATCTAAGAGCTTATCAGTCACGGTATTCAGCTCTTCATTACTTCAATAGCTCAGCTGCAGTCATTACATTTCACATCTTTCAACACTTCAACCCTTGTTTTTGTGTATGTCTGGAACTTTGAGAGAAGTAGATGGGACTTTGGAAGTCTGGGACTCAGGCTGTAATGCACAAACTTAAAGGATGTTCCCTGTGATTATAGTTATAGGCATCTATTACTTCTGGGGGTTGAGTGAGAAGCACATTAGTGAGATTCCACTGTTCAATGCTTGTTCCCCTGAGCAGTGTTTTGAAATTATAGTCCATCCCATGATATGCATTTCCATTCCTAAAATTTAGTCGTGTATTTCACATGAATTTTTCTAGCTTAATTTGGATTTATTCCTTCCTGGCTGTCAGAAAGAATGGAATTACACTCCTCTGGAAGCATACTCCATTCATTTTTTCTCATCTTTCTATCCTTGCATCATACACAAATAAAATAGCCTTTGAAAAAAATGCACCTTTATCAATGACGTATTTGACTTTTCTAAGAATTCTGCTTAGCCAAATAATGTCACAATTCAGTGTGCTATAGTAAAAGCATCACAATAAATTTTCATCCATTCAGTAATGTGGCAGTTTTCTCAAATTTCATAAGACATCAGTTAAGTCGTAACTAAACCATCATGAATGCCTTCTACTTTCAATCTGTCCTCTTCTCAAACAAATCACCCCTCATAATTAATTGAGAGAAATGATGGAAACAGAACACTGTTAACTACTTGAATACATATTTCAACACCTAATACAACCATAAATATAATGCTTTTCCAACAGCATTCCTTTCAGAATCATGTCAACTGGAAATGAAGAAATGCTTAAATTATATCAAAGCATGGTAGCATGACAGTATCCATACTTTAATGTTCTGAGTTTTTCAGGCTCTCCCAGACCATTTGTAATAATGTAAATCTTTTCATTGCTGTCACATCACTCCTGCCTCATTTTAAATCCTATTCTCATCCTTTTCCTTATGCTGTGTAGGCAAAAGATAATCTCATTTTACTTGGTAAACCTCTAGGTTTTGTTTCTTAAAACTGAGGGATGAGCTCTTAATGACAGGAAGAAAAATATGTGAGCTCTAGATAATCCCATTTGTTGACAGTCTCTGAAGGAGGTTAATGCATTTTTGTAGGACTTTCCCAGTATTTGGTTTATTGTGTTTGCAGCTAACACTACTCCTTACCTCCTTTCTCTTATCTCTTTAGGGAAAGCCTATGAGACTTCTTTCCATGCCACCTTTTGTTAAGTGATGTATTGATTTATCTTCATTGATCTCACTGCACAGTGTTTAAGAAATTGATGTTGCCATTCAGCAACATGGCACACTCTTGTTCTTCCTCAAGTCAATACAAAATGGGTCAGACCTTGAATCACCCTTCTCCATACTGAATAGTTTTTGGTATCAATCAAGGACAATAGACTGGTCAAAGTAGAGGATCCTTTTAAGTTTAGCAGCTTGTATTAAAAATAAGTAAATAAGTAAGTTATTGCTGATTGATGAGGGGAGAAGCTTGGAACTGACTTTGTTAAAAGCATTTTCCAAGGTAGCTTGTAGGAGTGAGCAGAGTGAAGATGCAGTGGCAGTGAACATAGCTGACTCCAATGTCACCCATACTTCTAATGGAAGAAAATGCAACTTGCAAGCCATATTGTGAGCTACAGGAGCACAGCCTTAGCATCAAAACATCTCATAAACAGATACATGGTCTACAGAGGGTGGTACAAGGTGCTTAACTTAGTCACGTAAATTCTGCATACAGTAAATGGAAATACCTTGTAGAGATTTCAGTTTTGATGTGGTAGGCAGAGGGTTTAGCTAGATACATCCTTAATGAAGGATGTATCATCCTTTACAGAGCACAGCAACACCTTAGAGGTGGATTAGATTAAATCAGTCTGCCCTGGATTTAGCTCAGAGGAAAAATTGAATGCAGGCATATGCCTGAATTCTTATTCTTGCTGAAAACTTGGCTTTGGTCTCTGTATTAGGTATCAGCTCTTCTGGGAGCTTAAGATCAAAGTTGTACAAGAGAGGACAGGCTCTCAATTATTTGCAAGGCAGCAATCTCTGCTTAAAATGTAAGAGGAAGAGATGGTGGTGATGATGGTATTCTTACATTTTGCAAAATATCCTGGCAGGTGCATGTCCTTTTCCCCATATTATTGCTGTTTCAGTCAAAGTCTGCCTAGAACCACTGACAACAACCAGGATAGCACATTGGCAGCTGAATCCCAAGAGGTTCTCACCAACTTCTTTGAAAAATGTCTTTCTTTGTTTGTTTGTTTTCCACAAATGACAGTCTTGTGAACCTTCACTTTATGAAAATGAGAGTGTTCTGTCTTTGAATCCCTTCAGTCTGCTGAGAGAACTGAATTTATATCTGCTCAGTCAATGGATCAGGAAAACCTTGAATCTCCCATACCCAAGTGAGTCTCTAAACACTAGTCTGCTAGGAAAAGGTAAATATCACAGCTGCATTTTTGAATGGAAATAGTCTTTTTTTTTTTCTTTTTTTTTTCCCTGCATTCAACTTTGTATATGCTTTTTGAAGCATGTTCACAGCATAGTAAGATTGAGCCCTGCAGGGATTAAGTGCGGCTTGGATATTTCTCTGCCTTAAATGTGAATTCCATAAATGCTTAAATGAGAGAGAGAGAGAAAGAGAGAGAAGAGAGAGAGAGAGAGAGATACTGGGTCTACTAAAGGTAGTAGGAACTCTGATTTTTTCAGGAAGACATTGGTGCTTAAAATCCATCTAAGTCTATTTTAGGCATCAAAACCAGTCAGTCTGAATCTTACTCTCAGCTTTGACTAACTAAAAGTGTCCAGAAAGTTTTGTCATAGTCTGTATTCAGTACTCTTTTACCCTGTTGAACTTGAAAGAGGTAACATTAGAAATGGCTGTGATTTTCAGGATCATCTGAAGCTTTCTGAATAGCAATCATCAAGAAACTCCAAGGCACAATCACAATCAAATCTATATCTAAAACAAACCACATGCCAGCCTGGATTTTCATGGGGTTGTATAGTCTCAGAGCTGCCATTTTCTCCCGAAGAAACCATTAAACTAACAAGCCATTTTAAAGACAATATCAATGATTAGCAAAAAAAATATCATCGTTGATTTGTGAGCCACAATCTTTTTCATGAATTCATTTCACTCCAAAATGGGAGTTCCAGCTGCTGAAATGTGTTATGTTGGACATAGCTTTATCTCACCACAAAATTATACGGTTTCTTAAAATATGTTACTGTGGCACAATTCTTTGGTTATGACTATATAATCCAGATAATCTCACAGGCCAGTTTGCACTCAGAGCCTTGATTGCTCACACCATACTGCTAATTTACTCCCAAACTCTCTTTTGGAGCAAAGTACCTGGTTGCCTCCAAGACCAAATATGGATATGTTATTTTAGGACATTTCACTCCAGAGATTTCTCTAGGCAGTATGGATAAGACATCCCTGCATTTGTTTCTCTTTGTATGCCACAGTCTTGCAACCCTATCCTAGCAGGCTTCCAATCTCAGAGATCCCTATATGCTCTCACACCCTCCATGTTCAGGACGTGAAATGCTATTCTGGTTATCATGCTATAAAACACAGTCTGTGAAGCTACAACATGCCATTAACATTACTTCAGTCACTTTGAACAGGAAGAATACAACATTCATAAAATAATGGTCTCTAAAGGTCATAGGATGTGACAGGGGCTCAAAGCAGACCTGATTCTAGTTCTAAGCAGTGTGGATGGTGTGCGCTACGGGGGATTAGCCTTGAACAGTGAGGTTGCAAACCAGCTGGCAGTTTTAGACTCTGGTGTAGCTATGTCTAACTGCTTAGATGTAAAATAATACTAAGGCAAAGGCACAAGCATCTTTTTATAATTATCTTCCATTTAGAACAATATTCAGATTCAAAAAGATCTTCAAGACAAATGTCTCGGTCTAGGGAAGAATGGATAGATAGTGAAAGCATACATCCAGGTTATGCTGATTCAGAAATGTCAGGGTAAATTTTACATAGATGTCACAAATTATAAGAGCTTCCATCTACCAGTACAATTATTGCACATACTCCCAGTGCTTTCTGTTCAAGCTCTGGTTTTGTGAGGACCACTTTCATGGCATTTGAAGTAAAGAAGTTCTGTTGTTTCTGATCTTGCCTCTCTTTAAAATTCTGCAGACCTTGCAAAAGACCCAGCTGTTGCTTTAAAATGCAGATAAGGGGGACACTATGCCATTTGCGGGTGCTGTCATTACACACCCATGTTACTGTTGTCTGTTAGCTAGAAGTTAATCACTTCATTTTTTACCCTGTCAATCATTTAGCAACATACAAGAACAAAGATATCTTTAGGAAACAGTGGCATCTTTTTTCTCCAAGGCAGTTTTTGTATGAACATTATGAGAATATTTCTCTTATTTAGTTTATTATGAGGTGCAAACATACAAACATATTTCTTAAAAATTTTCTTTAGATATTGCTGCTTCAGCTTTTACTTGACATCCAATTTAATAGTTTATTTTCTCTGAAAATGCAAATGTTTTGACTAATGAGGTTTGAGAGACAGTTTCCGGAAATTACCCTTCTACTCATGTTTTTTACCCAAAGGCAAAAGGAACTAGATTTGTAGTAGACGATTCTCACTAAAACTGAGGAATACTTGGATTAACTGCATAAAGAAATATGGTGCTATATGAGGACACTGCATGTATTCAATAGTATGATTAAAATATGAATATTACTATGCTAGGTTTGAAAGATGTGCAGTTGCTATCTTGCAAACCTGAACATATATAGGTACTTTTAAAAATATCGCATTTTGTATTTTACCAGTAAAATTCTGTAAAAATAAATTCATAGATTTTCATGAAAACAATGAATTGGTCAAAAAAAAAAAAAAAAGTGTTTAGGGAAGATTGTTCAACGCCCTTAAATCTTCAGTGGGTTTTTAATCCTCGTATTCAGTTCAATTGTGAACTGATACTCAATACTGGAAAACCCAATGATTCCCTGAAATAATATTCTATAAATTAATTTCAACTATTTTGATTTATAAACCTTAATAACTATGCCAAGATTTTAAAATCAGAATCATCCCTTTTTACATAGCTACCAGAAGAAAGAAAAGGGAATGGTCTTATCTAAAATAAATGTTTAGATAAGAACAGTCATGTCTGTCTCTTAATTAGGACTTTTCATAGCTCGAAGCTTTCTCAGACAGAAAGACTATGTAAAGAAGCAGAGATATGTACAGTAAGTTACATAGCATGGAGAAAATAGTTAGCCTTAGGAGTGAGTCCCAGCTTTTTTCTGGGTCCCACTCTAATGCAGTGTTTATGGGCAGCTGCATCAAGTATGTACAACTGTGTACAAGCTGAAATGGAGTTTCAGCTTGAATTCCTTAGTTGGTTTCCACAGCTAGGGCAGGACATAAACATAAAAATTGTCTTTCAAGCTGGTCGTCATGAGCCAAATGACTATTGTTTCAGGTTATACAGATCAAAAACCAAATCCCAATGGTGCATGGTGAACACATGAAGGTGAACATGACCACCAATTTTGGCTGGACTTCAGGTCCTTCACACCCATTATTCTGTGTCTAATAGTATCTGATAGCCAATGCTCTGAAACTATAAAATTACCACGTGATGTTTTTTTCTTCTTTTGGAAGATTTTTTTTTACATCCATTTAATTTTTCAACCTCTGCTACATCCACTGCTTAATTAGGTCTTGAATAATATTTCTTAGTAGTTAAATTGATACCTTAAATTTCTTGTTTTGTGAGAACAGTGAACACCAATATTCTCCTCTTCCCTCAAATTCATAATTTCTTAACTTCTATCACAGTCTTTAAAAAGGTCATCTTTTTAAAGTTGAGAAGTCCTCGTCTGTATAATTTATTTCTGTGAGAAGATTATCCTTATGGGCCTCTCTGTTCCCTTTGGCAGATCCTCTTCAGAATGAGGGGATCTGGTAGTACCAGAGTGGGGGTATCCTTGTATGGTGGTATAATAACAATGATTTCTGTTTGGTTCTTTATTTATTTCTTCAAAACTCTAGGAACAAATTTGCCTTTTTCATGACTGCCAAGCATTGAATTCATGTTTTCCTAGAATAATACACAAAGTTTCCAACATTTCTTCTCCTGGGAGTAATTGTTGAGCTAGTGAACATCAGTATGAATATTTATCAAAGACCATGGGTATTCACCATGTCTAACTTTGTATGTATTAATGTTGAATTTCATCAAGTATTTTATCACCCACTTATTTGATATTTTGACATCCTTTTGTAAGTCTTCTTGGTCAGTTTTTGGGTTTGCTACCCTTGATACGTGTTTTCGGTAACTATTATTGCTTCATTTTTTGCTACCTTTTCTAGATCACTAATGGGAACAATTAAGAAGTTAGTTATAAGCTTTCTGGAAATCCAGGTTTACTATGTCAGCTGGAAACTCCTAATCCATGGAGTTCTACCAAGTCTTTAAAGAAATTGAGTAGATCTTCCTGCTACTCAACTTAGACTTGATCTATTTGTGGTCTCCCTGTAAAAAACTGGCTTTTCATTTTACATTTCCTCATGTTCGAGTCATTCATATTGTCCTCGTGATTTATTGCAATTCACTTTATAGATTTGTTATTAAACGTTGTCTACTGACACATCAAGTGCAGATGGCTCCATTGATTTGACAGATCTGAAAGGCTCTTCTGTGGGTTCATCCTTAAGCTCATCCTGAAGTTGATTGTAAATAATTCATTTAGCTTTATTGCCATGGCCTTTTCTTTCCTGAGCTTTCTTATTACACCCCAATGCCCCATGTAATTGATATGTAGTATCTGAATGCTGCACAATCTTTACTGTACTAAAGTCCACCACTAAACCATACTACTAAGTTCCACATCTGCACATTTCTTGAAGACCTCCAGGGATGATGATTCAACCACATAACTGGGCAGCCTATTTAACACAACCTAGCATTTTTTACTTTATAACAGGTTTCAGGTTGCTGAAATAATCCTAATCATGAAACAAAGGCTTCTATCAAGGAGACACTGGGTAGATCTGGTCAAAAATTATCTGATACAGTTTTGGGACTGACACATACAAAGGATCTCTGTGGCTCGGCAGTAGCTTTCCCAGATCCTTGGGATGTCTAGCAGCCTGTGGGTTGCCTGTGCAACATCCTAGGTGCTGGGAATTGCTCTTCCCAAGGACTGATGGGTGAGGGCCATTAGCTCACTAACTCTCAGAACAAACTGTCTGCAAACTGAAGACTTTGTCCTAATTCTCCTAAACCAGAAGTTCTCATAATTTATCACCTGCATATATTTCAAGTGTTTCATTTCTTTTTCCATCCAGATTGCTTTGTTCATTTTTTTAAACACTGAAAACTTTCCACATCCTTTCTCCTGTCAGCACCAATCCAAGTTGTGCAGGCAATTTCTATTTCCCACATTCTATACCTATTTTCCTCTATAAAAGTGACACCAATTTGTTTTTGCAGCTATCCTGGCTCAGCATAAAGGTCCATCTAGCCAAATTGTCCCTTCCTTAACAGTTGTTAGTAGCAGATGTTTAGGGAACATATAGGAACAGGGCACATATGGTCAGATACTCACCCTGCTGTATACCACAGCTTTCTCCAAAGAAAGCATCCTTCCTCAGCCTTTAAATCATCCACAAAATTGCAATGCTCTTTTCATATTGCAAGAGAACAAACATGAATTTCCTACAGTTTGTAAATGAAGTTACAAAATAATTTGCCCAGGCAAAAAAATCTTGTTGATGAATATTTCAATTAACTTTGTCCACATGAAGTGAAAGAAATATACATTTTCAGTCAGAGACATTTGTTTGTTCAATCTCTTGCTTGTTTGTTTTTCCATAGATCCCTGGGATATCAAAATAAAATTAAAAAATAAAAGAGAAAAAAAAAAAAAAAAAGAACTTGCTTTTGGGTCTCCATTCTGTTACTCTGTAGGACTCAAATAATTTTTGTATAAGCAAACACTAAATGACAGTGTAATTTACACTGCAGGATTTTCTGACTAATGTGTAGATTCAATAGATGCTTACTTCTATTGAAATCACAAAGATTTCACCCTTTATGTTTAATTTACCCATCACAGGCATTGATGACATGGCCACTTTACCATACTCTCTTTATAATACTCTCCTTAAGTATTCTTATTTTCCAAAGCAGAGTCAACTTCAAAATGGCATTAAGTGGCTAAGAGCCTTATCCAGATGAGTTTTTAATATCTCTCTGGATTGCACAACCTCTATGCACCACTTATACTAACACTTACCATCCTCCTAGTGAGAATCTACCCTCTCTCACATGTTCAGATCAGCTCCACTAATGATCTCTGAGTAGGGTGACAGTGGGCTCTTAGTGGACTCTTAGTACCACAGGGCCTGTGACATCAGGGACTGCAGTTTTAGAACAGTTCTCGTCATACATGTACTTACTATGGATTTCTCTACCAGGAGAATGGGATTTGCTCCTCCTTCCTACTGTGGAAGCAAGAGCTAACCTCATGCAGCTTCCTAAATGACAAGTGTGGTTTTGTTTTTTTTTGTTGGTGGTGTTTTTTTGTTTGTTTGTTTGTTTTGTTTTTGTTTTTCTTCGAAAGGACTTTCCTGCTTCAAAGTATGGAAGCCATCAGCACCATAGTAAGAGGACATTTTTGGATCAGCCATGGTGAAAATGCCACACAAAGACATGCAACAGAGTCTTTTTTTTTTCAGAGGGCATTATTCAATGGTTTATGAAAGAGAGGAAAGATGCCAGTAAGTGAGGGAGGGAGTTCGCTTATAGCTGCTGGAAACATAAGCTAGATTTTCGTCATTCCTCTCTGTTTCCCGTTTCCTGCACACACAAATCTATCCTTAAGGTATATGAAGTTCTAGCTTCTGGCATGACAGAATTATTTGATTCAGACTTAAAAAGTAGTAGTAGTATATGGGGTTTACAAACTGAGTATTACATCCTAAAATGAGGATTCTTTTTTCTATTTTTTTTAAATAAATATGAAAGAAAATGTTTGCCTATAACAGAATCACAGAATCAAAGAATGGCTGAGGTTGGAAGAGACTTCTGAAGATTATGCCGTCCAACCCCCCTGCTGAGCTAAATCACCTAAAGCACATTGCACAGGATGGCATCCAGGCAGGTTTTGAATATCACCAGAGAAGGAGACTCCACAACCTCTCTGAGCAACCTGTTCCAGTGCTCTGTCACCTTCACAGTAACTAAGTGCCCTCTCATATTCAGCCAGAACCTCCTGTGCTTCAGTTTGTGCCCGTTGCCTCTCATACTGTCACTGGGCACAGCTGAAAAGAGACCAGCTCCATCCTCTCAACACCCTCCCCTCAGATATTTATACACATTGATGAATTCTCCCCTCAGTCTTCTCTTTTCCAGGCTAAACAGGCCCAATTCTCTCAGCCTGTTCTTGTATGACAGGTGCTCCAGTCCTCTAATCATCTTCATAGCCCTCCTCTGGACTTGCTTCAGTCCTTCTTGTACTGGGGAGCCCAGAAGTGGACACAATGCTCCCAGTGAGGCCTCACCAGGGCTGAGCAGAGGGGGAGGATCACCACCCTTGACCTGCTGGCAACACTCTACTGAGTGCACCGAAGGACCGAAGGATACTGTTGGCCTTCTCGGCCACCAGGGCACATTGCTGGCTCATGGTCAGCCTGCTGTCCGCCAGAACTCCCAGGTCTCTCTCTGCATAGCTGCTCTCCAGCAGGTCACCCCCAGCCTGTAGTGGTGATTGGGGGTCCCTAGTTGCAGGACCATATGAGCAACATTAGGAAAGCAACTGATCTGTGAATTGTTTTATATTACATACAAAGTATCATGCCACAGATAAGTCTCAATACATAACTCAAGGTTTGTGTAATCCCCTTGAAATTATTCAGATTACTTAAATGCTAAAGAAAATGATTTTTTTGCAGCTTGATATAAGAGAGTGCTATTATTATTACTTTGCCTAACTTAAGGACATGGCTTTTGATAAACTGCCCCCATTTAAAATTAATTGCTAAGTAGAAGTAGGGGTTAGTGGTAAATCTCTCTTCTGTAAAACAGAGAGGCTTAAAATCAAAGTAAGCTTAAACCAGTATAGGAGAAGAAAACAACTAATTTCTAGTAAAATTTCTTTTTATGTTTGTTTATTTTTTTTATTGCCACAAGGCTCATTTTAAATAAAGATATTAAAAGGCAAGGTCCCAGTTCTGTAGCTTAGTGTCCTTGCATAAATCAGGAATCACACATAAACAAAATGAGGAAATGTCATTATGGACAAACCATCAAAACTCTGAGCCTCTTTCACGGCAGCAGAAAGAACGGCTTATTGTTATTGGATAGTCCTAGCACCATCCAAGAGCAAGGAATCAAAGAGCTTCTGTCACTGCACCAGGCCTTCATCCTATCAGACTCAGAGCAGCTTAACACAAATTCTGTCAATCTTAAAGCTGCTTAGAGTAACATCTTCAAGGCAATTTAGCAATTCAGAGCTTAATCTTCATTGAAAGTCAACAAAACCTAGGCTCAGTTGTGTTTAAGTTACCTTTAAAAATGGGATGTAGGAGCTTCTGATGTTACCCTTAATCCTGCTGGGTTTTTAGTGCATGAGAGCCAGGGCTCCCAGGAAAGGAAGTTTTGGGAAATGCAGTGGAGTGAGTGATGAGCTGCAAGGAGCTCAGTGCAGCATGGGCTTAATTTTATATTTAAAAGACAGAAGCTAAGAAGTTTAGCATCATCCCCTTGCAACTTTGTTTAATAACTGTTAAAGTACATATAGTTACTGTTAAATATTTTTGATAACAGTGGTTAATCAGCACTTCTTTCTTCAAAGTTCATAAACTTCAAAGTTTCTAAAGAGTATTGACAACCACACACAGAGTAAAACCACCAAACATAACATTAACAAGAAGAAATAATCATGGGGTTTTGACATTTAAGAGGTAGCACCAAAGACTATCATTATTTGCTCTTTTTCTTGGTTTATTTCTGCTTTTGAATATGCTGACATCATATTTTTAAGCCCATGAGAAGGGACTACTAATGAAAAGTGTATTTACAAAGTATTCATTTGACTTGAGAAAATAAGGTTTATAGAAAACATTATCTACCAGGAAAACCATGCAACCCAATCATATAGTAAACCTTACCGGGATAAACCTCTTTTGGTTAGGTAAAGGATGACAGATAATAGCTCATAGAATCCACAGAATGGGCTGAGAAAATAGTACATCTCTTCTAATCACTCCTGCTCCTTCAGGCAAACTGTTATTTTTCTGTTATTTGTTTAGAAGGTCTTGGCTGAGTTCAGCTCTGGCCTTCAGCATTGTTCCATATCCATTGATTGTATAGGGTTATAGCTTCACAAACTGAAGCCTTTAGAGTTTTTATGTTTGGCCTTAAGAACCAGAGGTTATGTAGAGTTTCCTGACCTTTGTGCCATAAAAATATAGATTTAGTAGTCTTTGGTTGCATGTGGATCTTTAGAAAATCACCCTTCTTTAAAAGAGACAAAGTCAAAAACAGGAATGCACTGCATTGCTTCCTGTTGAAGTTAGTGTGCTAAAACAAAAAGGACTCTATCAGCAACCTCCCACTGATTGAGTAAATTCTTAATGAGCTCTTCAAGTTCTGGCCTAGAGACAAAAGGATATTATGATTTCTAAAATAGTTGCATCCTGCAGAGTTTATGGATTTAGCACATTTCTCCACATTTGTCAGGAGAATTAATCTCCATAATAATTTTGATCAGCTTTGTCAATCTATGTTGTAGTTCCCATATGCAGGTGATACCTCGTTATTTGAAAAGAACCAGACAGCTGATACAATAAAAATGCAAATTCAACTTCTGATTCTTTTGTTCTCAAAGGAGAACTTTCAAGTCACTAACCTGATTTCCTTTTATGATAAGATCACCCATATGGTGGACCAAGGGAAACCAGCTGATGTGATTTTTTTGGACTTCAGCAAGGCTTTTGACACGGTTTCCCATAGGATCCTACTGGACAAAATGTCCACCATACAGCTAAATAAAAACATCATACGATGGGTGAGCAATTGGCTAATGGGCAGGGCCCAAAGGGTTATGGTAAATGGGGCTGCGTCAGGCTGGCGGGCGGTCACCAGTGGGGTCCCTCAAGGCTCCATTTTAGAGCCGGTACTTTTCAATATTTTTATAAACGATCTGGATGTAGGAATAGAAGGTATTTCAAGCAAGTTTGCTGATGACACCAAACTTGGAGGAGTTGTGGACTCAAATGAGGGTGTAAAGGCCTTGCAGAGGGATCTGCATAGGTTGGAGAGCTGGGCGATCACCAACCGCATGAAGTTCAATAAGAGCAAGTGCCGGGTCCTGCACCTGGGACGGGGAAACCCTGGCTGCACGTACAGACTGGGCGATGAGACGCTGGAGAGCAGCCTAGAAGAGAGGGATCTGGGGGTCGTGGTAGACAGCAAGTTGAATATGAGCCAGCAGTGTGCCCTGGCAGCCAGGAGGGCCAACTGTGTCCTGGGGTGCATCAAGCACGGCATCGCTAGTAGGTCAAGGGAGGTGATTGTCCCGCTCTACTCTGCGCTGGTGCGGCCTCACCTCAAGTACTGTGTGCAGTTCTGGGCACCACAGTATAAAAAGGACATGAAACTGTTGGAGAGTGTCCAGGGGAGGGCTACGAAGATGGTGAAAGGCCTGGAGGGGAAGACGTACGAGGAACGGCTGAGGTCACTGGGCCTGTTCAGCCTGGAGAAGAGGAGGCTGAGGGGAGACCTCATCACAGTCTACGACTTCCTCGTAAGGGGGTGTTGAGAGGCAGGAGACCTTTTCTCCATTAACACCAGTGACAGGACCCGCGGGAACGGGGTTAAGCTGAGGCAGGGGAAATTTAGGCTTGACATCAGGAGGGGGTTCTTCACAGAGAGGGTGGTTGCACACTGGAACAGGCTCCCCAGGGAAGTGGTCACTGCACCGAGCCTGTCTGAATTTAAGAGATTGGACTGTGCACTTAGTCGCATGGTCTGAACTTTTGGGTAGACCTGTGCGGTGTCAAGAGTTGGACTTGATGATCCTTAAGGGTCCCTTCCAACTCAGGATATTCTATGATATTCTATGATAAGTCCAAGAGGAAGCCATTACTAAGAAGGAGCCATTGCAAACAAACATCTTGACTTTTCCAAAATGTCCTCTCTCCTCAGAGACAAAGCAGCCATAGATTCTATGATTCTACGGCATTGCTAGTCAGTCGAGCGAAGTGATTGCCCAGCTCTACTCTGCACTGGTGCAGCCTCACCTTGAGTACTGTGTGCAGTTCTGGGCGCCACAGTACAAAAAGGACATTAAACGGTTGGAGAGTGTCCAGAGGAGGGCAACGAAGATGGTGAAGGGACTAGAGGGGAAGAATATGAGGAGCAGCTGAGGTCACTGGGCCTGTTCAGCCTGGAGAAGAGGAGGCTGAGGGGGGACCTCATCACAGTCTACAACTTCCTCGTGAGGGGGAGTGGAGAGGCAGGTGACCTGTTCTCTGTAAACACCAGTGATAGGACCTGTGGGAATGGTGTTAAGCTGAGGCAGGGGAAGTTTAGGCTGGACATCAGGAAGAGGTTCTTCACAGAGGTGGTCGCACACTGGAACAGGCTCCCCAGTGAAGTAGTCACTGCACCAAGCCTGTCTGAATTTAAAAAGCGATTGGACTGTGCACTTAGTCTCATGGCCTAAACTTTTGGGTAGACCTGTGCGATGCTAGGAGTTGGACTTGATGATCCTTATGGGTCCGTTCCAACTCAGGATATTCTACGATTCTAGCCAATGTTCTGTCTTGTTAATACTTTCTCCTGGATTTGCCTGTTTACACTTTTTTAATAGCTAGAGAACAATTCTTTTTCAAAAGGAGTCTCTAAATGTTGTACTGCATAAACAGATTTATTATGACATGATCAAAAGAGCACTCTCATGCTAGAAAAGTCTGAAGACTTAAACTTTTTACATCTCCTGCAAAGAAATAAGTATGAATATTCTGTCTGACAACATTCTAGTATTACATACTGATTTCTGATAATAATAATAATAATATCCCATTTTACTGTCACAGTTATCTGCATTTTGGCTGGTGGGGTGTTTTTCAGTACTAGAGTCATTCTGCTAAGATGACGTCATGCCACTCTCTTTGAATTTATTATGTTCAAATTATACAAATCATAAATGTAGATCATTTTTACATAGAAAGACTTTCCCTTATTTTAGTTCTCCAGATGTCTAATATCCTTGTCCAAAAAAACAAAGAAGTCATCATATATCTAGCTGGTGGTAATAATTATGTTATCAGTGGGGTTCTTTCCTGTGCTGAAAATTTTCTTTTGATTATAACCTAGTAGAAATACAATGAATTCTGTGGGCAGCCTGGCCACAGTGTAATTTTAAAAGCTTCTAATGGACATGGGGTCATGATTAGGTCTGGGAGAAAGCAATTTGCAAACTACAGGGTGTCTGAGACAACTACCTAAAAAAACAACTACCCAAAGCAGAATCTTGAGAGCTATTGTAATACTGAGAGATATCATAAACTAGTTATTTAAAAATAATAATAATAAATAATAAATTCAGTGCTTTTATACAGTGTATTCTGTATTAGGAAGAAGTCATATTTGGAAGCAGGGAGGGAGGGGATGGCTATAAGCAGTGCTGCACACAGAGTCCCAATGTTTCAGTCTTATTGTCTCTGAAGATAACATTTTATTTTATTTTATTTTATTTTATTTTATTTTATTTTATTTTATTTTATTTTATTTTATTTTATTTTATTTTATTTTATTTCATTTTATTTTATTTTATTTTATTTTTCCTGGGGAGAAAAATGAATTAGTATTTTCAGGCAGGAAATAAGTAAGTTACCATTTCTTTAAAACCAAGAATCACGGAACTCTTTGGCTCCTGTGTCAAACTGTGCAACCCACAGGTTGAAATTTCAGGTGAATTACCCGTTAGTTTAAAGTATCCCTAATTAGACATCCAGTCACTTTTCTTTTTCTTTCTGGATATAGATAATCTTAAATGTCACAACACAGGAATCTGTGCTGCAAAACTGTATGGGTTCCTCAGACAGAAATCTGAGATGCAGTCAAGCTGCAGTTTCACTGAGTCTGTGTGGGGAGAAAAAAACAAATCCTTGAAGAAGCACATGCAAATTTCACATCATTTTGATGCATAATCCTCCAGCCAGGTCAAGGTCAGTCAGAAATGATTGCATTTCTTTAAAATAACCCCTCAGGACAAACCTAACCTAAGTTTTCCATTTTGTTGAGTAATTCAAAACTCACTCACGAGTTTGGGGCTTCATAATGAAATTTCACACAGTTCCCAAAGTACTTCTCAAACAGTATGTTATTGCAGATCTTCTCTGGAGTTTTTTCAAAATATTGTAGCCTAAATACATTAACAATACATTGAGTACAATGTAAGTGAATTTAAAAGCTTCTACATTTATCAGAAATGCAACTAAAAAGAAAAAAAATATATGGTAAGGGTGGTAAGGGTCAAGGAATATGCTCACAGTTTAATGCTAGTTTCAGATTTTTGCAAATCAAATGGAAAATCTGTTTGGCCCCTTTATGCCCTGTAAAATGTTGAAACAATGAAAAGCAGAGAACATGAAAGAGCTTCATTTTCTTGGGTTACCTTTCAAGTACTTCTAGAAGAGCTGGAAGCCAGATAAGTCTGAAAGCAACATGAATTCTGTCTATGTCCGTGGCTGAAAAGCTAAAGCTGCTGGTCCTTCCTCACAGCGGGCTGTCACCTGTGTTGCATTTCCTAGAACAGCCTGGAATTGATCATCAGATCCACTGTCCCAAGCAGTGTGTTGTGATGGGCACACAGACTATTTGGCAAATGAGCTAAAGACAAGGAACATGATCAGTCATCCTTCCTGCCACTGATGAAGTCAAAAGCTTCAAAACCTCTCTAACAACATGAGTCCCTGAGGCTCTGACAGGCAGCTTCCTGAAGTGATCAGTGATGCTTCACACCTCAAGCTTCGGAGTTTCATATCTGAGACTTCTGTTTTCCTTCCTAAACCCCACCGATATTGGCTGTGACATGGCACAGTGACAGAGATTGTGCCATTGACAGAACATTGTGTGCTGTTGCACAGCAAGAGCATGAAAGTATAGCATACATTCATTGACTGACATATTTTTAGAGGGGTATAGACTTCTGAAAGCATTGACTTCAAGTTTTTCAGTGTAGAAGAACCCATTGCCTGGAGAGAACACAAGAACTAGCAAAGCACCCAAATAAGCAAACCAAACAAGCACTGCTTGTAGGAGCTGATATTAAGGATCATGGTAGCATCTGCAAAATGAACAAAATATTCCCCAATGACAAATGGCAGTCCTCTTTCCTGATGTAAATACAGAAAGAAAATATCTCCCCTCTCCTAGTGAAATCTTTCTGGAACTAATGCTGCTGTCTCCAAACCTCTTTTCATTGAAGTCTGTGGCAAAGCTCCCTACCAAATTCCCACTAGGAGCAAAATGATAAAGAATGGCTTGGAGTGAATAGAGAAACTGCTGAATGAAATAAAGAAATAGCATGACAGCAAATGGAAGGGGCTTGGATGTAAATGTATGATAGGATTTGGAAGTGCCTGAAGGGCAGCCCCAGTCCCTCAGGCTCTCCATCAGTGAAAGCTTAGACCTACCAGCTGCATTAATACTCCAAACTTCATGTGCCTGGGAGCATCCTCCAGACTTATGGCCCACCACTGCAGCCCCATCCCTTCCTTTATGCCCTATTGCCCACCACATAAGGGAGATGTATCCAGACTGTTGCTGGGAATGATCCTTAGCCCATTCTGATTTCCAAAGAGCACTTGGAAACCATGCTGCAGTGCCCTAGCATGGTTTAATATAATAGTCCACATGCTGCTGACACTTGTTCCTCTCAGACCAACTATAGTAATTGAGGTTGAGGGGATCGGCTTCATGATGCAACATCATTAAAACAGGAAATACTCATTGGAAAGAAACAAACACACAACAAACCAGGAATCACAGTTTCTTTCAGTCAAAGGCCTGAGACAAACATTTTTGTTCGTTTGTTTGTTTGAAACCACACTGTTGTAGTATACTTTTAATGAAAGGTGTTCTTCAAAACAGTCCACTCCCAACCCTTTCAGAGGTGACAATGTGTGATTGGATCATTTCTAGCACAGGGGCTGCTCTGGCAGCCTGTAGGCATTGCAAGCAGCACCTCAGAGCTTCCCAAGCTCACGTGGGGAGAGCAACCTTTCAGTATGATCTACACGTAGGATTCACCTGTTCAGCTTCTCCAGATTAAAGAAAACCTGGGAGAAGAAGGTGGAAGTCTTTATTGACATGCTACTAAGTGAAAATTTAACCCTTCTAATAACATCTTAATTGCATTGCGATGGCTGTTTCTATCACAACACTGCTGTGCTCTCTGTTGTAGCTATAGCAATGAATTACACTAGGGTTTCTTTCATTTTGCTTTAATGTTTTCTTCAAGCTGAGCCTGCAAGTGGGTGGAAATACATCTATTACCGAGAATGCAGAAAAGACAGCAAAGAAACTTGGGGTCAAATTCTGACTCTAGTACTGAATTACTGTATAAAACCAGGAAAATTATTAGATCTCTGTGTGTTGAATTTCCCCATCGTTTAAAAAAAAAAAATGGGGGAAGAGGGGGGCATAAGGCAGATGTAAAGAAGAGGAAGAATAGTTTCTCTCTCCCTAAATCTCTGCTAAGGAAATTTTCAGAGAAAATGGTGATATCCTTAACTCATGTAAATGCAGATATGCTAGCAGATTGCAAAAGAGTTAGGGCTGTTTACAGAAACTGAAGATCTCTCCTGCTAAATGTTGTTGTCATTTCATAATCAAGTAAATGGCAAAGAGCAGCCTGTAAATTTATGTGCAAACTCCCATCTGTGCCAGAAGAAGAAAGTAATTTCAAAGATGCAAATAAAGCTGCCACACAGTACCTGAACTGTATCATGTTGAGATTACTAGCCATGATACAGTGATATGGGAGATTTGTTTTTTTTTTTTTTTGCACTGAACATACAGGGGCATTCAGCAAAATATATTGCTGCGCTTGAAATGCATTAATATCCCTTGCCTTGTCAGGAAGATCATGAAGACTACTTACAAACGGTGTTTAATACCTCAGATGAGGAATCTCAGTTTCTCTGTTAAATTCCCTTTTTTTGCCAAAGGCTTAGCAAGACCACTTACTCTTTCTGTACCTTACTTTTCATTTTTGAAATGCTGGTAACAATACAGGCATGGTGGGTGCCAGTAGGTTGCAATGCATGGGATTGAACCATGAATTGATTTGCTATTTCCATAAATCTAATATAAGTTCTCCTATGCCAAATATTTATAACTCCTGATGCAAGAAGAGTTATTACTAGAATAGAAATTAGAATATGAGGAAACACTTCCTTACCACGAGAGTGACCAAGCACTGGCACAGGTTGCCCAGAGAGGTTTTGGAGTCTCCTTCTCTGGAGATATTCAAAACCATCCAAAACCATCAAAACCATTCAAAACCATCATGTGCAATGTGCACTAGGTGACCCTGCTTGGCAGGACAGGGCTAGACCAGGTGATCTCCAGAGGTCCCTTCCAACCTCAGGCAATCTGTGATTCTGTAAATTTACTATGCGATGCAGCTTAGTTTTTCAACATACCTCAAATGCTAAAGTGTTTACACTAAATTGAAGAAAAAAAGAGTCCCCATTTTAGTGGTCTTCACTGTCGTATAGACACCTCACTGCACATTTGGTAGTATACTGTGTCTTGGCACTGACCGTATTTTCATTTCAAACAAATTTTGAGCAAGGAATTTTGATGCTGTTGTGAAATGCTTGTCTCAAGTTTTACACTGAAGTGGGTTCCTAATAATTATTAAGAAGCAACCAAGCAAAAAAATAAAACCTGTTAGGTTCTTTCCAAATTACTTCTTGGATTAGCTTAGTGCAATGATCACTTCTGAAGTCTGGAATAATGTCAGGGACTCATATAATCTTGAATATTTCTGATATCCAGCATGTTCTAAATGTTTGCACCTTCTGTTTCACTTCTCAGGACTGTGCTTCTTAATTTTCTACAAGCAGGAAACATTCACAAAGAAGACAGCAGCAATGTATGGCATTCAAACAGCACTTTTTAATTTCAGAATGTTGTACAAATATTAAATAATTTTCCCCAAACTCAAGCAAAAACTTGGAACTGGGGGAAAAAAGAAAAAGTCATTAATGGAAATGCAGCACATATCCTTTAAAGCTTTGGTAATCACACCCATTCCTATTGCTATTTTTCTAATAAGGTAATTCATAAGTTCAACACACTTGTTTGAATTGTTTTCAGCAAACTTTGTTTCCTATTTCAGTGTTTTATACACACTTCAGAATAATCACTGGTCTTTCTATATTTGTAACCCAAAAATGTCTCATCTATCCTGTGTAACCCAGGTTCCTATTTGTGAAATGCACTATCCAGAAGATACTGAACAGAATTTTTTCTGATGCTGATGTGGCCTAACAGTGACATTGGTGATGGCTATGAAATTAAAGTTAAATAATTTAAACTGATTTCCTTTGTCATAAAGAATAACTATATCAGTTCAACAGTAGACTTAATCAGCTGACTGGGAAAAATGAGCCTTGTAGAGCTCTTGGTTCTGTCCTACGTGATCCAAAAAGGACTGAACAGTAGATGCAAATAGATGGCTGAGGACTTAAACACCTGAAGGAAGAACTCCTATTTAAGATGTGCTTTTGTCAGCTGTGGAGAAAAAAAAAAAAATTAAAAAAAAAAAAAAAGAGAGAGAGAGAAGCTGTTAATATCCGTGCCTCTCAGGTATTCACCATTAGAAAACTGTAAGGTTATTGAGGTCATTATTATTTAAAATTGTAGTAAAAGACACTAAAAATGAGTTACAGCAACCCATGAATAAGCAGACAGCATTTAGTCATGTTAGTATGCTCAGTAACTCGTTAGCTCTGCTAATCTGTATCTCCATAATCTACACTGTGTACTTGTGTTGTGGGGAGATACCTTTAACTTTTCAAGGAAAAATGCATGGGTCTGTATGGGGTAAATCCTAGTCTGAATAACACTTCTTGGTGCTTCTTTTAGATATCTTCATCTCTCAGAGATGTGTGATGTGTGCTCCTTGGTAGGATGGGTCTCTTATAGGACTGGGCTGCTTATGTCCTCTCCATAATATTTTGAAAAGATACTAATGCATTTCAGCTTTTCTTCTGATATTTCCCATGGAATGACAGAACCTATCTTGTATGGTATCTGGCTGAAAAAGCCAGACAGACTTTGCTGAGAGTTGGACATTTCATTGAATCATAGGATAGTTGGGGTTGGAAGGAGCCTTAAAGCCCATCCAGTTCCAACCCCCTGCCATGGGCAGGGACACCTGCAAAAGGCAAGGTTGCTCAAAAAGCCCCATTCAGACTGGCCTTGAACACTTCCAGGGATGGGGCATCCATAGCTTCTCTGGGAAACCTGTGCCAGGGCCTCACCACCCTCTAAGTAACAAATTTCTTCCTCATATCTAATCTGAACCTGCTGTCTTTTACTTTAAAGCCATTACCCTTTGTCCTATCACTACATGCCCTTGCAAAAAGTCCCTCTCTAGCTTTCTTGTAGGTCCCCTTTAGGTACTAGAAGGCCTGTCTGTGGTCTTCCCGGAGCCTTCTCTTCTCCAGACTGAACAACCCCAACTCCCTTAGCCTGTCTTCACAGGAGAGGTGCTGCAGCCCCTTGATCATCTTTGTAGCCCTCCTCTGGACTTGTTCTATCCTAACATCTTCTTGTGTGAGGGTCCCAGAGCTGAATGATGGGTGGGATGTCACAAGAGCAGAACAGAGCAGAGGGGGACAATCCCTTCCCTCTCCCTGCTGACCACGCTGCTTTTGATGCAGCCCAGGGTACGGTTGGCTTTCTGGGCTGCAAGCACGCATTGCCAGCTCATGTTGAGCTTCTTGCCAACCAACATCCCAAAAGTCCTTCTCTTCAGGGCTGCTCTCAATCCATTCTCTGCCCAGCCTGGATTTGTACTTGGGATTACCCTGACCCAAATGCAAGACCTTGCACTTTCCCCTGTTGAACCTCATGAGGTTGGCACAGGCCCACCTCTCAGGTCTGTCCAAGTCCCTCTGGATGCTATCCATTCCCTCCAGCATGTTGACCGCAGCACAGAGCTTGGTGTCATCAGCAAACTTACTGAGGGTGCACATGCATACAACAGTGTCTAGAATGAAGAACTCAATTTGTTCTAAAGCTGGGCCAACTGCCTACTTGTAAAAGTATGTTTTACAGAACTACAAACGGTTTCAAAGTTGTAAGCTTAAACATGTATAAAGTTAAACCTGTCTCTCAATTTGAAATGTTTGTGAAAGAGCACTGAAGTCAGCTCTTTTGTCATTTTCATCTAGTAATGGAGTAATCAGCATCTGTAGAGCATGCAGCTACAAGTCCTTCACTCTCTGAAACATTTGCTTGAAAATTCTCTTGTCTATCTATAATCTCATTTTAATTATCATTACATGTGATTACTCCAATCATAGTAAGTCAGTGGCAACCTGTGCATTCTACATTCCCTGTTAATGTCAACTAGTACGATGGCAGTCTGTGATGTTAAGTTCTGCTCTAAGGTGAAAATGTCTGTTCAAGAACAAAGAACACCGCTCTGATTTCTTTCTCCTCCTTAGCTTTTCAACACACCCTTTACCTTAGAACTTTCAAAATATTGAGCATTTCAGTTTGGAATGCAGTTTACCTCTGGGATGTGACAGTCTTGCTTATTCTCTGCAATGGAAAATATTGTCATTTGTTTTGAGTGATTTAGTTGTGTGTAGATTCAGGATTGTAACATCTTCCCCATATTCAGCATGGCAGCCAACTCTGTGATCAGGCTTTTGAGATGTTGAGAGGCTTCCATGACAAGGAACACAATTACTCAGCGAATTTCTCAGATGATGGCTCTTTAATATGGTGATAAAATGTAGAGTGTTGCATGCCGATAAGAGCAATACCAACAGAATGATGTGCTGTAAGTCTGTTTGTATGTGCACTGCCATTTCTTCAGAGATTGGGTGTCATTAATTGATTAAGGATAAGCAGCTGATGGTGCATAGCTTCCTCTTCATCACTCGACCTTATAGAAAGCCTTATTTGAGAAGGCAACAGATGATCTGCTACTGATAAGAATCCTTCACGAAAATATTTTTTTACTAAGATATAGCCAAGTTTTTTTTACTTTCGTTCCAAGAACATTTACCAAGAAAGGCTCAAGCTCATCCAAGCTCATGGATTACATAAAGTTCAGCAGGATTAGTTATTGTGTTCATCCTCAGAGAAAGGAATTATCTGGGCTTTTCTGAAGCTCTTAGACTGTAAACTCTTTAAGAGAATGCATATTCCAAAAAGCATTTTTTCTCTTCATGAAGCAGATCCTTCGTGCAGAATGAGTGCTTATGAGACCTTTTGAATTATTTTGGTTGCATAGTTACAACTCCAATAACTTTTTTTTTTTTTTTTTATAAGTTCTCCTCATTATGAGAGGTAGCCTTGAGTGTTTTAATTTTACCCATAAAGCTGTTATAATCATTCTGTGCAATTATACTACAATGCATAACAATTAATTATATCAAATCCTTCTCACAGATGTGTTTACCAATGAAGAAATTACTTCAACTTTATTTCTGACAATAAAGAGTTGGTCTTATTATGTCCCTCTTGGGATTTTACTCATCTATCCTTTCTGTAGTTAGTATTATAAACATATTATTTACCCTATAGGAATTTCCCTACAGGAAAATAAACATCAGTTGTTGTCAGGCACACGTTCTTTAAACTGTATTTTGTATGGGGAAAAAAAAAAATATCTATATATCTTCTCTTATTAGAAACCAAGATCTAGGTTTTTATCTGGATAACTTCAGCTAGCCACCTGCACACACATACAGCCTTTCTGGAATTCATGTCCAGGGCCTTTCAATGGGAAATACAGAGTATGTTGACCCCAGGGATTGCTGGTGGAGGTGCAGGGCATAGGCCTGGATGAGGCTGAGGATTGTTTTCACTGTAGTTTGGTAATATAGAGCTCAGTGCAGACTGAAGGTCTTTCTCAGGATCTGGTTGAATACTTTGGCAATTAGTTCATGCTGAATTACTCCCAACAACAGTTTAACAACCAGGTATATTAAAGATGGCTCTCCATTTCTGCTTTAGAGTCCATATACAGATATTAATATATGTACCATACATAGGCCATGTACATAATATATGTACTGTACATAGGACTATTGCATAGGCATACCCAAAGCAGAGGTCCACTTTAAACCAGTGGAAAACCTCATCAACATCAAAGAAAACAACCAGAGCTATCTGGACAAGTTGTGCTGCACTGGGGGACTGGATGTGGACAGAGAAACTGGTAGTGCTGCATGCACCTAGAGGGCATTTTGAAGGGACATGTGCCAGACTATCATTACTTTGATAATGGCGTCTTTCAGTTTAGTTTAGTTTCAAGTTTCAGGAATTCCATCCTATCACAGGAACAATTTTAACAGCCACAAATTACTTCTGGCAAGGTCACAGAGGAGTTGCCGGCCACCAGACATTTTTTGCTGGATAATCTGAAACGGTGATTGTTCTTTATTGAGTGAAATAGTAAATATCATACTTCACTGTTCAGTTTCTCTTAAAACAAATGTATTCTGTAAACATTACCTTCAAAGCAGGAAGTTTTCCTCCAAGACCTTTCTCTTTGGAAAGGAGAACTGGTTAGCTGGAACATAAAAGATGACAAAATGTTCAGAAGTAAATGTTTCCAAGACTGAGATAATCACTTGTCTTTACATCTTTATTTCCTTTCACAGAGCTATGTTTGACTATGACAAGAGCAAAGACAGTGGCCTCCCAAGCCAAGGACTCAGTTTCAAGTACGGAGACATCCTTCATGTCATCAACGCCTCAGATGATGAATGGTGGCAGGCGAGAAGGGTCACTCTGGAGGGAGACAGTGAGGAGATGGGAGTTATACCCAGCAAGAGGAGGTGAGTGCTGCCTCCTCCTTCCTCCTTCCTTGGCCATGATGTTAAAATATTCCATTTTGTTTAAAAAACAAACAAACAAAAAAGTATGCATCAATCTGCTGGAAAAAAAAAAATGGGGAAAGTAGAGAAAAATCCCACAGTCATTATTTCAAGAGCTGGAAGATAAGATTTTCGCTGTGATATTTAAAGACCTTGGGCTATTTAGCTGTGTTGAAAAGAAACCTAAAAGGTGATTTGATTAGCACTTTCACAGAGAAAAGTGGGATGGGGGAGAGAAAGAGAGCACCATCTATTAAAGATAGATTGTCTATTAAAGAACTGCAACAAAGAAAGGGAAAACCAGAACCAAAATATGGGAATTAGCACATGTGAAGTAGAACACATGTTTTAATGTCAGGGTGATTAGCCATTACATCAAACTGCTGAGGGACGTGATGAATGTCTTGACATTTTCAAATGAAGAGTGTATGTCTTTCTTTTCTGAGAGTAATAGAATTAAACTGCTGAGCCTGTGTGATATAAAGAACAAGGCTAAATTACATAATGGTCCTCTTTGACTTCAAAATCTGTTAATTTAATCTCTGCCTGTCTGGAAACTGATGGATAATCAATATCACAGTATGCTTTTCATGTAATGTAAATGAAGGAACTTTCTTCCCTTCTCCAAGCTAAATCTAAATCTTTTTTTAGCTGTGATGGATTTATGCCGACTGGTGGAGAGAAAATAGACATCTGAATGTTTCCCTTTATTTGTATTGTTTACTCTGTCTAGGTGTTTTATAAAATTGGCCACAGGTCCCTGATAGTATCAAGACTGCTGCACAAATCAGCATTACTTTGTGCCTTTGTTTATAGTTACTATAAAAGGTCAAGAACTGAAAGGGTGGGAGGAAAATGAAATCTGTCAAGCCACATTACATTTTTCTTTTGCAGCAATGCTCCCATACTGCATATAAACTTTCTATTCCTGGCTATTTCAGCTTTAGAATTAATATAAAAATGATCGTGCCCATTTTTTTATAATGGGAAAATGGGATGTCTGATGCTTTATAGAGCACCTGCTGTTTTTTCAAGGAGAGTTGGCCCAGGTGCTAATAGAATTCATGGTAGCCCTTGTTCTAAATTACATAAAAGTAAATTGAAAGGCCTTCAGAAACCTAATTGACATGAGCCCTGCAAAGACCTTATTTTCTCTAATCGTGGCCATGTTTGAATAGCAACAACACCAGGGTTTTCAGCAAAAGGCAATTTTGTAGTTTTATAATAGACAGAACTAAAAACCACATTATAATTTTTAAGATGGGGAAAATGTGCCCATTAAACAAACATATATAGTCTCTAGATACTGAAAAAGGAATTCCTGCCTATTATTAATATAAACACTAGATATTGTTGTAATGACACGATTGGATCACAAATGGGCAAAGAAGAAAGTCTGTTCAATTTTTACTGAGGAAGTGTGGTACGCACCATGAAAGCTACAAAAAGCTGTCAAACATAATAAGATACCTATAAGGGAAAGAAGGGCAAAGCAAAGCAACGGCTGAAGTGTTGTATCTTCTGTAAAGTGGAGAGGATATAAGTGCCTGTGACTTATTGGCTTCCCTACATAGTCATACACAATGGTGGGACCAAAGACAGAGGCTTTCTAGTCAAGGTCAGACATACAACACAGCTTGGGGAAAGGATGTGATGTTAAAATATTGGTTACAGTCTAAAAATAAGGGGCTTAAATTTGAGAAGACACAGGTCTCATTACCATGCTCTCCACTTGTCATCCTGATTCTTCACTAGTGAATCTCAGTAGTCTGAAAAAATCAATGGCATCTGATTTTCTGCCTGCACTAATGTAATGATGTGATATACCTGAGTTGGAGTGGGGGAGGGTGCTATTGTTTCATAAAAGGTTTCAGTTATACAAGGTTATTTTTTTCAAATGCATTGAAAAGTGACTATTATTTCCTTATTGTGGATTCTGGATGATACCTCGGAACCAGTGAGACCAATACACTCTCGCCAGCAACTTCTGTGGTCATTTACACCACCCAAGGGGAGGATGAGCCATCAGTGCATACAAGGCTGAGCTATAGAAAACTCATCAGACTTGCCAGAATATGCTAATTCAGAGTTAAATTTCCTCTACGTGTGCTGGTTATTGAGTACAAGAGACTTGATCCAAAGCAGAATAGCTCCAGGATTCATCTGACCAAATATAGGCATCTTCATTTAAAATGGTTTCTCCAGGCTCCTGTTATACATCTTACAGTTTATACATGTATAGGATTTCTTTAGAAGTTTCATGATATGTACTAGGACGTATTTATTAACAAACAGTAAAATATGTCTTGTGATAGAACAGGAGGAAAAGACCATCTGTGGCTGTTTATTGAGATGTGACTTGTCCCGCAAGCCCACCTTTCTGTGAAGTTGCAGGCTGAAGAGATTTCATATTTGTCTGTGCTTTTCAATCTCCACTTCATTTCTGTTCATTTTCTTTATAATTTCTTTATTATTATTATTTTTATTTCTTGTGTGTGTGTGCATGTATGTGTGTTGTATTTAGATACCTTCCTCTGCCATTGTATATATGCGTAAATATTATACCGTCCTGTGGGACTGCAACATGTTTTGTATTTCGGGTGAGAGGGAGGCTGTGCAGATCCAGAGATTATCACTGCCAGGATGAGTCTTTTTGCTGTCTGGTTTGCACCCTATCTTCTATTCAACAACAGCTAACATACAATTATTGCATTTTTCGTAAGTGAAATCATTATGAAATAGCTCTGAAAACCAGCGACCTCTTCAGTTCTACTCAGTATATATATACATGTATGTATACAAATAAATATATGTATACATACACACCAAATCATTATATAAATATAAAATATTTATATAAAATATTATTTCTTTAAGGCACTGTGTAAAGATAATTGCTTTCCAAGTATCATGTTTTGCACTTTTTTTACATATTTTTCAAGAAGAGCTCCTCAAATAATAACACTGTAGCATGAGTTGATAAGATAAATTTTAAATAATAAATCATGACTCCATACTCCTTTTCTCCTCTATGATATATATATGATATACCAGAATAAATCATAATTTCTAACTAGAGAGGAGCTGCCACTCATTATTAACTCCAGGATGTCGGATATATTACCAGCCTTTACATCTAAGTGATTAAATAGAGTTTGAAAGCTATTTGTCATTAGATTTCAGTGCTGCTGTCAATGTGTGGACTTGATGTTGTGTAAGTTGTTAAATTGTAAAGTCAAACTTTAAGAGGCAGTTTTGGAGGGTACCACTGCAGCTAAAGGAGATTTCCGAAAGAGGCAGCACAAGGAAATGACAGGGGCCTTGTGTTTCTCCACTGATCTGTGCAAGAACCAAACCTCACAAACTGGTGAGCCAGTGACTTCACTGGGGATGAGCAATAACTAAATGCTCAATACCCAGCAGTGCTGAAGTATTGCTGCAACCCTTTCTGCATCTGGAGACAGCATTTCATCCATTTGTCAGTATGTATTTGCTGCCTGATTACATCTGTTGTTCAGCACCATAGGACTGAGTAGCCAGTTGGGTAGAAACCAAATGTAATGCTATAAAGGTGTTATGATTTTGGATCGTATCGGTGTAGGCAACCATAGAACTTCAGCATAAGAGGCTGCAAACCACTTCAGTTGTGGTCAGTCACCAAATAGTTGTTATTGTATAGTAATAATGAATGGATATTACAAGCCAAATTGTTCTTGGTTACATGTCCACAACAAAGATTTATCCAAATTATGCCTAAGGTGAAAGCAAGAAAGGTCTCCCAGGTGTTGGGATAGCTGCCAGTCCTATACCAATGCCTCAGCTGGCCTATGGTCTTAGACGAGCACTACATTTACGTATCTGAATTACTACCACATCATCAAAAATTACTATATTTTCTACTAGAGTGGCCAGCAGTATTAGATTTTTACATCAGATTTTTATTAGATTTAGATGTATAGATTTAGATTTTCATTTCTACATATGCTAGGATTTTGATCACAATAATTTTTGGTTGCCTCACTGTCCTTCCTCTTGTCAGGATAATCAAATGGATTCAGCTTCCCATAAAGGTCAGTAGCAGGCAGAGCAGCCTATTTCTAAGACTCCCTCCCCATGGAAATTCTCACATCATTTAAGCGAATAAATAAATTTTTAAAAAAGCATGAAACCAATGTCCATAAGTTAAAGTGTATTAAATTCCTAGACAGATATTTTTATTTAGGAGTAAATGTATTTTAATTTGCTGTAGCATTGATTTTACACCTTTTTTTTTTTTTTTCACTTTGCCGAGCGTCTGCACAGAGAAAAACATTGTAATCCCCATACAACAGCAACCTCCCACTTCAAGAATGGAAAGCTTCAGTACTTTCTGTGATGTGTGTACTTTTGTTTGACTTGGGTCTGTGTGTCTGAAATTAATTTAGTTTGCAATTCCACACAACAGCCTAGCCTAAGTTCTCACCACTTCTACTATTGCTCCTACTGTAGGCACTGAGTTGGTCTGATAACACTATAGTATTCACACTAATCCTTCTGTTGTCTTTAAAATGTGCAGCCACAAAACCATAATTCCAAGATTTCCATTTTCAGCTCATTTGAGTGCATGTGGCTGCAAAGAATTGTGTAACTCTGTTATCACTGACTAAAGGTGTGCGGCAGCACCAGCCTGACAGTTGTGTTGTCAGATGGACAGCATTCTCCCTGCAAACACGTGTAACCACACTCTCCTACCAAAATGGGAGAAAAAAAAAATAATAAATTAAAAACCAATGTTTCATGAACATTTTTAAGGGCAAGGAACAAGAGATTTCCTCAGCACAGAAGTCCCTGTGGGCAAAAAGCCAGCTTAAATTTGTTATTCTGCTCAGCCTGGCAGAAGGGCATGTTTATCCACTCAAGTGAGTTTTATTTTTAATGGTCTCCTACAAATTGTCCACCTTCCTAAATATCACTTAAGACTTTAATGTTTAGATTATAAAACTTTTAATGTGGCATGATCTTGTAAGCTTTGTCTAAAATGTTACCTGACTATGCTTACTAAGCTAATGAGAAAAAATAAATACAGAGTAAAATTGATATGCATGTGTATATATATAATCCTCTTCCTGCCTCCTGCAATGACGGAAAGTTATCTGCTGAAGGAAAACAGCCATTCGCTTTTAAACAGAATTAAGTTGTTCTACAGTATTATGAGAATTCATTTTCTAATAGCATTAGATCTACCATTTTCATAAAATATTGACCAGGTGCTAAGCTGCTTTCTATAAGCAAGTCAGTGAAGGAGAAGAGCTGAAAGACAGCATGTTCTCTGCTATTGAAAAATTCTGATGTTCTGTTGTAAAAATACCACTTCAGGTATGCTCAAAGATAATTTGGAGAACAGGAATTTATTGGTACACTCAGACCTCACATAAACAAAGCTAAACAGTACAAAGAATGGAAGCAATGAAAGACTATGCACTGACTCCACATATTTGGACTACACATTTTCACTTATCTTTCACTTGATGGGCAGGCAAAACAAATGTAAAGTGGGTGTCATGGAAATGGCTAAGCAAGACATGAAGAAACATGTTAACAAAGATGTAAAATGTAGCAAGTTTTTTTTTTTTTAAATCCATTTTATATTGCATTATTATATGTAGTAACTCTCATTACTACAGTTCTCATACTGGATTTGGAAGTTGCTTTCATTCTACAAAATGTCTCAGTGCCAAATCCATGCAAATTAGGCTACTGTAACCATTTTATTGTATTACAGACACCGTTTTTTTGTTTGCATCCCTACATCAATGATAAATGCAATTATTAAAGATTAATGTATATCTCACTTGTTATTTTACATCTCCACTGAGAAGAATGATTAGTGCTTTTACAAAGGCACTGACAAAATTCCCAGTGGTCCATTAATACCCAACAATAAAGGTTCACAGTTCATGTTCAGTTGAGGTTTACTCAATTTCTTCTTGTTTGCAGTGCACAAAAATATCTGAAAGTCTTATTTTGAAAAATCCCATTTTCAAGAGACATGAAAGGTGTTTAGACATTGCAATGCCTTTAGGTGTTGCATCCCAGTAGTAAGTTACTCAGAAAATGAGTAAGAAGGGAACAGCATCATAAGGAACTAAAGCCTTGAACTTGCTAGTGAGGAAATATTGAAGTCTGAGGTATATTTTGAATGAACTTCACTCCTTTAGCCATACTGGGGAAGAGGAGAATGAATCCCTATCATTAGTGGAAAAAGAAACAAATTATAAGGTGTCTCCTATCATGAGAAGTTTCAAAGTTGTGAAGCCAGGTGGAAGGTCATGTCTTACTTCACCCTGGTTACTCAAAAGGCTGGAAGAGGTATTTTTAGATTATTGTCCTTCTACTAGTTCCTCCATATGAGACAGTAACTCTCTTTTCATCACACAAGAAGCCTAAGCAAATAAACTAGAAATAAAGTTTCTCCTGTGAGTACAGATGCCCTGGAAGCAAGCGTAGCCACAACAGACAGTGATGCCATACTTCACTCTCAAAAACTTATTTCCCCTTGAGTTTAATGAGATTTAAATCTCCCTGTAGTTACACAAGTAGTGATGGAGTAGATTGGGACAGCTTATAAGTTTTTTACCGCAGTTTATCCTTTTTTTTTTTTTTTTTTTTTTTTTTGGTAAGGGAAGAAACCTGCATGAATGAGCATCTCTGAAGAAAACAAGTACACAGTATATACTCCATCTGCCCCAGATCTCAGATGGTCTTAGACCATTTCACTGTACACCGTAATGTTTCTGCAGGGAGCTACACTTGAAGAGCAGGTGGAAAGCAGGAGATGCAATCCTCATCAGTTGTGCTTGATGAGGCTGTCTCCATGTGAGGCTCAGAGATTTTCAGCTCCCAAGTCACATCTTTGAACATCTCTTGAAACCTCATTTAGCCTCAGTGACCCCCAGGCAATGGGACTTGAGCCATGAAGTAGTTTTTGAAGTTGTGTCCTTGCTTTTCTCAAACCTGTAAGCATAGTTCTACCAAACAGATTTATAATTAGAAAGGGGCATGGGATCAATGTATATCATGCAATTTTTGGTTGCAAAATTGTGTCTCTGCAGAATTTGGCAGAGAAGAATCCTTCCCCTTCACTTAATTTTTTGCTCAATCCCTTTATAATCCAGTTTTGTGCAGCAGTGGTGAATGAAAAATGAATGCAGTTTAAAGTGAAACTTTTCTTCTTTTAAAAGCAGTTGCCAAAGCTGATTGTTCAAAACATTGTCCAAGGGATGGTGGCTGTACTAGCAGCTAAAACAATGGAGAAGTGTAAAGAATTTAGGCATTCCCAATGTCAGCTACTGTGAAACACTCTTCGTGCCTAACCTCCTCTTTTTCTTGGGGATAAAATGACTCATTTATTTTTGTTAAAATATAGTGACTGAAAAAGATTCAAAAAAACCACTAAAAATGCTTGAATTAATGTTCCTTTTAAAAGTTAATTAAAATATATATTTAAAGAGCTGGATCAATGGTGCATGCAAAACTGATATTCAGTATTTTTTATTTTCTGTCATTCACAACAATTTTTAGTCCATTTTTTTTTTGCCTCTGTCTATGGTAAAAATGTCCCAGTAGCTCTGATGAGAAATTATAGAATCATCTTTGTTCACTGCAGCCTACACTCTGGACACCACAAAGACAGAATCTTTGGAGAACCAATTTCTAATAAATTTCTCCAGAGCATGCAAAGAAACAAAGCTTTTCAGACATTTGGATACTGGGAGGATTCCTAAAGGAAAATGAGAGGTTTGTTCCTTACACCAGAGCAACATCTTGTCACACTTCAAGTCCCTCACCCAATACATGAAGGCAGTGGAGCACCTGAGCCAAAGTGCTTTAAAATAATTTTATATCCTGGGTGAAGCCATTTATTTTCTGCCAGCTTTTCTCTAACAGCTAACCCATTTTGTTGACACTTTGGGCAGCAGCAGTACTGTAATCACCCTGGGATGCATGAAATTTTGGCTTGGAAGTTTACTGTTCAGCTAAATAATAAGTAACTGAAAAGATGTCTATTATGAAAAGTGTCAGGAAAATTGTAACGGGAGACAACACTGTATGCTATCCTCAATACAGTTTGTAGATTATGAAATGCTTGTAATATTCAGCAGGCATTATAAGCATGTATGAACACTGTTGCTACACTTGCCAGGAGGATTAATGGCACTTAATGATATTATTTATGCACTACTAGAAGCAATGCAGAATGCTTCTGCAGTTCCTCATCTGTCTTGTACGCCTGTAGAGAGCAACCATTCCTCCCTGACTGCTAAGGCAATTATGAAGAATTTAATAAATAAGATCCACTCTTCAAGGTTAGTTTCCAAATTTCTTTATGCAGTAAATAAGAAGTGAAGTTAAAAGCAGATGTTTTAGGAAGTTAGACAGGACTGGAATTAGTGTAAATGTTAACACAGATTAATAAGTAGAATACTGCGTTCATTTGAGGTAATTATTTTCTCAGAAGGCATCCATCCTATTTAGGCAATTACACAGCCTCAAGTCTTCATTTCTTACTGATACTATCAAGGGACTTCATCTGCTAGTTTAACTTTAAGACTGTTCATGTGTTTTTAATAACACAGATTTAATTTGAAAACTGCATTTGAGCTGTTTCCATGTGAATATTCCACACTTCCAGAGAAATGCATTTATTCTAAATTTAAACTGTAACTATAGTAACCAGCATTCACTGTGTTTCAGTAGGAAATGTATAAGCCCACTCAGACAAAAGGAAACATGTTGTGCTAATTATCATTCCATCAAAAGATGAGAGTTTTTATTTAAAAAAAAAAAAATGTTCACAAGGAACTAGGTAATCTTGCTATCCAGACTTAGAAACCAAGAGATTTGAGAGAATATATTTTAATGTCCTTTATGGAAACTGTGAAAGTTAGAAAAAGGGTCATATTTGGACCAATTTGGAGGATATAATCAACCTCTTTTTTTCTTTTTCCCCTAGCTATTCATTGTCTAATAAAAATACAATATTGAGCTCTTATAAACTAGCTTTGCAGGATTTGACTTGGACTTCCTAGAGCAATTCATAAGCTTAGACAAACAGAGTTGCTGTTTCAATTATAGGCAGATGATTGGAATTTTTTTGCTTGGACCAGTAAATGGTAGATCCTGTAGATGATTGTAGATCATCTTATCGTGTAGATGGAAAATGAGGTGTAGTGAGAAAGTACATACATCAACTCTGATTTCTTACATTTTAATCCATCAGGTGAAACTTTGTCCTTTTTAGTTTACATTTGCCATGAGTTTAGGTATTGTTCACCACTGCTATGTGTCACATGTTGTTTTGTAAGGTATTTTAAGATAACTTTTAAGCTGTCGGTGAGCCTGAAACTATGGTGTGTTTTGTGTTTTTTTTTAAATAGGTTGGATTCACTTTGCCTTATTTGGGCAATCTAAATGTTCATCCTTTATGTAAACTAGGGATCAAAGCTTCCTCTATAGGAAAAGAAAAAGTTGGCTTCATAGAGAGAAATTTGTTGTACCCCAAAGTACACATCTGAGAGCACTGAGGTGAATGGCTTATTCTCTGTCTGTCCCTCTTTTGTTCCTCTAACCACAGAACCATAAATGTTGCCTAATTTCTGGACAGCTTAAACCAGAGAAGGTAAATCCTTAATGCACTTTTACCACATCTCCTTGTGTGTTGGGAGGGAGTGCTGGTGTAAGAGAGCTAAGGCTCCTTAAAGTCAGTCCTGTGTTTTCCAGCAAAGTGCTATTGGCTGAGGAAGTGATCTGACATCTCTCCCAGTTTGTAAAATTTGCTTTAGATGTTCTGTTCACGCATAATAAGCCACCAGAGGTCTTAGGAGATCAGATATCAAACGCATCATACAAAACACTGCTCTAATCAACATGTGATTCCTTATTTATGTTTTCTTTTCCACAGAGTTGAAAGAAAGGAGCGTGCCCGTTTGAAGACGGTGAAATTCAATGCGAAGCCTGGTGTAATTGATGCAAAAGGGGTACGTAAATAACAAAACCTCTTGAAGTTGCACTTTGTACTCATATGTTTCAGAGTAGAGAAAATTTCAGCAGCATGAGAAATATTGAGGTTGTTGCATCAAAAGTCTGCAATATAGCAATATATAGACAGAAATATAATATGAGGGTAGATTTTAAAAAGAAGTATATATGGATATATGTTTAATAGAGCAGGGCAGGAAATAAAAATTTCCTGTTTTCAAAAGCTCTTACATCTCAAAATAAAGGTTGAATGTTAGAGTCCTGAAAGCAAAATTTAGGTTTTGGGACATTCTGCTTTGACAATTGTGACAGACATTGAACACAGGTGTGTTTCACAGCAGACACAGTGGGCTAGTAAACACCAAATCTGCAAGTACCTTCCCACCAGCACTACCTCACCAGAGCAGCGTTTCTGCTGTTATCACTCTTCAGCATAGCTTTATTGTGCCCAGCAGTTGACTGTTTTCACTGGTATGATATTTAATACCTTACACATTACCGTCTGGCTGGCAAGACTCTGAACATGAAAAATGACCACAGTACTGGCTGTGGGGGTATAATTTTCTGCTTAAGTATAGCTTACATGTTAGCAGTAGAGTATTCACTTGATATTACTTTTGCAGGGATTTGGTTTTGAAACAAAGTTGATGTGGGTGGGATTTACAACTGAGAGCTTCAGTGATAAAACCGAGAGAGTACTTCTGAAGCCACAAACAAAAAGTCCCATTTGGCTCCGGAAAACACAATTCAGGGTGAAAACTGAAAGCTCAGAATACACAGTTATAGGTAGGAGCTAGAAAGGAGCAAAAAATAAGTGGTTCAGTAGGTCCCTTCCAGACCTGTAGTTCTTGTGGTCTTCTACCTAGTTTGGAATTCTCACTCTTAATCTCTTCTTGCTTCATTTTCACTCCGTAATGAGGATAAAAATACATATTTTTTTTCCATTTTATCCTGTCCTTTCACTTCAGACTATAACAGATTAGCAGGATGAAAAGATCCTCTCATTGAGAAGCAGTTCCTAGCGCAGTGCTTCCCAAGCCTCCAAATGCCAGCAAACTAATATTTCAGAGTTGCAATTTGCAAATACTTCCCTTACTGCCATGCACAACAGTTCCTGAGTTTAATGCGAATGCAGAATAATTGCACCAATGGAAACAAATTTCCAGATCTATAAGGTGCATGGAATCATAATTCAGGCTCTGCGTATTATTTGCATATGCAAGTAACTTGCTATAAAATACATAATAGACAGCATTGTGAAAGGACTTCTTTATCTCATCATGTTTCTTCAGGAGTCAGAACTACATTTTTAAATTTGAAATGGCCACTCTCTACAACCCTGTAAATTAACTTTATCATTTATTTTGGGAAATAATATTCTTCATATTGCCAATGAAATCACTTGTTAAATGCCTATTTCCTGTATATAATCAAAACCTTAGGGGAATAAATCATTCATATAACTAATGGTCCTTATTCAAGAGAGTCTGTCAAAAATTTAATTACCTCTTGATTCCCCAAATTGTTTTTCCTTTTTTGTCATCAGTGTAACATTAATCTTCTTGCTCTTCATATCAATGTTTGTTTCAGTATGCATAAATTGCATAATTACAGATCAAGACTGTTGTATCCTTTTGGGAACATACTTTCTATTGTTAGTATTTGCTAAAATTTGCTTTTGTCTACACAAAAAAAAAAAAAAAAAAAAAAAAAAATCAAGACTTTTTGGGAAAAGGTAATGTAGAATTGTATTTGAAAGAGCATAAAGGGTAAAAGTGTCCACAGTTAAACTAAGCACCATCATGTAAAATATGGTGTTTGCATACACATATATGTATGCGTGGGTCTGTGATCAGCATTTCCATTTAGTCTTTCAGTGTTCAAAAAGAAGTGACATAAGCTGTCTAACAGGGCATGTTTTACTTTTTTTTTTTTTTTTTAATCTGGAAGAAATTCAGCACAGCTAAACAAGGCTGCAGTAAGCCCAGGAGAACTCTTCTGTTTGGAAATCAAACTAAAATTCAGATAGAAAGGGGCTTATGAGTGTCTGTTGCACCTTTGAGCTCATATGTACATGTGGACAAGTGAGAGAAATTTCCTTCCAGTTTAATTTACCCTAAAGATGAAATTGGGAGAATAGCATTTCATGTGATGTTTCTAAATTTGGCCAGGGGATATGCATGGAAACTTTTAAAATATAAATAAATAAATAACTGAATACAGAAACTGCTTCAACATTTTGCACAGGTAGAAGGTTCATAGTATTGTGTTTTTATATGAATTATCTTGGTAGCCCCAAATACTTTCTTTCCTTATAGAAGCAATGCTTAAAAGCTAATAAGCCACAGAAGACTTTTTTTCTTTATGAGAGAGTGAAAAAAATTCTTTGAGCTAAATTCTCTCTTTGATTTTAAAATATGAATTGTCTGGATATTTTACCAGCTTCAAGTCTTATGTGTTTTCATTTGTTTGTACCTTATTTTTAATCCCATATTCAGAGATATGATAAAAATGCAGTATTATAGACTGTGTGACATTTGTTGGTTGGGTTCTTGTGTCTCATTAAGAAGGTGTTTAAGAACACTCAGCAATACAGTTGATAAACCTGTTCAGTTGTGAATAGCTAAAGGATAACCTCTTCAAAGGCCCCAAATTTCCTCTTTTTCTAATCAAACTTGAGTGTGTTACCTCATATAGAAAGTTACTAGTATTTTTTTAAGTATGATTTAGAATATTTATACCACTTTCAATTCATTTCATTAGAATCCTCCAGTCCATGGCTTGTGGATTAGAAAACATAAACAATCAGGATGAATACAAAAACAGGGAATGTGAAACTCAGTTAGAGAGCACTAGTGAACTCTTATGGTCTTGAGTTTAAATCAGGCCTTAGTACAATTGGGCCTTTGTACCTTTTTTTACAATGCAAAATTAAATTCTGATGCCCATCACAACAGGATTATGTACAAAGCATAAATAAATTAAAAAGGAATTAGATAAGTTTTCAAGCAGTGGATCTAGTGACAACTTTTAACTCTGTGTTCATGTAGCTCAGGACATACTAATTGTTCATTTCATGAAGCAGGGAGGTTATAAGAGGGGAAAAAGTTCCTGGGCTAACTAGATCTCTGTTGGCTTAACCCAACATGTCTACTTTTCATAGAATCATATAGGTTGGAAAAGACCTTCAAGATCACCAAGTCCATCCATCCACCTGACCTACTAAGTCCCATCACTAAACCATGTCTCGCAGGACCACATCCACATCTCTTAAATACCTCCAGGGATGGGGACTCCCTGGGCAGCCTTTTCCAGTGCTTGACCACTGTTTCATGAAGAATTTTTTCCTAATGTCCTATCTAAACCTCCCTTGGTACAACTTGAGACCATTTTCTCGTATCTTATCACTTGTCACCTGAGAAGAAAGACTACACCCAACTCACTGCAACCTCCTTTCAGTTAGTCATAGAGCGATCAGGTTTCCCTTCAGTTTCCTCTTCTCCAGACTAATAGACTTGAATTCTCTCAGCTGCTCCTTTTAAGTCTTGTTTTCTAGTCCCTTCACCTAGAGCAAAATAAACTTACTTGTTCAGTTTCAGATATATCATTTATTGTATAAGCAGCAAATGAAACATTAGTACAGCTTATGTTAAATTAAAAAAAATAAAAAATAAAAAAATCATCAGGTTCCTAGATCCTACTAATGTTTTTAAAGATATCAAATCAGTCAGAAATGCTATCACCTACATAATAAGGAAAATAATACAAGACTGATATAAACAGCTTCATTTACTCAAACACTGATCGTGCCTCAGTTGGGTTGAACAAGTTCATTCTCTAGCTTCATCTACATAATGAAGTAATGATCTTCACAGCTTTTTCCAGTTGTTAAATAACATGGGTGTCATATCAAAACAACCAGGCCATCCACCAAATTCCCAAAGGCTGCTCTATGTTACTGCAGCAAAGGGCAGCATTTCCAGGATACTGGTTACCTTAAAGGTTCAAACTTGCAAAAGCACAAATGAATTTAAATTAAAATAGTTCATTTCCTAAACATATGCTCTCTCAGTCTATGGGGCCAACTGGTCTACGGATAACCAGTGGAAAATGAGCAGCACAAAGGTTTATATAAAATGTTTATATTGAAGGAAGCTACTGGAGTAGTATCTATCAAAGCAGCATACTGAACTCTTAGTAATTATGCCTACCACAAGCTTCAGGCTTAGCAAGAGCAGACTTTGTTTTATTAATACTAAAACCTACAGTGGCTGAGGGCTTTTCAGATTTTTACTGAATTAAAAGAATGCCAAACAATGACAGAAATATTACAGAGGAGAAAGAGACAAGCCAGTAATCTACTTTTTTCTTAACTGTTGTAATTACAACCAGTCTTTCAGGAGACAGAAATAGCATCTCTTGCTTTTCTCACTGTCAGATTATATACACTTTCTTGACTGTCTCTTGAAAATATTTTTATAGCAGAAACTGTGGCTCTTGGAAAGACCTTTGTCAACACCTCATTTTTTTTCTAATATTCATGGACGTTTCTTGTCCCTGAGAAGTATTGCACTATCCTGAAGCATAATGTTTAGGTAAAACAGAAAAATAGTTAAACAGATTTTTTTTTATTTTTTTAAAATACTATATGCCTTTTCATTTCACCCCTTAATTAGCCAGTGACTCCAGAATGTTTTTTATTGGTAAATAACCAATTTTATTTCCCAAAGAAACAAATTCATGCCTCTTCCAGTCTCTCAGCACATATCCAAAAAAAAAAAAAATGTACTCATAAGGTTTTCCTTATAAAGTAATCCACACAGTTCCTTCCTTTCCTTCCTCATGTTTGTTTTTGGAATACCTTCAAGTCAGCAGCTAAATGGTAGTGAAAGGAGAGATGCTGGATTGGCAATAACATTTCTGTACACCTTGATGTGTATGTATATCTGTAAATGTATGAAAAGAGAAAAGGAGGGAGTCTGCCTTTTTTTTTTCCTCCTCTAAATTTTGTGGTCAGAAAATAGCAACTGATGCTGAGGAAAAGACAATGGACGTGTCAAACAACAGAACGTGTGGGTTCACAGGTGGAGCAATTTACTAAGAAGAGAGCTTGAACAAAAATGAAGCAGTATACTCCTACCTGCAAGGATGATATGAAGGAGGGTTACTGAAGGTGGCGTAGGCACTGACACACAATTAAACATTCTTTATTCTCAGTCTCAGCCAGATTTCTCTCTTCTTGCCAATCTGGCCTGACTTACCTCTGCTCCACCAGTCTTTCTACTTTCTTGTTTCTTTCTAATGGGGAAGGCTGCTTGTGGGGGGATTCAAAGAAATCTGAGTACCCTTACTGGAGTAAGTGCTCAGTTCAGTTAAAACTTGATCTCCAACTGGTATTCCAACAACTGCCTAAAAAAGGAGCATTGATTTGTACAGCTGTAATCTTCAGAAATTTGAGGTACGTATGCCTGGGAGCAAGGTGCCTAGCAGCAGTCTGTCTGTGTCTGTTTTTAGCCTGCATAATCCAGTAGTTTTATATTTTTTTCTAGATTGACACTGCTGTAATTTGTGAGGAGCAGCCAGTGAATAATGCAGCTGCAGTGTTGTTGTTCTATTTCTATACTTACTGCTATTTTTAAAAATGTGCTAAAGAGGGCAGAGTGAGCTGTAGTCAGATCTCAGCTACCAAGGATATCATCTGGAGCACAAAAACCTACCCAGAAAAGGACTGATGGTGGCAGGGTACATCAGGAGAAAGGTGCTCCACGGGGTGTCAAGGCAGTCCCACAGCATGAACATCAAATCTGGTGGCAACAATCCAGGTTGGTCCACAGCCCTGTGGCTCCCAGAAAAGTCCATATCAACTTTCCATGTCCAAAATCGAACCCAGACACAAAATCAGCAAGGCAAGGTGGGATGGACACAAGGCACAGACGAGCCTGCAGCATAGCCCTGGCAAGGACCAGGGGCTATGGGCATTTACTGAACCTCCTTGTCCTGCAGATATATGTCCCACTAATGTGATCCCAGATGAGATCATGAAAATTCATGATTCTGCTGCTTACTCTGCACTGTGACTGTCAAAGCACTTTAGTTCAGTCCAAATTTTTTTTAGCTAGCCTTTGTTAAAATGTAGATAATCCTTTATTAGCAGAAGGCTGTAGGAGATTACAGTTTTCCTGTAAGGCCTATTCTGTCAATTCTGACTAATTCTGAGCATTTGAAATGTAAAGTCCAACTTTGTTGTGTAATTAAATTTTAGGGTTTTTTGTTTGTTTTTCCATTCCTTGATGCTGCTTCCACTTGCAGTATCAATTGATTTAGTTTTCTGTTTTAGGTCCATTATGTCATGTTTCCAGTGTGCTGAAGGCAAAAAAACCTTTCCCATTAAATGCAGTAGAGAAGCTGGCCTGAGCCCTAGTATATGTTTTTGCTAAGGACTGTTAGATTTATTCAGTTGCATTAAAAATAAAATAGAATAAAATATTTTGTTATGATTCCTAATAACTTATCATTCCTCATAACATTTAGCATCCAGAATGCTACAGTGTGGCCCTGACTGTATAAACAAAATGGGTCTTCAATAACACCCCAACAAACACATCACAATTTTCCCCAAAGAAAAATGTTTTATTGTCTCAGCACCAAACATTTATTGGACACCTACTGATATTAAAAATAATTTGTTTAAGTTGATAATTTCTAGCTAAAATATGCGTTGATTAGGCATTTATTTATAAACTTCCAGAAAAGATGTAAATAGCAGAGATGGGTCATAATGTTTTAGCTTGGCTTCTACCCATCAGACAATTTTGCCTGAATGTCTAGAAAGCTTTAAATATGACTTCCTGCAGAAATATTAGTTACACATGATGTTGGGACAATTATATAAACATTGTAAAATATTAGCTGGTCTTTATATAAAATGAATTTGCTGTCTCATAAATTAATATTTCTCCAACTCAAAAATACCATATTAAAGAGCTCTTTACCATATTAAAGAGCTCTTTCTTTCTTCATGGTCCAGAACCCCAGCCTGTCTCTGCTGCCTGAAAGAGATGTGGTCAACCACTGCCTGAAGTGAGCCTGGGGTCACTGTCTTTGCCACAGGCACCTACAGTGTACCTGTTCAAAGTCAGATGCAATAAATCCTGTTTCTGTGAGCCTTAGCTGGGTGCCCTTCTAAAACACAGAGCAGCCATTATAATGCACAGTGAGACAGTTATCACTCTTCAGTTCTCCATGAGGCTGTGGCATGACAAGGACAAGGCATGACAGCTTTATCCATTTAATCTTGATCAGATACAATAATCCAAAGTTAAGGACCACAGGGCTGTATCCAGACTATGCAGTTTCAGAGCTAACTTAATCATCTCTGCCATTTCTTCTGGACTGATCTTTGCACTAGTAGTTGCAGTGGAAAAAAAAAAAAATGCTATTAATAACCTAATAAAAAGAGGTACTAATAACTTGGGCAGGAAGAAATCAAATGAGGTTTAATAAGAGCAAATGTAGAGTTCTGCACCTGGGAAGGAACAACCAGACGTATCAATACAGGCTGGGGGACAACCTGCTGGAGAGGAGCTCTGAGGAGAAGGACCTGCGGGTCCTGGTGGACAACAGGTTGACCATGAGCCAGCAGTGTGCCCTCGTGGCCAAGAGGGCCAATGGGATCCTGGCATGCATTAAAAGGAGTGTGGCCAGCAGGTCAAGGGAGGTGATCTTCCCTATGAAGAAAGGCTGAGAGACCTGGGTCTGTTCAGCCTGGAGAAAAGAAGACAGAGGGGATCTCATCAATGTTTATAAATATCTGAAATGTGGGAGATAAAGGGATTTGGCCAATCTCTTTTCAGTGGTTTATGGGGACAGGACAAGGGGTAATGGAGCTCAGGAAGTTCCGCACCAACATGCGAATGGACTTCTTCACAGTGAGGGTGACGGAGCACTAAAACAGGCTGCCCAGGGAGGTTGTGGAGTCTCCTTCTCTGGAGATATTCAAGGCCCATCTGGACGCCTACCTGGGTAGCCTGCTCAGGGGTGTTGGCCGTTGGCATGGGGGTTGGACCAGATGATCTCTCAAGGTCCCGTCAAACCCCTACAGTTCTGTGATTCTGTGAAGACAGATAGTCTGCATAAAGTCTTCTGGCACCACTTTTCCAAGTGTAAAATGTAAATGCTTGGATACGTTTGGGTCCATAGATGAAGCTATCTAGAAATACGTGGGGGTAAGCTCCCTGCTCAGCCCAGTGTATAGCTCCTGCGGTGTCAGTAAAAACTATGCTGTTGCTGCAAAGACGGTGCAAGATCCTGAACTTCTTTAATTGTAGAGCTATAGGTGGAAAAAACTACAGACAAGAAAACCCCCTTCTACTCAGAAGCGAGCTTTTTATAGAAAATCATTCTGCATGTCATTTCTTTTAGGAGCTGTGAATCAGTATTTTACTGTACACTCCCCCGTCTTAGAATGATTGAAATTTGCTTTGCTGTAACCAGAGAATAAGAACAAATTTTCATGTTTGCTTCTTAAAATAAACTTTGGAAATCAGTCATGTCATAAAATTTCTGGTTTTATATCTCCATTACTAATTGACATAAAATCTTTTACAAAAGCTTTGTTTCTGCAATATTGAATTTTAGCTGTTACTCTTCAGCAAGCATTCAAGAATGCTTCCTCTATGACAAAATGGAAATGAATGACAAGAATAAAAAAGCCATGTGAAACCATGTTGCAAAAATTCCTCTTACAACCCATATGACCTCTAGGTAGGTCTTCATAAGGAGCCAAAGAAGGCTGTTGAAAAGTATTAGAAGAAAATTGCTGAGCAGAGGTATTTTCTGCACAAAGACTTTGTATTGGCACAAGGCATTAGTAGGTCTGAAGCTGCTCTTCAGAAATTTGGTGTGAAGCTTTCCAGTGCAGGGCAGAGGAGCAGTAAGCTCTTTATATTGTTCTGATGTTGTCTTGCTTCCAGTTTTTTCTTTGTTGTATTTAAGTTCTGCCAGAGGCTGCACAACCTCAGAAATGGGGGTACCAGTGGGGGTCGTAAAAGAATTAGATCTCAGCACTGTTTCTGCAGCCCATATCTTGGAGAAGGCTGCTCCTCCCCATGGCAGAGGAAAGATGGGGCTCATTTGTCCATCTGTACTTGCCTTTCCACACATTTTCACCTCCTTCATAGTCCTGTCTTCACATTTCACGACAGCTGGAGCTGTTGCCAGGCACATCTGTTTTGACCTAAGCCCATATTAGTGGGCTGCCCTGTTCATTCCCCTTGAGCCAAACACATTTTGTTCAGCATTTCTGCAAGGGACATTGGAAATACTGCAGTTATCAGCATCTAGTTCACTCACGTGCTGAAGCAATCAAATGAAATTCAGTTGATAAAACAACACATAGCCAGGAAAATTTAACTGTATATTGTCTTGTTGCTCCAGGGTATGCTGAGGCACTCTACAAAAACTTACATTAATTTAATAGTAATGCCTGTTGTGTTGTGATCACAAATGGAAGTAAATGAAAACAAGCCCTCAGTTTTGATTTATTCCTCTGTAGCATTGTTGATTATAGCAGGGAACTGGCATGCCTTAAGGAACACGTTTTTTCTTTAAAGTGATGAAACAGTTCGAGGAACTGTGGAAAACACTGTCAGGTCAAATTTGAGGCTTTTACACACCTGAAGTGAAGAAATATATTCTAATAGCTTTCTTTTATAATCCAGTGGAAAAATTCTTTTTTTTTTTTTTTAAAAAAAAAAAAAAAAAAAGCCATTAAAAGCCATTTTTTAAAAAAGCCATTTAAAAAAAAAAAAAAAGCCATTTTTCATTTCATTGAGAAATACAGACTATAAATGTCTAAAATTTGTAAGCTTAATTGAATAGAGTTTCAAATGTGAGAACAAAGGTTTTGGCGTTGAACTATATCCAGATGGTCAAAAATATTGCTGCTTGTTGGCAGCTTATCAGTCAAAGAAATACTGGTGGAGTCATTTCTGCAGTTAATGAGCAATTAAAATACATTAATCTCATAGATTTTCAACCTGATAATTGTGTGAAGTTTATTTATGAGATAACACTGCTTCTTACGTGGCCGCAATGTTAGGAATAAGAATATCAATAAGTGTTTTCTGTGCCATTATAAAACTGTGCCATCCTGCTTAGGTAAGAGGAAAGTTGGAGAGTTGCTGACATAAGGGTTAAAAAGTTTAAATTGGTCACAGATTAAATACAAGAGGGTGAAAATTTGCTAGCACAGATAGAATACCTAAGTTTACAGCCGAGCGTTAATTGCTTTTCTTCTAAGCTGTTCCAGCAGAAATTTGTGCTGAGTTTAACTTCATATGTGTGCTATTTTTATAGCTTGTTGTCTAATGCCCTGAATCAAATGGTAGGAGATCTGCATGTATGTATAGGTAATTTCATAGCTGTTTGGCTATTCTTCTGAAAAGCACCTCAGGAACTGCATTCCAGTGGTTCAAAAATAAAAATGGATAGTGTTGGCAATAGATTCAAGGAATTAGAAACAGAAAAATATTCACACAGAACTCTAGAAGAGTGGAGTTAAGCGTTAATGCTCACCAAGATGTTACGGTCTCCATATTTCACATCTTTATTTCTGTCTCACTCAAATTCAAGCCATTTAATGCTGATTGACTTTGTGACTCACAGGCCATGTTTTGAAGGTTATAGGAACACAGGAAATGCCAAACTGGGTCAAATCCAAAGTCCATTTAATCTGATATTCCATCTGTGAGACTGCCAGTATGAGGTGCATTACTGGAATATATGGGAGATGAACTTCCTGCACAAGCCTTGCACCAGTCTCTTACAGTGACTTTGGTTTTGCTTGCCTATCACTTTATTTTGTATGTTTTTTAGCTGTAAAGCTCAAACATATAAACATTTTAAATGAAAGTAATGAACCTGATATGACTGACTGTCTCCTGAGTGAGATCTTTGCCATCATTCAGTCTGCTACCCCAGTCACCTACCTCCTTTTAACTCAAAAGGGCAGTTGCAAAGCAAGTCTGCTCTGATTAGCTTTCAGTGAATGGTCTGAAGGCATGTAGGTATTGTAAATCCTTCTCCACTACTATTTTACAAAAGAAGTGTAACAAAGGTCCTTATTTAGCCCATTGTTTATGCAAAAGAAAATTTTATATAGTAGTTTATAGCCATGGTAATAAATGATAAATTACAAAGAATAGTGATAAAGGAGAAGGTTTTGTGTTGTTTATACTGTATTAGCTAACTAACATCTTCTGCAGTTTTATTTACTAGTGAATTAACTCAAAAGATTGCATAGGGGTGACCAAAATCCTCAGTTTCATTTTCAAATGTGAGGAAGCACCAGCAGTTAAATGGCAATTAGGGTTTAAAAAAAAAGATTTGAGAAAATATCTGGTCAAAACTGAGGAATGAAGGTTGAGTTGACAGAGGTACTGAAATGTTCCCTGTGGAAAGCTGTGGGCCTGGGCAGGCAATCAGATGGTCACAAAAGTCTGCCAAGTCCATAGTAATATGTTTGTTGATCTCTGAGACTCTCTCATCATCATTGCTGTTGCACGAACGGTGCTGAGACAGGTTGACGTGTACAAAGGTTTATCAGCAGGATCTATAGCTGAGGTAGTGCATCAGCTCTAAGAGGGAAAGTTACTATGGGAAGTAAATTTAAAAAAAAAAAAAAAAAAAAAAAAAAAGAGAGAAGAATCAGACAACACTGCCAAACATCAAACAACTTTCTAGCTCCAGAGACAGCCTTAAGAAAGCAGAGGAAGAGACCTTCACCCAGCCTGTGAGTCAGGCTGGGTGAAAGCTGATGTGGGCTCAGGTACAGCTCCATGGTGTTGGGCTGTGAGCAGCTCCTCAAGAAGCACAGGCATGTGAGCTAGCAGAGGCTCACTGTTTGGCTCTTTTCCCATCACCCCTCTTTCAGTTTCTCCCCCAGCATTGCAGTGTTATTCCCTGTAGTACTTAAGACTGGTAGATTTGTTTTTAAATGTGAAAAATGATCTAGGCTTTTCTGCTTCCCTTGGGGCAGATTATTCTACACCCAAATTGATTTTACCGTCAAGGAGCTTTGCCCTTTCTTATTTTCACACTATTAATTTCAGTGTTGCTGCTTGAACAAATCCTTTGCCCTCTCTTTATGTACAACCTTCAGGTACTTGCACATGACCTTGCCTGCCACGTACTCAGGCTTTGTACATCGGCATTTCAATCCTGCCAACACCGATGCAATATAAATTAGCAGATGAGTACTCCCTTCTGAATGTAATTCAAACCTTGCACGAAGTTAAAAACATGTCTGCAGAATTGGAAATACTGTTTTTACATGCTTTCTTGAAAGCCTATTAGTCTTTCTCTTCCCCCGGTAGTTGGTGTTGTTTTCAACCTTTGTTTTGTTAGGAATTGAAATTGAGTTGCTGGCTGACAAGTGGATAAGTAAAATTTCATATTTATGAATATTAAACAGTACTACCCTTGCCTTTTAAATCTAGGCAGCATGGAGTTTTTAATCAGGCTCGTACTTTTTCATTTCAAATTTCCAAGATCTAACTCTTCCTGCAGCTTCTAAGAAAAGCTAAGCAAGTAGAGAGATCTTCACCTGAGCTTCTTCTGTCACAAAGTATCCCAAAGTCCCGAAGTTATCAAAACAGATCATGATGCAAAAATTCAGTAAGGAATGAATGTAGGACAAGACACTTTTATTTGCAAATACTTGCAATGTCTAAGAAAATTTATGATTGGACTTAACAGAACAGGGCATCCCACTCCCAACATCTGATAGATATGGAGAAGTTAACATTGGTTGCTTGCCAACATACAATGGTGTGCACAGACTGAATGAAAGATAGATGTCTCAAGGATTATACTGCATGGACACTATACAGCCAGCCTTAGATTTGCCACTAACAACTTCTTCGTTTATCTTTCTGCTTGTTTGCACAGATGTCATTAAGAGCTTTCTCTGTATGAGAAATGACCCAGACCCAGAAATGTCTCACTTTTCACAGGAAAAAAAAAATACACTAACACAGGATTCTGTTGAGAAATCCATTTTTGAGACATGGACTTTGGATTACTAGGAAAAAAGTTCACTATAAAAGCAGAGAGGTAGTATATATACTGGAAAAGAGAAATGACACTGATTATCTGTTTCAGGCACAAACTTCTCATTCTGGTGTCAGTGTAACTTTGTGGTGCAGTGGGATCTATCAGTTCATGTAGATATAGCAGTGCTTGAGTGCCCAAAACTTTATTAAGTTAAGTGCTGTTCAAACAGAGGAAAAGAATGTTGTTAAAGAGCAAAATGTGCATAAAATAAGAAAAGCCTTGAAGTTGATAATAGATCATGCAGATTTTGGTAAAATGCTGTATTAATGATGACTCTTCATATCACAGAATCACAGAATCACAGAATTTTCTAGGTTGGAAGAGACCTCAAGGTCATCGAGTCCAACCTCCAACCTAACGCTAACAGCCCTCCACTAAACCATATCCCTAAGCTCTACATCTAAACGTCTTTTGAAGACTTCCAAGGATGGTGACTCCACCACTTCCCTGGGCAGCCTGTTCCAATGCCTCACAACCCTTATATAAGTTAGGCCAAAAGCAGATATTAAGGAAAGAATAATAATTTGAAAAAGTGGCAGATAAGTGGTAAAATGAATGAATATTCATCATTCTCATATACACATCAAGACCAATCTCATAACAAGACTGATACAGATAACCATGTAACATACAAACTAAGCTAAAGCTTACCTCAAATCTGCCTATAAATGAATTTTATCTGCACTCTGTACACAAGAATTTTACAGCCAGTGCTCTGGAGCAGTTGTTCCTCAGGTGATCCCCTAACACTGGTTCCCAGTTTAGGAGTGAGGATTAGCATTGGTTGAATGAAATACCAAAATAAAGCATTCCCAGTGTATTTCAATGGCTTTTAGACTAGCTAACTGCATTTAAAGCTTTTAGAACATTAGAAGAAATATTTTTCCAATATATTGCACTCTCTTGAAAAACACAAAGAGGACAACCTCTATCAAGAGCACATCTGCACAAAATATAGTACAGGCTACATCAGCTGTACTGGGAAAAATACAAGGAGGGAGATCAAATAAACAATGTAATGGTTGACAATTGCAGCATGGTACACCCATCAAATTATTGATGCACTATTCTTTGTGATGTTTACCACTACAGAGCAAATTCTGAAATTGGATTGTTTGTTCAACTTTACATGAAAATTTCCTTTAAACACACTATCGTAATAGCTGATGAGTAACATTTGTAAGGCTGCTGCATCTAGAGGAAAGCATTTGGAATACAAAAATGTTGTTGACACACACACACACAAAAAATACTAAGGGAAGTTCTTAAAAACAAAAAACACACAGTGTCTTAATGTCTGTCACAACTGAGGAAAGCTGTATTTGCAAGCCGCATGTACCAAACTGGGGCCATCTGGGGATGTTTGGTCAAGCAAGAATGCAGATCACAATTTTCTTCTGGATTCTTCAAAACACAGGCTTATAGCTAAGTAATGTCAAAATAAGAATTCAAGCCAGGAGGTTAGTGAAAGCGTCCCCTCCCCCACCCCTTTATTTTCTGTAAAAAAAAAAAAAAACCATCATCATATTTAGTGTTGTGCAGAATGACCTGCCTCTTCAGTTTGTTCAGTTGTCAAACAGCACTTGAAAATTTCATCTGCTTTCATATCGTAGGCACCTGTCTATACAAAGTGCTTGCTAATGCCAGTTCCTTGGTTAGTGGTAGGCTGTGTGAACCCATGGCAGTGAGTTATAAAAGCTGTCTATCGTACAGTGTCTGAAAAAAGCCTGTGCTTGAAATAACCAAGTTATTTGCCACTACAGAATTTTACAATGTTTACGCAAAGACATTGCAACTTGCACAGGAATCCATTTTCAGGCACTTTTTCACTGACTTTCAGAAACTCTGCCTGCATAAATACTGTTGGATCGAGCCTAAGCTTGATATCACAATTTCAATTCCGGTTGCATGCAACTTCTACATCAGGCTGAGAGATGCAGGCAAATACCTCTCTCAGTCATCTTGTTGCCATTTCACAGCTCTTCAGCAAAGTAAGGAGACCCTGTAAAAACTGTCTCCAGAATATTTTATTCAGTCTCAAAATTTCCATTTTACAGAAATAAAACCTCTCAAAAATATACATCTCATTTTTATTGTTAAACCACCATTCCTCACACACATCTTCCTAAAAAAGAAAATATGTATCTACTGTTGATCTCTATTCTTCTCTCAACAAAACAAAATCTATATTTAACACAGTGTGTTTGATAAAAACATGGCTTTATTCTGTATGTCTCCCTATCATCTCTTTGCCACCCCCCATATCTCTGTACAATACAAATATATATCATGATATCTATCAAGAACCATGTTGCTGGATGTCTGCAGGGTTTCATATCCTTGAAGTGGAGACTGCCAACCTGATTTTAATCACATTTATGTTGGATACAAAAACAAAATCCAGGCTCCTGGTTTAGGTTTCTTGCAAAAACCATGCACTTTATGTGCAATTAAATAAATGCTCAGTAAGCCTATTCAGTTAAAAGTAAAGATTAATTATTTTAATAAGTTTGCATTACCAGACACAGGTTACTCTTTTATAATATTTTACAATTATTATTATTATTATTATTTTAAATATAATATATATGACTACACTGTGGTAGTGTTTGTGGTGAATAACATGAATATACACATTGATTAATTTATAGAAGTATTGACACATGCATAAACATTTGTATGTGGATATTAATAAACTGAGTCAGCATTATTTTAAGAAAAAGGGTTTTTTTTGGTATAGATATCAGCACATTTGGACATAATGGTCACCTGCTATGAATTGCCAGATTTTGATTATCCAAATTGAAGGAACAATATCTCATTTAACAAGCTACCCAGAATTTTAAACTGAAAAAGGAGAAAAAGTTTATATAACAGTATAGTATAATTGTCTAACTTGGAATATTCTGTTAGATCACGCATAATCTTGAAAAAAATATATATATGTTCTTCCAATGCAAATGGATTTCTGAAGTTTTTGCTATAGAATGTTGGGGAAAAAAATGAAAGATAATATTTATAAGTGGTTATTTATCATAGAATCTCTGTGAAACAACATATTTATATATCCGTTTGATAACATTCTATTTAATTTGAAAGTGAAATGGCATTTGATAATGAAGTGTTTGTCACTTAAAAAAAATGTTTTGTTTTATTTTGTTTTGTTTGTGAGGTGCTATATAGTGTGTATATATCTATATTTTTTTCCTTTTTAAGTGCAATGCCTATAGTATTACTATATCAAATTGAGACGAATCATGACAAACATCATTTTCACAACTTGGGAAATGTTAACATGCTACATTTCTTTCTTTGGAAAAGTAAAAGAAACTATCACAGAAAACACATTTTAATTTAATTATATCCTTAGGTCATTAAAGTAATATAATGTGCATGTCAGTCCTCTTTTCATACACAGATTGGTTTAATCCTACATACACATTTTTAACCTCTGGCTTTCTTTCATATTTGCTTTGTTTTGAAATTGCATGCTGTCTGGATTATTTGTGCATGACCTCCACATTAATTTCGCATTGAATGTTTACATACTCAGAGATTTTCATGGATCATTTATTCTACATGTGCATTTTTTTCCTTTGTTTTCAGTTATTGAACTTTAAATATGCTTGAAATGTAAAAGTGGCATGAAACTTTCGTGACACAAGTAAACAACAATTTTAATAGATTTTCTGATTACCTTCATATCTTTAAAAAAAAATACATATTTTAAACTACATTTTATGTTGTCCCTCCAAAATGTAATAAAATGAAATAACATAAAATAATAAAAAAACAATCTGAAACCCTAAATCTGTTCCATTTCAGATCTGGAGACAAATACTGCTTATATTTTTTTGTTCAAGCAATCCCAAACACATGAGATTGTTTCTTTAAATGAGCTGAGAAAGTCTCTGCTGTCTTGGAGGTGATACATGCAAGATCATGAGTCTGAGCTTTGCTTATGTTCTGTATGGGAAACAGCACAGGACATTGTCTGACAGACAACATGGATAACTTCAGTTAAGCACTGTCTATAGCTCAGCATAGGTTCCCTCTGGAAATGCCAGCTTCTGTCAGTTGACTACACAAGGATCTTAACTCCTCATTTAGTATCTGAAATAGGAGTTCCAAGTAGGTATATACTACTTTTACATCATAATGTGCCATGAACCCTTGCAACTGTTTATTAAGCCAAACTTTTTGTCATGTAAAAAGGACTTTTTCCTCCATATTAATTCCATATTTGAAGAAATATAGTGATATGTGTTGCTCAATATGCAGTGTAATAATGCTTATCAGCAGAATCCCAGCTCTAAAAGACATAAAACTAAAAGCATATCCAGAGGAACCTAATGAGTAAATATATACATAAAACAGAAAATAAAGTGATTTTTTTAATGTTTTCCAAAAAAAAAAAAGGTATTAAAACACACTTAAGAAGTTGCCAATTTAGAGAACAAATAAAGCACTATGAAATCATATATGATTGTAATGGTCACAGAGCTGCATTCACACACCTGCTAGAAAAAAATCAAATACTTCCTCTTTCCTCTTTGCAGCCTATTCTTTTTCAGCTGGTTCATTAATTCTGTGCACAGTCTGCTATGATTAAAGATGAGTGGCTTGATCTCAAAGCATGCTAAGCCATCTGTAGCCCTTTATGTGAGCAAGTCAAACACAATACCTCTCAAATAAGGAGCTGAAGTTTGTCATTCGAGACTCTGTAATTAAATCGATCCAGTCTCCAGGGGCTTTGCCTTCAACCTGCAGGCTTCACCACAACCATTCACCACCTGTGATTCTTCCCATCCACTTGGTTTGGACTGATTTGAGTCACTACAGTTCTCTCCACTTTTACAAACTAGTTGTTTTGTCAGCATGAGTGTGACAACAATTAGACGTCCCTGTTTTTGCCCCATGCCTTTTCTCCTTCACAGTCATTCAATGACAAGCGTAAAAAGAACTTCATCTTTTCACGAAAATTCCCATTCTACAAGAGCAAGGAGCAGAGTGAGCAGGAAACAAGTGATCCAGAACGTAAGTAACCTCTTGGAGACGATGTCACATGCAGCACGAAAAATGGGTGACACGCACGATACCAGTATCCCACACATCTAGGCAAATACATGTTGTAGGCAGGCAGGAGAGGTATTACTACTGTGACCAATGTGTGACTGCAATTTGGATCCAGCTGGTCCTTCCTTCCTCGGAAAAATAATTTTTAGAAGAATGAAACAGTGACCTGAACATTTGGAAGAATATTTCTTCACTTTCCTAAAAATATGTGGCTCTTGAAAATCATTGTGGCACCTGTGAAAACCCAAACCTGGCTCTAATTAAATATTTCCAGATCACAACTGGCTCAGAATTATGCAAATGTGATTTATTTTAGAATACTGAACTAAACTGTTACTTTTTAAAAGTTCTGCTCAAATCTCATTTGTGCCTCTGACATTCTCCAAGTTGATTTCCATGGACAGCTTCACTGAAAGTTTAAAAACTAAATGAAGCATCTGCACTAATAACTTAAAGAAGTAAATTGGATCTTGGAATGTGTACCTCCCCAGGCACTTACTGCCTGCTTAAATTGTACGTATAGAGAACCAGCATTATTCAAAATCTATGCTGGTTCCAAGCCCAGAGAATTCACTTTTTTCCTTAATAATTCTCTCCTAAATTTTCTGCCAAGGATTTTTTCTGGGACTTTATTGGGTTGTTCTTTCTTCATCACAGCTAAAAAGCCATGTGTAGTGGTCACTGCCTCTTTCATTGGCTGCATTCCCATAAAACATGGGCTTAACGTTGTTTCAGAAAGAAAAAGCAGGGATCCAGATTGCTCAATCAACATGGTCAGTCATGGTAGTATCCATTTCAATTCCACTGACTTCTTCCTTCCTCTTCTGCGGCTGTTCTTCCTTTCTCATTGCTCTCTCTGGGGACTTCCGTGCAGGACATCCCCGGATTAGGTGACGACGGTTATGGAACAAAGACTCTGAGTAAGTCCCCAGGAATGGTCACTGTAAATCTTTTTTTGTTTTGTTTTGTTTTGGCTTCTGTTCCTTCTCTGAGGACCCTTCACTCCTAGCATGCAAAAGATAGAGTTTTATTTGTTACCCAGCTGTGAATGCTTAAAAAATGTTTCAATTGTTTTGTTCTGCATGACAATATTAAATAACATACAGCGTATCAAGCAGACACTTTCACTTCTTTTGTAGTAACACCTTTTGTTTCTGACAGTATGTTATTGTTCTCATCATGGCAGTTCCGTAAAGTAGCATACCTAGAACTTGTTTTGCTGCCTAAAATGTACTTCTCAGCAACAATCCCTTCCTCTCCATCCAAAGGGAAAGCTAAACATTTTAGCTTGATCACATCCTGAGGAGATCAATAGAAAATTATTTTATGCTGTTGCTTCTGCATTTTCAGCTTCTTGCATGGGAGTGTTTGTTACTTTGCTGGATTTTAGATTAGCATTTGTTATTAGTGGAAGAAGTCATTTGCAGGCTAGAGAAGACCATGCCTTCTCCAAAGCTAATTTTGGACCCATTTCACCATTAGCAACCTATTCTCTGTCATGCAACCTTAATCAATTTCTTTTTCTGATGCAGTAATCCTGTCTCAAGACTTGGCATTGCAGAATGTGTAACATGTCAGATAAATGTTAAGAAACAATTTTGTTGCCTTGAAAGTTAGACCAGAAAAATTGTACAGAGTGAAATATTTGCAGCTGATTTCTATATAAATAGCTACGTTACATGCTGTATCCAGACCTAAATAATTTAAACAAAATGGCACTTGCATGTGTTTGGCTGCTTCTTCCTTCAGTTCTTATTCTTTTTCTTAAGTGCCAAGTAATTGAAGCAAAATGTATGTGAATGTTGACACTGCATCACCTACTGTTTTGTATTTGCTTTTTAATTACAGGAATGCGCATCCATGCACACAGTTTTACAGATTATTCAGTTCCTGGTTGATTTTTTTATGGAACATTTTAATGGTTTCTGTTTAAGCCATAAAGTATCTCACCATTTAAAGATGAAAGCTTCTTCTCTTGTGTGAAGAACAGTTCTACAAGACCAATTTTCTCAGTGATAGACAGCAAATGTTACTGACACCTGAATTTTACCATTCTGTTTCTTCAAGGAAAGTGCTATAGTAGTTCACTAGGAACAAAGGGAGAACTTTCCTTGCCTAAAAAGAAGTAGAATATTTCTGATTTGCTAAACTCTCCTGAATATCTGTGTCCTTAGAAAGATGAATCTTCATAACATCCAGACACCTGAAAGGAGATAACTAAATTCTGCAAATTGTTAGGGGAAAAGTAGCACAGAGGTATTATATAGGCTCTAGTTTCTCTATTAATATTACAGCTACCTTTCAATTACTGACATGCCTCTGACATTCTAGCCCCATCCAATTTTCACTGATATTAAACTAAGATATAGTTTTTAATGACAGTTATTGCTAGGAAGGATATTTGTTCGTGTTTAATAAAAATTTTCAGGGCCCTGTATAGCATAATGGTTTGAGGCAGTCCCTGTTAATTTGCTATGAAATGTCCGAAATTCAATACATGGTTTTGTTTAAAATGTAAGTCTAATGTTTTGAAGCTTCTAACTATGACAAAGACCAAATTTTTCAATTATTACTTTTATCAGATATCATCCATTCTCGTTTCAGCTGCTCCTCAAGCTCTGTCAGTCCCATGCTATGAACCCCAGCCATTAGATGTGTATGTGGGGGAACGCAGCAGCTTGCAGAGAAGGGATGGTCTTGGCACAGTTCCTATGCTCATCCTCCACGTGTGGTCTACTTTGGGTTCACCCCAGTGGATTCTTGACTTTTATGGTTTACCGTTTTTCACTGGGAACATCTAGAGGCAGTTGAAGACTGTGGGTGACCCACAGGCTAATCTGGCCAGTGGATAAGTGCCAAATATTGGATTAATTTTGGTTCCTGGTGTTTGTCAGGAGGTGACTTATTTGTACCCATTGACCATTTAACCACCCGTTTCTCATTCTTATTCACCCAGGGCAGCTCCCCACGATATAGCCATTATAGCATTTGTTTCCAAATGCCCTAATCCAGCTGAAAATTTTCGACTGTCAAATGATAGTTCATCTGCAAAGTTTTTCTATCAGAGGTACTATTAAAACTACTGTTTAATGTGAATCTGAAGACCTCCTGGAGACCATAAAGCATGATCTGACTGATGATAATCAGCCTGCTGACTGAACAACCACTTGGAACAACCACTTCATATGCTATAGACTGCACTTTTCTTTAAGTAATGTAATAATAGAAAAAGGACACCAGAATTGTCAAATCACTAGTGTATCCCACTGTGATAATTCTTTTGTTCCTATTCACCCATGCAGACTAGTCTGGTAAAGATTTTTATACTTTAGAAGTATTAAATTCTGAGGCTGTCTGAAGAAAAAAAAAATCTTTCTTCCTTTTTTTTTTTATTTATTTTTGTTTGTTTGTTTGGGACAGGTTAAGATAAACAGTTGCAGTACTGGACACCAAAACCACTTTCATGTCACTTTGTTAACCCCTTGGGATAGTGCAAAGTGATGAATGCTGGAGACAGATCTCTTTTAGTTTAGACGAATAACATGAACAGACACTCAGGTTTCGTGAATTTAGCCGAGTCATCCAGTGAGATGCAACTGGATCATACTGTACTTTGAAATTAAATTATAAGAGATATCATTGTCTCATCAAGAAATGACATGGCTTTGCCATGATGCATATCACTAGATAACGTAAAATCTCTTTCTGAAACTCCACTAGAGAGAAAGCTTTCATTTTAACTGTGTAAATTATCTAAGATTTTCAGGTGATGTTACTGTATAGTTTTTATTTCCTCTCTGCACAACTACCTTTGCATGACTGTGGCAGTTCTTTTGAGTTTCTGCGGCTCTATGGTGCTTGGTTATGTTCTTTAATTTGCTGTACTGTTCTTGCAGAACATGTTTCTTCTAATGCCAGCGATAGTGAAAGTAGCTACAGTAAGTTACTGCTTTCATTAGAGTCCTTTTACTTTGCATTGCTTGTTCTGTTTGTTTCTTTTATTTTGTTTCTCTTCCTGCTTTTTTTTTTTTTAATGTTAAAAAAACAGTTGAAGCAAATGGCTTGAAATTCCTCTTTACAACTACATTTGAGTACAAAGCTATAAAAGAAAACTGTCAACCTTTATAAAAAAAGAGAGGAGGGTTGCTACTTGGGATGTATTCTGGAATATAAAACCAAACCTGGCCTTGGGTAGTCTGTGAAAATCAGGATTATTTGGTATAGCAACAGGAAGTTTATTTCAGCAAGCAGGAGGACAGTTTCTTGATGACCTTTTCAGAGTAAAATTGCTCTATAACTGCAGGCAAAACTGCAAAAGATACTCCTTACAAGGTCACAATTTTTACTCACATTTCAGAATACCTGTATGTGCAACTAATAAATCGCCCCCAGAACTCTTCTGAACCTATAATTTTGGCAGGATAGGTTTCCTAATATGTATTGAAGTCTTCAAAGAAGGTAAGATAGACCTTCACCCCTTAAGTACTGCAACTGAGTGACATTGATCCCCTATAAGTGATGGTCCCAACCCTGCAAAGTGATCTGATTTGGATTACAGACTACATGTGATCATATAACCTAAAGATAGATTGTAAATTGGGGGTAATTATTAGCAATACTCAAAAAATTAACCATTGTAAATATTTTTCTGGAAGTGCTGAAAAGTAAAATAAAAAATAAAAAATAAGAGTAATTAAAAAAATCATTGGAGTAGGTTAATGGAAATATAATAAAAGGTAATTAAAGAGAGAAAAATAGAAAATACTTACTAAATCAGACAGTTGTTTAATTCCCTTAAGCCATTTGCTTAGCTTTAAGTTTTCCACCAGTCACTCGGCACTTGTGCTAAGTACCCGCATACATTCAGGTAATCATTGGTATCATACCTTGTACTTACTAGTCTTGGTAGAGTGCATAGCAGTCAAGCTCTATTAATAAATACTCTTTTGTTTCAGTAAAACAGCTAATCTTATGCAATTCAGATATGGTAAATTAGTTTATATTCTCTTGTATTGCAAAGGTTTTATTGGAAAGCAATTGCCAGAGTCACAAGATAACAGTAGGCACTTTTGAACTGCTGAGGACCAATTCTGAACCATTTTATCTTTTCTCTGTCCTCTACTGGGGAGGAAGGGAGGACTTTATATTTGAAATATAAGATGCTCCTTCACCAGACTGACTTTACAATCATGACAGAATCAGTAGCTTAAATTTTCAAAAGTTTCCTGAAGTCTCTTCCAAGTGTGTTTATTTCAGAGTGAGAATGTAAAAACCCAGATAAGAATCTAGACTGGTGGCTGAACACACCCCATTCCTGATGAACTGTCCTGAACAAGTGACTTAAGATGGGCACCCAAGTACAGCTCAACATATGGGACAGGTCCACAAAACCTACTTCCCAAACTGCATCATAACAGGTAGCCTGTTCTTTGTTGGCTGTGCAATAACTTGAAATAAAGTGTATGTTCTGAGGTGCAAGAACAGGGATAGAATCACAGAATCACCGAATGCTTTGGGTTGGCAGGGACCTTAAAATCCATCCCATTCCAACCATCCTTCCATGGGCAGGGACACCTGCCACTAGACCAGGTTGCTCAAAGCCCTGTCCAGCCTGGCCTTGAACACCTCCAAGGATGGGGCATCTACAGCTTCTCTGGGCATCCTGAGCCAGTGCCTCACCACCTGCTGAGTGAAGAATTTTCTCCTTATATCTAGTAGTTTAAAGCCATTCCCCTCTTGTAGTTTAAAGCCATTCCCCTCTGTCCTATCACTGCACCCCCTGACAAAGAGTCCCTCCCCAACTTTCCTGTAGATAGTGGAAGGCTGCTGTAAGGTCTCCCCAGAGCCTTCTCTTCTCCAAGCTAAACAAGCCCAACTCCCTCAGCTTGTACTCATAGGAAAGGTTCTCCAGCCCCTTGATCATCTTTGTGGCCCTCCTCTGGACTCGCTCTAATACTTCCATGTCCTTCCTGTGCTGGGGGCCCCAGAGCTGAATGCAGATGTTTGGGGTAGTCAGTTGGGACATAGATGCTTGGAAGGAAAAGCACTGCCCACAGCAGGCATCTCCTTCAAGGTTGGTTTCCATCTGGGCAAGCTCCTGTCTCACCCCAGCAGCATTCAGAAGCATATTGCCTGGAGCTGGCCAGATATTACTGGTGTGTCCAAAAACTGCTGCCTGGTGGAGGAGATGCAGGGAGTAGTTTCTTCTCTGCCTGGGGCAGAGCTATGACATTTAGCAGTCAGTCTTAGGTTAAGCAAGTAAAAGTGGCTTTAAAATCCAGGAGCTGCTGCCCAAAGGGCCTAGTTTCATTTGCTAACGATTCATTGGTGTGTGTTGACATGACATTTGAAGGCATGACCTCAGGCAGCCAGCAACTTTGGACACCAGCTTTTTGAAATTACTGTTTTAGATGGCCACGATGGCATGTCAACTCTAGCCTGACCCTGTGTTCAATTAGTTCAATTAGACCATGTAATATGAACGTCTCCTATGGGGATTTATAGCCCTCCTGAGTCCATCTGGCTACTCTCTGAATCTCCAGGCTACTCTATGTCAGCAGTACATCCCATCACACAACTCATTGCAGCAAATCCTCTCTCATATGAAGGCTGAGAAAGCTGGGAATGTTCAGCCCAAAGAAGAGAAGTCTCCAAGGTGGCCTCATTGCAGCTTTTCAATACTTTAAGGGGGCTTATAAAAAAGATGGAATGTGACTTTTTTACTCAGGCAGATAATGATAGGACAAGGGGGAAGAAGACAGAATCAGAAGAATCATGAGATAGAGGAGAGCAAGAGAAGGGTGGCCACAGAGAGCAGCTGACAAACAGTGAGGGTATGGAGATAAGAATGATGGAAACAGTTTTCATATTTCACTGCAGATCTAACTTTGTGGGACAGTTGACAGAGGACACTGCATGGTAGAAACCTATCCATACCCCTCACAGTAGTAATCAGAACTAGTCTGTGAACATTGCCTTCTAATTTATTTACTTTTACAAAAGGAAAATAATGGGTGTTCAGGATAAAGTTAATTCCTGGCGGAATAAGACAACATGCAGCTATTTCTGCTCTTCTTTTCTGCATCTGGGTATCTGGAAACAATGCCAAACCTCAGTTGCTGCTACAGAACAAAACTTATTTTAATTCCGTTTTGGGGCAGACATGTTACAAGGCTGTTCTTCAGTGTGATTTAGTGCCATTTTGAGGAGAATTTGACAGTTCAAGGTGAAGGACTACGGGTGTTTTTACCAGGACACCACGTACATTGACCTGCAAACTCATTTAGCCCTAAGTCTGTGCACTGGTGAAAAAGGATGTGAAGCTGAAAATTCTTGTCAAGCAAATATAATAGTGCTGTAGAGCTCAATGGTTTTGCATAGGGCTGTGACCCTAGTATAGTGCCCCATTTTTTTCTCTTCTGTTTCATAAGGAAACAGTCAGGAAGAACAAGGGGTTGCCTGCCCATTGATTTCTGAACTGGGGAATAACAGCAATTCACACCTTGCTAGTACAAAGAAAAGTGGGTGGACAGGAAATGGCTGGCAGGTGACACATGTACACCTGCAGACATTCATATTTGTCCCTGTAAAAACAGTCCATCTGGAGTCCAAAGTAAAGTGTTCTGCATTATCTCTAGTGGGTCTCCGGCAATTGCTTTAACATGTTTCTCTAACTTTTGCTTCTCGTGATGAGCATCTAGTGAAAAGTAGCTAGTACTGAAACCTTTATTACTTCATCATTCCTAGAACCATTCCAAATCAGGGGTACAGCTACACAAAGTGATGCTGAACATTTCTGAGAGCTGTCCAGGATGTGTCCTGTACAGTGATTAATAGACGGGTTACAAACTGACTGGGCTTTTTCTGAGACATATCCTGATGCATTCTTATTTATTGAGTCAATATCCTGATCAACATTTGAGTATTTGGCTGAAGTATTCCATTGCTCATGTTTTGGGTTTGGAGATTGAAAAATAATATATTTCTTATTTCAAGATATTAATTTATTTGAAAAATCTCTTAAGTGGTCTCAAGAGAAAATCCTTGGACCACTCCTTAGGAACAAGGCTGTTGCAGATAGTAAACCTGCTTTCTTCTGTCAGTGCTCTCAGCATTGGATTTGAAATGAGTAAAAGAGCTGGAATCAACTGTAGGATTCCCTTCACCAGTATGGATCCCTAAAACAGCCATCACCCTCTCAGTTTCTTGCACTAGATTCAGTCTGAGGTTAATGGAGACACAGAAGGATTTTCAGAGAACAATTTGTTTTGTCCTTAAGCAGATAGCTAAAACAAACCAGCTGAGTGTTTTCCTAAACATGTGCATGCCTCCTTCTTGACTCCAAAGGAGCTGAGCAGCAATCACTATTGTGCTTGTCTTGCAAGAAGGGGAGATGGCAGCCTCTCCAAATCCTTATCTTTATCTCAACAGATAACCTTCAGACCCACCAACTTCAGGGGGAATCAAAAACATACTTGATAGTTGAACTTGGCCCTTTCTGAAAGATTAGAAAGCATTTTTGAGCCAGGAACAATTCTGGCCTGATCTAAAAGGGGCTAAGCTGCCACACAGCTGCTACTGCCTTACATGGGTCATGTTAATATGAGGACTATAACCAAGTTAGTTGATTTGCACCTGTTATCAGCAGAAAAATCAAGTTTTCAGAGTTGCATATGAAAGCCTGGTCTAGCAGAAAGTTTTCCTTCTTAAGTATAAATGAAGCCAACTTTGACTTATTCCCAAACCAGCTAATTAAAAAATGATTGGCAGCTTATTCTCAACTGTATAACTTAAAATGTTCTAATTTTCCATTTCAAATCAAGCTTGTAAGAACATATTTTTTTTTACCATGGACTCATCAGTTTTTATTTTTCAAGACATTCTTTTCATAATGGCCATGAATTTTAAGTCTCTCCACCGCATATGTGTGATAATGCTTTCATGCATAGTTCAGTAAAGGTTTTTACAGCTGTCATCAAAATTACACAAGCATTACCACATCTATTTAGCCTAATTGCATAATTGGTTGTGATTGCATCAATTACTTAGAGAGGCAATACATGACTAAAAGTTTAAAATAAGAAAAAATTAGAAACAACAATTTTTACCCGCTGTACTTGGTCAGCAATTCATTCTTGTCATGAGATCTGAAGACTCAGAACAAGGCTTAAAGGAGTCCTGATTATTATGTTAGGCCACTGATTAATTAGAGCACTTGCATTTCCTCTTACTTTCCCCATGGGCTTGTATATTATTCAGGCATACTTAAATTTGTACAAGTATTGAAGTTTCATTGCATGGCTTCACAAGCTATATTGATCTTAAACATATAGTACTGATAGACCACTTTTCAGTTATAAGTTCATTCTTAGACTTCTGATGATATTTTTATACATTAGATTTCCAGTCTTTCATAGCTATCAACGTATCTGGAAAGGCTATGCATTTATTTAGGTAAGTAGAGGTCCAAGGAAGGGATTGTGAGTCAAAAAGAGTTTATGAGATTGACTTTCCAATACAGACTGTGCAGATGAAAGAAAACAAGATTTTTTTTTTAATTTATATTTTATCTGTCTTCAGAAGCACTACTCATTTATTTTTTATTTTATTATTATTATTATTTACTGCCCTAGATATCCTTATGGTTTTTTTGTTTGTTTGTTTTTGTTTGTTTGTTTGTTTGTTTTCATTCACTACCATTAATAGGATGCCAAAAATCATGGATTTCCACTACATAAGATACATGATGAGGATGAGCATTTGGTTAGATGGTGGCTGCACTTGACAGCTCACAACAGCTCTCCTGCCCTGTTACACACGCACTGGATGCAGTTACACCAGCACTGTGAAAGCTCTGGATGCTCTAGCAAGGCAGTAGAAAATGGTGCCTTTTTATGTGTTACGTGAAAAATGCCTAAAATGTCGCAGGAAACTGTTGCATTCTACTGAAACTGTAGTTTCCAATCTTTCACAGTGTCTGCCATCTAGCCAGAAAGGGAAAATAAAGACAACTCTTTACATCCATTTCAGGGTTACTCTCTGAAACACCATAAGATCCTTTAATGGGAAAAAATGAATCCTTATGAAACTCTTCTGACCTCCTAGACTTCTCTGTTCAGTTTTTAGAGGGTACAAGTTATAACAAACTCCAAGTTAGTCTTCTCTTCCTGAGCATGAGAACTCACCAACAGGCAAACCAAGAACAAAGGGAGCTGGAGCCATAGCAAACCTGAAAAAGTGAAAGACCTGCAGTAATTTTATTTATGGTGTATTAGATTAAAGAAAGCTTACTTTTTATTTCCCCTCTTTCTTTATCTTCTCCCTTTTCTTCTCTTTTTGACTTCATGGAATTTTACTGAAGAACAAGAGATTAAGCCCTACAGAAAGGTTTTTTTGTTTGTTTGTTTTTTGTTTTTTGTTTTGGTTTGGTTTGGTTTGGTTTGGTTTGGTTTGTCTGTTAAATTTCACAACAATTTTCCAGATCAATACAGCAAACCTGTGCTAATTAAGCCATTAATGTAGGTGGTAAATGAGGCTTAGTCAAATGATAAATAAGAGCCTGTGTCCTGCTGAATTTCATGCTGTGTCACACCTCAAAGCCATCACAAGGTTATGGCAATCTGATTATTGATTGACTCTAGAGCTCTTCATTATACTTAATACTTTATGTACTACTTCAAAACTGTGCAGTACTGAGAAGAGATCATTAAAGACTACCATCTGGTACTGTTAATGTGCATATCAGCCCCTAAAGACTTACAGGATTTGGTCTGGACAGTGCTTGAAAGGATTTTATTCACATAGAAACTTAAGCTTCCCGAGCCCTTTTTCTGGAAAAGTAAATTACTGGAAATGGCACAGACTTCCACCATGCTCACATCCTGTGTAAGTCTGAAGCTCAGTGATGAAGAGCCTTTCCTCAGGAAGATCACAGAATCACAGAATCACAGAATTTCTAGGTTGGAAGAGACCTCAAGATCATCGAGTCCAACCTCTGACCTAACACTAACAGTCCCCACTAAACCATATCCCTAAGCTCTACATCTAAACGTCTTTTAAAGACTTCCAGGGATGTTCGTAAGTCCCCATGCATCACAGTCAGCCTCAAAGTTTCTCCTTGCTTGCTTCAACCCTTTCCATTGGCTTAAGCTACAATACAATTTGAGTGGGCTGGAGTTGTTTCATTGCCTTCAGTCTGTCCAAGACTTCTGCGAAATTCCAGGCTTGTTTGTCTCTTGTTTGCCCGTACCTGTACACACTGTGTGGATACAGTGACAGCTTTAATATGTGGACATGTCTTCCAGAGACTGAGCAAAACAGAAGGTAAAATCTGTGCTGGCTTACTTGTGCTGGTTATAAATCTTTGCTGAAGCAAAATATTAGACCACAGAGAAAAATTTAAACAGTGTCAGAGTTCTTGGAAATTTTCTTTTAGTCCTTGTCACCATCACTCATCATCTGTTTAAAAGCAGATATCTGCAGCTGACCTTGCTGTTTAAATGCCTTTATGGGATAAAGAAGACACATACACTCCTGACTTTTTCCCTCATCACAAAGTAGACATCTGAAAGAAGTCAGATGACTCAAGTCTTAGTATAAGCACTTGCCTATTTGCAAGCACCTACTGACTCTATCAGGTACCTAGAGACTAGCTCAGGCTTAAGCACTTGTGATACAAGTTTCTGAAATTAGCTGAAATGAATTCCCCCCCCAAAGATCTGTACACTATTGATATAAGTATTCTGAAGTTTAAGACTGTATTTGTGCAGACAGTCTCCCCTCCACATGTTTAGTATGTGATGGTTTCATCTCAGGCTGTTGAAAGCGTAGCTTTGGCTCCTGGGAGCTGGAGGACAGGCAGTATAAGGGCATCCTCATCCAGCCTGTTGAGTGAATTATTTCATCCCCAGGGAAATGGGGCATCCTGAGTTCTATATCACCCCCAAAATTCCCAGATAAACTTAACAGAAAGTAATAAAATAATAAATAATAAATAATAAATAATAAATAATAAATAATAAATAATAAATAATAAATAATAAATCTGATGCATGAAACCTATTGCAGTAATAATTCTAGTTTTTTAACTTTACTGAAATTAAGCAAGTGATCACAGTATCAAATATTCACTAAGAAATAATCCATTATCCACGCTCTCATATGCTATGTTGCCTTTACCTCAAAAACTGTCTCATCTTTACCTTTTATTAAAAATGGTGCTTTTTTCTCAGCTGCTTCAATACCATTGCTAGCTTGGAGTTGACCCTGTATGTTCTTGATCTAACACACCACTAATTTTTAATATGCTTTGTCTGTACTCTTTAATTAAATTCTTTTTACTCGGAAGGTTTTCTGACATGTTTCTTACTGCCGTCTATGTAATATATTATGAAAAAATATCTCTGAGCAAATTAGATTTAAGGGGAAAGTTGAGGGGGCTAAAGGGGTCGGTAAGACTAAACCACCAAAACTTGTGTACCTACCTGGGAGCTAGGCATTGCATTCTATAGAAGTCCTGTTAATATAGTTAAGGAGCCTCAAGAGTGACTCAGATATCAGTCAGACTACCTCAGGGTGAACCGTACCTCCCTCTAAATCCTACCTATATCATCCATCAGGAATCATGTAGCACTCTTCCCCTCTATATGCACACTTTGGTTTGTCAGGAGCCCATCAGAATAATGTCATACAGACTCATGTGTGTGCAAGCAGATGACATGAAGGCAATCCTATTTTGCAGAAGCACAGCTGCCCATAATGACACCCTTTCTTCCATAATATCTAAATTTGTTACAAAATCCCAGCTGTGAATCTTCTCAAAAATGAGCCCCAAACTGAGGAAAAATAAAGTCATGCTTTTAAATTTGATAAGCCTAAATCATATTTATAACCTGCCAGAGCCCTTATGTGGTACCAAGCATGTGACAATGACCCCAAAATAAAGATGTGCAGGAATTATTCATGCAGTAGATTGAAGAATCCTCCCTCTTCTCCTCTCTCACTTTTGTAGAGGAAGGGACAGCAATGCAGGAGGGCTGTACACCTGCGCCCAAGTCCTAAACCATATAGTTCCACTCGTGTCTTGTGTCAAAGTCCTCTGCTTTGGTTCCCAAAATGTCACAGTGAGGCAACACTCTCCTAGCAACAGTGGAGGGAGTGTAAGGAGTGTAAATATGACGCTTTTGTGATAGTTATCTTCAGGTAAAGGGTAAGGGTCAGAGAACAGTTCATAGCTGGATAACAGGCTGTGAATAAACTGAACTATGGAGTTTACACACAGAAGAATAATCAGCCAAAATGTACATTTTCTGAGGGTAAAATGTTCAATTTAGGTAGCCTATGTATATGTCCTGGAGCAGTGTGTTAGGGTCTTAACAAGTGGACAAGCAAAACAGTTGTATCTGAAGTTTCTGCACTATCCATGTAAACAGCCTTGCTATCAAGTCAATGCATGAGGTTTTACTGCCTACACTATTCTGGATCATTGAAAAAGCCCAGTTTCAGCGAAGAGAATTGAAATATATGATAGGGGAGGGAGGGAAAGGGAAAAAAATGATCTCAGCAGCTTGAAGTTTTGAGGGGCTTTGGAATGGTTCAGGTGAGCACAGTTCCAGAGAGAAGTGTTGAACCCAATCTGCCTGTGTAAAGCATTTTATGAAGCTTCAGTTTTGGAAGCGTTGCATGTCAGCTTCAATCTTGTCTTTCTTCTCTCATCAGGAGGCCAAGAAGACTGCATCCTTTCTTATGAACCTGTCACAAGACAGGAAAGTAAGTTTCTCGTGCTTTTGTGTCACTGTTCCTTATATTTTTCGTTTTACATGTTGGGGACAGTAGAGTAGTAAGCCCTGAAATGGCAGGCCCAGATTTTCCACGGCACCTTCTTGTCCACTCAGGCCATCACATGAGTAAGAAATGACTTAAGGGTGTCCCTTGCTATCTAAATCTCCTCACTATATATGCCTGCTTCCTGACAATCCCAGGACTCCCCCCAGTAGGCTCCCATGGCTTCTACTAATGGTGTTTGACAACATCTGCATGCACCATCACTGAGCTCTGAGCCCTGCCAAATGAGTAGTACTGGTTCCATTTTCCTTAGACATGTCAATAAAAAATTGATCTCTCAATAAAAGCTAGACCTAAGATTTGACTTCAGACTGGACACTAGTCCCATATAAATTATCATTAAAGGCAGCAACTTAACAATAAAGGCAGCAACTCTGCTTAGTACAACTTTGGGAATATTTGCTGTTATTGCCACTAACATCATCAAAATGCACCTTTCTTTTTGTTTGCCAGTTAATTACACCAGGCCAGTTATTATTCTGGGTCCTATGAAAGATCGGATCAACGATGATTTGATATCTGAATTCCCTGATAAGTTTGGGTCATGCGTACCACGTAAGTATGATTTTATTCTTTGTTCTGCAGCAGAGTCAGTTGTATCCCTTGACGCCATGCATTAACTGGATTGAGGTGAAAGCAGCATCTGCAAACTTTATGTAGAGTTTCTCAAAAGCCATTTTTCCATCAGAGGAAAAAGGTCAAAGGAACAAACGCAAAAAGATTGTGGAGGTCTGTGTATGACGGTTATGTGGTAAGGTTTGGTAGTGGGTGGGCTGCAGAATGGCCTCTGTGAGAAGAGTCCAGATGCTGCCTCATGTCTCCCTTTAAATAGGGGGCCTTTTAACCACAAACTCAGTTTACTAATCAATTAGTCTTTTATTTCTTAAACAAGATAAAATGTTGAAATACTGGTAACACATAAAATGTTTCAACTCGGTTAAATATCATCCACCAACAAAATTATGAAGTAGCCTGTGACTTGTGTGAGATCTAGCCTGCCTCCTCTGAAAGCAATACTGGTCCCTGAATTAAGTGGTGTTTATATCTTGGATCACTAGAGGTTGTTGAGTGCTTATTGCAGTCTCTGATTACAGTCTTACTTCATTTAAAGATGTTGGCTCTGCAAATACAACAGCTTAAAATGGCTAGAGATGAAATCAGAATCAGCCTTATAATTAAGGCTAAATTAAATTGATGAGATTGCCATTCATTTTTGCTGCCACAGTAGGATTGGTTTCACAATATGAAATGTGTTTTGCATTTGAGTGTGTTTGTGATCATAATGAAAAAAGTGGAATTCTAGCAAATGCTTATTATACGTTATCCTGTGATTATTATTGGTTAGAGGTAGACATGAGAAGGTATCACTACAAAATGACAACTTTGTTGTCATAACTCCATTAAAAACAAGGTGTAGTAGCCAAAGATACTCCCAGATGGGGAGCACCTCTACTTTACAGCGTTGTCAACTGAGTAAATCTTAATCACTGCATTTTTGCATGACATGGTTTTATAGACTTCTTGATCCTTTCTTTTTTTTTGTTTCATGCAGATACCACACGGCCAAAGCGTGACTATGAAGTGGATGGGAGAGATTATCATTTTGTCATTTCAAGAGAACAAATGGAAAAGGATATTCAAGAGCACAAATTTATAGAAGCTGGGCAGTACAATGATAATTTATATGGGACTAGTGTCCAGTCTGTGAGATTTGTGGCAGAAAGGGTAGGTTGGCACCAGCTTTACTGCCCATGCAACATGATCTGGTGTGTGGCCACATTGTATCTCAGATATGCTTCTTCTGCCAAAAATATAAATTATATGAAAAATGTCATCCTAATATTTACAAGATTTATGATGGCTCCACGTGTAGAGTCTCTAACTTTGAATGATAACATTCTTGGCACAGTTGGTACCTAGATGTAGTGCCACGGATTCAGCAATTTAACACAGTACCTCAAATACATCCCAAAACAGCCTTCCCTCTTCCCTCTATAAGACAGGTAAATAAACTTATATCACTTCCACAGAGGCAAAGAATGAAGCCCAGAGAGATTAAATGACTTGCCTCAGGTGACATAGGGAGTCTTTGACACAAACAAGAATTGAATTAACCAGTACAGAACATAGATATCATATTATTATTATGAACTGATTTTCCTCATTTCTGAGAAAAATCCATCACCACCCCCAGTAAAAATAAATAAATAAATAAATATGTCCCCATATCTTCAAGTGTAGATTTTATATTAGGACTATATGAAAGGCAAGAGTGCAGAGGAACAGAGTATGGGCCCTGGTGTCCCCGTTCCCTGGTGTGTCAGCCATGGCCCCATCCCAGGGCACTGCCTCACAGAATTGCTTCCCTCTTTTGATTTAGCTTCAGCAAACTCTGCAGAAATAAACACATCCTCATCTGTTTCCAACAGGGCAAGCACTGTATACTCGATGTGTCAGGAAATGCTATCAAACGACTACAAGTTGCACAACTCTATCCCATCGCTATCTTCATTAAGCCTAAATCATGGGAGCCTCTGATGTAAGTATAAACTCCTCCAAGCTCCTCCAAGTGATTTTTATATATATTTGGGGGGGGGGGCTGTAATCTCAAGTGGCACATCACAGGTCTGGAATCTGTGTTTTGCCTGTCTTCTAAAATCAGTAATAACATTAGGATGTGAGAACAGTGAAGACTTGCTCTCCATGCATACCATCTGCTGTACCCCAGAGTCTCAAGGAATGAGCCAAAGCTGCCTTTGAACCTTTCCCAGTTGGACATGTGGGCTTAGGTGCTGGACCATGAAGGACTCCCCACCAGTGCTCGGAGTACTTGTTCCAACCTCGCAGCAGGTTCACCAAGGACTTGTGTGTCACAGCTTGTCCCATCCAGCCTTGGGTGTTCTTGGGGTGTAGTCACAGTGCACACACATGGGTGAACCAGAGGGTAAACCTGTGTCAGACTCACAGTGTATGCTTCTTCACCAGCCCTTCATATGCTTGAAGAGCAAGAGGATAAGCAAGGACCTGCATGACAAGAGAGGGGTAAACACTCCTTCCAAGAAGGAAAAGAGAAGGCACCAATTTCATGCTGTCTCTAGGCGGACTAATTTCGGTACTAAGGAAAATCTTGGGATTAAGGGAACAATTAAGCAGCTTAAGTGCATAACTGGAAGGACAAAAAAAGTTATGAGGCAACCAATGTCAAGAGTGTCAAGAGCAAGTCAAATTGACCTTATTTTCTTATGTCAGGAGATGAGTATCAATAATTGTATCATCTTGATTTTTATTCTGGCTCTTGACACATGCCCATGGGACATTCTCAGTAGTAGCTTAAGGAAATATTGTCCAGAGGGAATCATTAGAGCATGTGCACAACCACACTCAGACGGTCATTGAAAATGGAAGTGGGAGGATAACAGATATCCTGAAAGTGTATTTCCTGAGCTGTCGGACTACTCGTTATTTTCATTAATTACTTGGACAATGAATTGGGCAGTACTTTTGTAAAGTTTATGACTAACTCTAGGCTGAGAGAGGTGGAAAGCACTTTGGAGGAGAGGATTAAAATTCAATGTAAAATGAGTAAGACGAAATTCAGCACAGACAAAGGAGAGAAAATGAAATGCACAAGTACAAGCAGGGAATAATTAAGCAATAGCACTGCAGAAAAGCATCTGGCAGTTGGGATGGATCACACAGGAATATGAATGGATGGTTAATGCTGTTGCAAAAAAGGAAACTGCCACTGTGGGCTGCATTAACATCAGTGTTGTGTAAAGACAACATAGACAGTTATTTTGTTTTAGTTGGTAGGGATAAGGCTTCAGCTGGAGTGCTGTCCTGGTTCTGGGTACCACCCGGGAAGTGGAGGAGGAAAGGGGGGAGAGAAGATTGAGGAGAAAATAGGGTAGTGATCTTCACAGTAGTTAAAGCTCAGGATAAAATACACATTTTCCATGTACAACTATGGAGAGAATATATTGGCTTAATTTGCTGTGATGTGGATGACAGTTAGAACTCCACTCTTCTGTCACCAAAAGCTTTGCAAACACCAGGTGACGCCATAGGTATCTGTTGTATAACTAAAATGTAGATATCCCTCACTCCTGTGACAGATGCATATCTGGTTATGGTAAATGTATGACTGCAAACATTGGGTCATAGAGCTGGAGACAGCTAACATGCCCCACCCCATGACTGAATGTGCATCCTTTTTGGCCATACCTTTTGGTGCCTGCAGGCCCAGGCACATTACAGGGAATGATGCACGATATGTGGTACTTTTAAAGTCCTATTCAGATCAAAGACATATTAGGTTGGATGAATTCTTCACATTTCTTCCAGCCCTGCAATTCACTTATATTCTGATTATCTATAGAAAGGTCAAGGAAGTCTGACAGCCATTGATTGCTTTAAGATGGATCTTAACCTGCAGTTTTCCCATCCATAAAATGCTTCCATTATTTGTTTAATGCTTACATTGCATCTGGTGTGATAAAAATGTAGTAAATAAATAGGCTTTTTACTCTGAAAATACATTAGAAACAACCAAATATGTGGCGATAACTTGAAGGCTTAGCTGATGTGCTGTAAGAACAACAAATCCCTGAAAAGATTGACTGGAAAGAATTATGAAAAGGCAAAATATTATGACAATCACCCTATTAATAAACCAAAGCAATGCTAATATTTCACTTAGGACAAAACAAATTATGCAGAGTTAGCAGAATTTTCCTTAGTAGTATAAATCAAAAGTAAGCTATTCTTCATTCTCTAAACCTAAACCTGCATCAGTGTTGATAGAACAGTAGGGATAAACAAAGTGAAATCCATGATATGACTTTGAATTCTTTGTTCTACAGTATCGCACGGAAAACACCCTTAATTAGAAATCTAGACTTTAACAGGGCAGCAAAAGTCCATTTATATCAGTATTAGTTTGGAATCTTTTTGCAGGTATACGCTTTATAGAAATAAGTTATGTAAAGCCAATACACCACCTCCTGAAAAAAATGAGAAAAAAGTAATGAATTCAGGCATTCTAAATTACTGTATTCCCTGCAGCCTGCTTTCCACAAGTAACATTTTTATCTAGTTAATCTATCTAATATGTATTTTTCTTATCAAACATATAAGATTCTAAATTTTATTCTTTAATTTTCTAGAATTAGAAAATCATCTAATTCTAACTATAATTTTATTCTAGAGTTCTTATAATATAAATAGTATCAATCTCTTTTAAGAATTGTATTGAGAATAATGGCATAATTCTAAACTCCCTGCTCACAAAAATCATTTATTTTATTTAGTAATGAAGTTAAATCACTCAGGTCTGGCTAAACTTATCTTCTTGCTGCCCAGGAGATGCAGGGCAGCTTTCCACATTCTCATAGTGGGTAAAGCCATCTCATTTGTACCCTGGGGTAAGAAGAAGCATATGGGCAGTTCCCACAGATGAACAGCAAATTCTCAACCTAATTTTTCTCATGGCAATTTGTTTGTGCAGCCCTCTTTTTTGCTATAATCAGAAAACATAAAAAATTATAGGAATTATACCAGTATAAAATCTGCTTGAAATGATAGATCTGCCATAACTGCTACCCTTGCTCATACAAATGAGTTGAAGGTTAATTTTAGAGAAAGTTAAAATCATAGAAGACAAAAAAAAAAAAAAAACTAATCAGAAAATTAGACTTTTTTCCCTTCCTGCCTTCCTTCCGTCTTTGCCCACCTCTACACGACTCCACCTCACAGGTTTAATCCCAGGGGGGACCCTGTTGGTACCTCTCTACCTCTCTTTAGAAGAGGGAGGATAGTGGTTGGATCACAAGGATGAGAGCTGGAAGTAATGAAGAGGCTGTCTGGGAGAGTGCTTCATTGGGAGAGGAGAAAAACTCTGGGAAAGATGCCTGGAGGGACAGCTCGTTGCAAGCATTTTTAATTCACCATCTGTGCAGGTCCCTGGCTAGAAAAGAAAAAAAAAATCGAAGGGACCCTTGTTTGACAGCATTTTTAATTCACTATGAGCGATAGTCCTCCATCTTCTCTATCCTCTCTCCTGGAGGCACAGGTTGGGCAGAGGCTTGAATACAACTAGCAGTTTTACACCACAGGCAAATTTATGTCCTGCAAATATAATACAAATTTCTGCTTATTCCAAGGCATTTATTCACTTAAGTGCTTGTTTATATTTTTATTTATGTTTTCTCTTCTGATAGTCAAAGATATTGAGGAAACCTCAGAAATTTACCAGGAACAGATCTGGAAGGAGGAGAATGTTTTTAGCACTAGAATACTGGCTGAGTGAGATAAAATGTGAAGTTCACCTGCAAATTTGCAATGCTATTTCCTGCTCCAAGCCAGAATTTCAGTTCAGTCACTGAAAGACACATTCACATAGGCACAGCTGATGAGAAAACTGACTGAACTCAATTAGATAGCGATCCTTCCAATAAATAGAATTAGTAGTATTACAAATTTAGCAGCATAACGCAGATTGGCATATATTAAACCTGTTTATACAATCCACAATGACTGCCACAATCTTTTCATAGGTATCTTTCTTATCCTTCATTTTATAAATCTGCTTTCTGCAGTGCACTGGTACTTCCAGAGAGATGTACTAAGCAGTGTTCCCACTCATATGGTTTAGTTATACAGATAGACAACTTTCAGTCCTTTCTACAAAAATATTTTTGCATCTGGGACAACTTACAGGGTGCTTTTCAGAAGTTAGGTGGGAATTAGCTGTAACGAGTTCAGACTGTGGAGCACTTCATAGATCATTTTTTATGCACCATCATGCACATAATTTCCTACATGCATCAAACATGTCAAACTGTATACAGCCCATTACCACATAATCATATGATTCAGTGCAAGGCATTAAATCAGATTTATGTAGGACACAAGGTGCTCACTTCTCTTGCTTTCTGAGTTGCCTCAGAAAATTTCCCTCGTGTTTTAAGAAAACTGAATCCATGCTGTAGAAACTCCTAAAACAATAAAATTCTATTTATTATTACTAATTAATTTGGATATCTGTAGGCATGTATGTGTAAGGCACTGAATGATTATGAGCTTGATTCTTTGCAAGTATACAGTGGTATTAACAACCGAGCATGCATGGGCAAGACAACTCATTACTTACAGCTATTAAATAATGCCTCTGTTGAAACAGAAATGCTTCATCAAATAACAAAAGATTTGCAATAATAGAATACTACTGGCACTTTCTACATTTTTACATTTATTGGTACCCTGAACATTTTAGAGTCTACAAGACACTCTTGACTGGGAATCTCTATATTTAGTCAGAAGGAACTGGAACAAAAGAGAACACAAATAAGTAACTCATCATAACTCTTCCTTCCACAAAGACTTAGTTTGATGTCTTGTGACTTTACAGAACTCATGCCCAGACCTGAACCCAGAAGTCTTTCTGGAAGACAGTGCATGGGTCCCTCTGGGGCTGCCCTACAGGGTTCACAATGACTCCGGGCTTTCTCTAATAGACTCAGGATTTTCACTGCATGCAATCCTGCCTTTATTCATGATTTCTTCACTTCAACTACCCCAGCTTCAGTCAAGCCTCAGATTCAAGTCCAAGCCTCAACAGCTTGGACAACCTCATTCAGCCAAGACAGGCAGCCTTGAGCCTGGGAAATAAGGAGGCTCCTGAAGGATCTTCAGCTCTGGAGGCAGAAGTGCCTTAAGTGCTCAGACCTTGAGACCTCCTTGGCTCCCAAACTAAGCCAGGGGTTCCTGATGCCAAATGTCCCTTTCAGTTAGCAGTTACCAAATCCAGGCCTTGTATATTGTTTGAGAATGTGATGTGGTAAACCCAAAATAAAAATCTAGGGGAGAAATGGGAAATAGTCAGAGGTAAAATCTGGACATGTAGGTTTATACTACATAAAAATGAGATTATAAGTATAAACTACTGAAGCTGCTCATGAACTGATGGAACAGTTTCAGCACTTGATTCCTATACCAATCTCAGTCAATCTCTGAATTAAGTTGAGTGTATCTTTTAGAAAACTCTTTGAGTAAGAATCTAAACTTGATGACTTCCTCTCTGTTTCTAGGGAAATGAATAAACGTCTTACAGAGGAGCAAGCCAAGAAAACCTATGATCGAGCAATTAAATTAGAACAAGAATTTGGAGAATATTTTACAGGTATGTTTTATTAAAAACAGTTGTTTCCCAAGGTGTAGTCTTTTCTTACAAAACAACTTACAAAAGGCTCTGTCACTGGAATAAAGTGCATATTAGTATAGTGTGGCCACTGTAAAGACTGTTAGAGTGGGACTATTGTTTCCCATGAAATTCAAGGGCAGTTTGATGCCCTGAAGGAATAGCTGTGCATGAATTTTATTCCCTCCCTGCCCCAAACGTGCTTTTGCTGAAATGAGTAAAAATGTTGCGTCATTGCATTCATACATACCAAGGCAGAATTCCTCACTGCCTCAAGACAATCATATAATCATGGAATACTAGAATATCCCAAGTTGGAAAGGACCCACATGGATCGTGGAAGGGAAAGAGAAAGGCATCTTCTTCCTGACCTGGAGAAGAGCAGGATTTAAGGCCTCTGGGCTGCAGCATTTCTTTTGGGCTGGATTAGGCAGCTCTATACTCACTCAACTGGTATTTGTGGATAGCACTCAGAAGCTCCCACTGCTTGCATATGCTGACAATGCACATGATCTGAACTGCAATTCCAGATTTCTGCTGTGAGGACAAGCAATTAAAGAGTATAGAGATTGCTTTGTGTTGCAGTTGCTTTATCTTCTGTAACTTTTGGCCTGATCTAATTAAATTTTGCAGGCAAAGGTGACTTTATTATAGCCAGGTCAGGTAAAGAACAGGCTGTAAATCTGATGCTACTCATTAGCTTCTAAATCAAATTAAATGTTAAGTTTGACTTGAAACGGTGGGAACCTACCACGCTGCCCTCATGAGACAGAGCTACGTGTTCTCTAAATTAACCTTGCTCATTGACTTTACTATAAGCAGTGGGATGGGTCTTTGTCATGGGAAGGTTCCACTGTTTTGAACTTTGTTGCCATCTGCAAGGTGTATGAGTTTTCCATAATCAAAGCATCACAGGGCTGCTATTTCTATTGATTGCATAACTATCTGTAAGTACACTGAAAATCTGCTGACAAAGAATGCTGTAGAATATGTCAATTAAAAGAAGTATTGATATGTTTTCTTACCACAGCTATTGTCCAAGGAGATAGCTTAGAAGATATATATAATCAATGCAAACTTGTAATTGAAGAACAATCTGGGCCTTTCATCTGGATTCCTTCAAAGGAAAAATTATAAATTAGCCACTGCACCTCTGATTACGACGGGAGAATATTTAGAAGAAAACCATAATATACTATTTGGAGGCTTTCCTGTTTTTGTTGCATTTATGTTCTTTGCAGTCAATGTGAATTTTGATGAATGTACAACACAAAGTGTTTGAAGCCATGAAGGACACTGATGGGTCAAAGGGTAGGAACAAAAAGACTTCTACCATATAAAGCAAATCTGTTGTGTGCTGAAAGCACCAGTTGTAGGTATAAACTTTTGACATGGAGACCCTCTGTCAAGGGGAGCTAGCCACCTCCTGTGCCCGTGCGGACATTTTGATCAATTTCAATGGCTGAGCTCAGTGTGTTGATTGCTTTAAAGAGAAGTTCCCAGCTCTTGAACCTCATATAGGGCTTGATCCTGCAAGGCGCTCAGCACTTGACCCCAGTTCCTACACATGTGAGTAGTCCATTGACTTGGAGTCACTTGTGATCCTTCCCTATGCCGTTCAGTCCCATCAGTTCCAGTAGGACTGTTCATGTGCTTAAAGCTAAGCACGGGCTTAAGTGTTTTGCTAGATCAGGGCCACATGCACCTTGCAAAATCAATCTCAGAGTACTTGGTCCACTTCCTACTGAAGTCATTGGTAGGTCTGTCTTTGACTTGACTGGGAGGTGGATCCTATTCTAAGCTTGTCATTGCACATTTGTAGTTGGTACACCTCTACTTTGGTAACTATGCACATCTTTTGATTTCTGAAACCAAGTCAAGCATTTCTTTTCTCCCCTTTGGAAACACTATTGCATCAGGAACTAATAACAATATAATTTATTTTAACGGAGTCTGGGGGTGAGAGAGGATGGAAGCATTTCACATCACACGTATGTGCACACAAACCCATTCCCGTGCAGACACACACAAGTATGAGGATTCACAGCACCTATGTTGACAAGGAGGGATACAACTGGGAAAAGCTTTAAAATTTTTGATTGTCTATTTTATCATTTATATTGATAGAAGGCACTTAAAGATGGAATAATTTATAAAAATAAAAATATATTGATGTATAGAAACTAATTTCTATAGGTACAAATGTTTTTGTGAGATATTTTGTAAAGATTAATTAATTGAAAGATTAAATATTTACACCCTTGTGAGACTGTAAAATGTAAAGAGGACCATCAAGTTGCATTATCCCTTTTCTGTAACAAATTCTCTATTACTAATGACAAGCAAGATAATTCCTTAAATTGCAGTTGTCAGATTGTTTGTCTCTCAATCTAATCCTCTCCCTTGCCTCTATTTAATCATGATGAGCTCCTGTGGGAAGATCTCTTGAACTGACTGCCCTGCAGGACCTTTTCTGAACACAAAAGGATAATGCATCTTTAAACTGAAATGGATGATTTTACAGAAGCAAGATGTCAGTGCTTGAGTGCAGTTATAACACTTCACCCGAAAATGTTTTATGATTGTTCTTGTTTCTTTAAATGAAATACCAAAAGTATTTGATCTTTCCTCTCTTTGTAGGCAGGCAGGTCAGCAACTAACTTGTATCTTCATTCATTTCACAGTCAACAAGGGTCTTAAAAGCAAAAACTGAGGCAATGGTCATTTGTGAGGGATTTGGGGAATGTCTGTGGAATCGCAGTTTAGGGTGCAGGGAAAGAGGAGAGGGAGGTATTTTTTTCTCATTTCACATTGCCCTTCTTTTGTATACTGATGCTGTTCTTCACTCTGACACAGAAGGGGACAACTGCAAGAGATACAATGACAGTAAGCTGAATTGCCTTTGCTGCTGCTGGACCAAGTTTTATAGAAAACCCACAATCTCCTGCCTGCTATGCTGCAGGAGTCCAATACTTATTAGCTGGTGGCTACAGCAACTCTAATGTTTAAGGACGTTTTAAGGGCAAATGCTAAATAGACTTCTCAGTCACTTGTCCATTTGAAGCTTACATTTCTGCGCCCTGTCAAGCTGACAGGTATATCCAGCCAACCTCCACAGAGAGTGCAATGAGCTGGATGTTTGCAATATAGCCACCAGTGGTGACAAGGTTAAAATGCAGGCATTTCAGTGGCCCTGAGGTGGCCCCTCACGTACTGCCCTGCTATGGTAACTTTGAGAAGTTCACACTTCTTTTACAACTATTTTTCTTGCCTGGCCAGCACAGATTTATGTACGAGGGATTCAGTTAAGTCTCCAAAAGAGCTTTGTAACCAGAAGGGCTAGAAACTTTTTTTATAACATAAAAATGAATGAAAGCTTAGATTTTGGGTAATTCTGCAGAAATCCACAGTGTCCCCAGATCTTTGGATTATTCCAGGCTGGCAAAGTACTATTGCCCCAGGCTGGCAAATAGCCCACCAGACCTGAAAAAAAAATAAGTATCCTAAAGCAGGAACTTCATTCTAATTTTCAGCTCTGTTTTTAAGCAATCAATTACACCTGCTTCTTTGTTTCTTAGTTCAGCATGCAACCTTTTACAGCACTATCCTTCTAGTAACTGTTTTGCTTTGTCATGTGCTGTGCTTTACAGTGAACAGTAACACTATGGCTGAGTACAATCAATTTTTCCATCAGTCCTTGGTTACTGTAGTAACACTATTTATTTTTCCTTGTCTGTTGTTTGTGCTTCCAGTTTAGAGTTGCCATTGCACTTCTTCTTTTTTTTTTTTTTTTTTTTTTAATAAAATATATATTTAAAAACAATTCACCAAGAGAAGCAGTAAGAAGTCTTATTTCTCTTAGGACTTATACTCCCATTTGTTTTGTGTGTTGATGTTTGTGTTTCACGTTTCAGCATCCTCAGAGCTGCAGTTCATTTTTGCATTGCAGCTGTTCAGATCATACTGGGTGGTAGTGGGAGGAGGAAGAGAAACACAAGATTCATGCAAAATTACATCTGGTGCAAAAAAAAAAAAAAAAAAAAAAAAAAAAAGTCCAAAATCACAACCCACAGCAATTGGCACCTGAGATCATATTGATGCTAACACAGCTTAGAGTAATCAGTTTCCTTTTCTGTCCGTGTAAAAGACTAGCGAGTGTCTAAACATGAGACAAATGCAAATGCTGGACCCTTTAGGAAAAGTGCCAGATCACACCCCTGGTGCTATTTCTCATGTTCTGGCACAGTGTGTAGCACCATAGGGTCTAAGCAGAACCAAAATTATCACAGTTTTTGTCCACCCATGAATGATCACAATGGCATCTTGCTAGCTTTGTGCAGATGTGCAATATTACAACCAATTTATTTCTCCTTGCCACAGAGCATCTTCCGTGCACTGACTCATTGAGAGCTTGCTAACAGGGCTCAGTGAAAAGGCTCTCTTTGTTGGTCTAATGGTCTGACCATGAACCAGTGAAAGAGCCTCTTTCTTGCTTAATTTCCCTTCCTACAGAGGTACCCTGTCCATGCTAGCGCTTTGTAATTTCTTTGGTAGTAAAGGCTGTTTCTAGATTAATATTCTGTGATGTAATTGTGTTTGTAGCTAGCATGGTTTGATGCTCTGGTGTGGATAGGGTCCTAGGAACCACCCTGTGAAAGTCAAGGATAAGAAATCTCTCCGTTGCACTGAAATTTCAAATCTTCATCCTGGAGAGTGGCATTGAACCTGGGCTAATAACCACTACGAGCCAGCAACAGTGTCCTAGCTATACAACATCCACCTACCTATTTACATTTGTTTTCTATGGAGAAATTTTTGGTGTTACACCATCACTGTTACTAGCTCATCAGCAGTCAGTCAAATTGTATTTTTGCTTTGGGTTTCTCCTTATTTTCTTTTTCTTTTTTCAAATTATATCCCTGACCAGAGGATTCAGTGAGTGACAACATATGAGGATATTTGTAGGGAAAACAGTGTTAATGCACAAAAGTTTCCATTTTCTTTTCAAGCTGCAGATTTAAAGCCATAATATCTGCCATATTCACAGAAAAGTGGTCTTTTATGTTCATAGCTTTTAATCTCAGCATTTCTTCTCTTGAACATTTTGTCTGCCATGTTATGCATGCGGTTCACTGTGCAACTGCATTCATGTGCTCAGGCCCATGCTTTGGTGAAATAAATGTGTTTTCCTGTTCCATTAAAAATAAGACATCTTGTCAATTAGCTCAGAGGTAAGAATGAGGTTGTCATTATGTAAAAACAAATTGACTGTTCCCTTGCAGGATATTTTAGGGCACAAATCAGAATAAAGCTGACAGCAAATAACAGCTAAAACCTTTTCAACACACAGCTAGCCTAGATCCTCAGCTGGTGGAAATCACGGTCACTCCACCAGTTTCAGTGGAGTCCATCCCATTTACACCACCTGAATTTAAACATCCATCCTTTTCATTATGTCAACCTTTTAGCACTACTGTAAAGCACCAGGGCCGTGTTATTAACAGCAACTCAGCACTTTCCACCATTATTAATGTCTATATTACATTAATACATCATTACCTAGAGGGCTAAGTTCTGGACCAAGATCCCTTGGAGGTAGGTGCAGTGAAATTACCAAATGTGAAGACACCTCATGGGCCAAATGCTATGGCCAGATTTTCAGAAGGCTTCAGCACCACTGTCATCTCACCAAGAGCAATAGGAACCCCGCTGGCCCTTTCGAGAATCTGTAGGGTGAGGAGTCTGAGGTGTGAGCCATCGTCACTCACCCTGCGTTACCAGCTTACACTTCTTGCCCTGACCTACAGCCCAGGTACCTTGTTCTGGTGTCAAAGAGCATTCCTGAGGATGGGCAGTAGCCAGTATCCTAGGCAAGATCTTTGGAAAAAATATAAAATAATAATAATATTAATAAAAAGACAACACTGTTGGCTCTTAGTGGGATAGCAATCTTTCCATTTCTGGATTTGTGTTCCTAAATTTGAAACGGTCAGCCCGAATTTCTGAGTGCAACAGTCTGCACGCGGCAGGCTACTCCATCTGGCATGCTGGCCAATGCGTGTCTCTTTGGCAGGATGTTTCTCAGTCCAGCTGTAGTGTGGGGTACTCAGAATCTGAACTGGAGTTTACAAAATACCCTGTCCAGCTTACACTCCTGTTATGTGTAAATACTTTGCGCATCCATTCCATTTGTGTAAAGAATAAAGCACACACAATTATAAAATTCAAGATGTATATTTCATACTAACCGTGTCCTTGCTTATTTATTCCAGTCCAAGCTCTCAGCTGTGGTTCAGTTGTAAATGCTTGATAGAGTGTTTATAAATATGTCATGAATTTTATTATAAATATTAATATTAAAGCATTTTTACACTTTATAGCAAATGGCTTCTTCACAAGGCATAATTTGTCTTTTTTCCTTAAAGCAGAATAGTAAAAAAGAATGAATATGCTCTTAATATGTCTTGAGACCCTATCACATCTGTCACACAAGACAGACAAATCTGGAAGTGGGATGGTGATTTCAAGAACAACCGAGGATAAAGAAACTTTTCTTTCTTGTACTTTTTCCTCTTTGACTTCACAGTAATGTGACAGTTGCCACAAAGAAGATTCACTCTGGTGAGCTACTGGCAGGGTCTCCACATCACTTTTTTGCTGTATATTGGGTAACATTAACATCTTGACAAATAATTATCAGATTTTTTTCGTTTAGTTAAGGACTCTTTTTCTATGTTTCTGACACCACAGCCATTGGGCTAAGTATTGTAATAGTCACATGCTTGCAAGCAGTTTAGTGGAGCATAAACTTCAGTTGTGCTATGGGATCCCAACAGCCCAAGAGCCTTGGCTGTTGGCCATCCCAAGAAAGTCTTTGCAGATGTCTTGTGGGCTCTGGGGAGGTCACGTGAACATTGTCAATTTTCAGCAGAGACAGAAACGCAACAGGGACACTGCTTTTGAGACACAGCCTGTACTAAATTCAGTCTGCAGAGGACCACAGAGCTTCCATATGGCTCTGGGAGCCAGAACTGACACTACAGGGAGAAAAATTCTGTTCATGGAGTTTTACGTGCATAATCACAAGGATGGTTAATCATCTAAACATTCATTGTGAAGCTTTAGAGTTCTTGAATAGATTTAGAAGAGGGAGAGAAGCCAAACAACAGTTCACATTCATATGCAGATGAGCATAACTTAAAAAAAAAAAAAAAAAACTGTTTACTGAGATTTTTCACAGCAGTAAGTTACTGCCCCAACAGGCAGCAACAAAATGAAGTTGCTTTCCTGAGCAGTGCTGTACAAAGCAGTCTGTAGGTGGGCTCTTCATTACAGAGCAGCCTCTCTTAAAGTACTTTCTTCACCCTGTCTCTGGGCAAATCTGAACTAATTCCCCAGACTACATTTGGGGAAAAAAAAAAAAAAAAAAAAAAAGAGAGAGAGAGAGAAACTTGGAAAATAAATTTTGTAAAATGCCTGGGAAACAGGAAATACTTACAATTGCAGAACCTAGACAAGCTGTGACAGCAGTGGCAAAGCTTGCCAGCCTGTTGCCTCAGCCAGGCATGTGGCATGTTCTGAATGGGCTCCTTCTCTCACTTGTCCCACTGCCTTTTAATGGTCATTTCACATATCCAGCCACGTATCTGGGCTCATTTTTCCAGTCATGCCCCCATGGCTTCAAAGACATGATGTCCCAATTTGAAAAATTATTTGGGACCTGTCACAAAGCAGATGAGCAGTATTTCTATGTACAGAAACAACCAAGTGCCTAGTTGATCTTTGGAAAGTCACTTCACTGGTTTTCAAAGGAGTTTAAGTGCCTACTTGGGATAAGCAATTATTCAATTCACTATAAATGTGTTATTTTACAGTTCACACGCACCAAGACAATGACAGCTGGATCCCTGTGTCACCTGTGGGAGAGGAGGAAAATGGGGCTTCATTACTTAAATCTCTGGGCACTTATCAAACACTCTTCCCCATTGTCAAGCCACTCAGCAATCTTTATTATAAAAAATCTCGGAGAGTACAGGAATAGTTACTGTAATAGCCCTGCCACAGCAGGACTCATTTACAGTCCCATTGCAAAGGCTATTCCACAGCTGCAGAGCAGGGACTGGGTTGGTTGGCTGGGCACCACTGAAACTTTCATGTCTGACCTGGTGTCTAGACCTGTTTGAAAAGCTGGAGTCCAGAACAGAGCTCCCCTGCTCTGTGAAGAAGGGTTGTTCTGGGTAGTACCAACCGCTACAAACACTTGCTGATGGATATGTTTTGTCCCTGACACACTAGGGTGTTAATGGTGCTCGATGTCCCAAGGAGGCAGAGCACCGTGCCCACAAGAGAAATCTAATTTTATTCAGTGAAGAAATTGAAATGCTTGTTGCAGAAGCTCATTAATTACTGTCAACTGCTCATTAGCCCTCCCTCTAAGCAGAAGCAGGTGGTAGCAACTAGGGAAAATGAATTAGGTCTAATACATAGTTTGCATAATAGTAATAAGGCTGTTACAACATCAGCAGAAAAGCAATACCCTAGCTTGTCCCTACAGTACACCAGCTCATTAGCTGAAGTCCCAGGCTAAACAAAAAGCCTGAATTTGGAAGTTTGCTCTGCTAAATACAGAAGGTAAAGAAGTTTAACCTAAGCCTATTGTTGTTTCACTTCCACACACTATTTTCCTGATGCTGCCTTGCAGTAGAGTCTAGAAATGCAATAGGGAAACAGCTGTAAACTGTGATTTGCAGATGTCCCTAAGCTGCAGAGTTCTGGGGTGGGTTTTAAACATGCAAGACAAGCAGAAAGATGCTAGGAACCCAGAGTTAAATCCACCTCTTACAGCTGGTCATGTGAAGGCCCAGCCTGCAGCAAAATCTCACCAGTGGCACCTCTGACCTCTGCCTGCCACAGTAGGAATGAAGGTCTGTAATAAATAATGACTGGCAGCAATGAAACGTATTCTTTTAAGATCTTATCTTCTTTTCCCTTTTTCCTAAGAAAGGCAGTTGCCATGGTGCCATATGCAGTAACAGCTGGTCAAAGGGCTGTTCATTATCTTGAAAGTCAAAGCATGAGGCTAAAATGTCACAGTTATCACTATGCTTAAGTACTAAGAGTGTCAAATCTATGTCAAACACCCATGTCTTTCTCCCCTTTTTTAACAGAAAGTGTTTTGAATGTTGTCAACCTGATGGCTCAAAGAACAAATCTCAAGGGTCTAATGGCAGATGTTTGCCTTAAACTCCTGTCATCACCCATATGCAATAGGGGTCTCAGAAAGGCTTTGCAGTGTGCAGGAAAGCAGCCTGTTTCTTCCTCGAGTGGTGTATTTATTGGCTGTATTCTGCCTGCTTGGATGTGATCTGCTGGGATTCAGTTGCTGATCAACGGGAATATACCTCTAGTAAAATATTAGAGACATGTTTTCTAAGCTTTTGACTCCTAATCTACATATAATCCTTCCTTAATAGGGCTAGCATTTGCTGTAGGTAAGCAGGCTTATTAGTTTACAATATAATCTCACAGGCAGTGTATCCAGAGCCTTTTTTTTTTCAATGGCAACCACATTGTTGTATTTTAATGACACCAAATGAGAAGGAAAGCAATATTCTGAGGCTGTGCCCATTAAGAAGAGAAAAGCCCTTCTAATCCCCAACTCCAAGGTGATTGGCAGAAGGAGCACTTCCAACTAAACCAGCTTAGTCCATGGTGGGACTGGGTTTGGGGCATGGCTGCAGTGTATGGAAGTGAGGTAAGTGAATTTGGGATGGGGAGAATTTAGGGTAGAAATATGTGATCAATGGGGATTTCTCTCCATGAGCAAAGGCTCCATTAAAAACTGTCTTCTTTCACAGGGCTATGCATTACCACTTGCCTGCTCCCTAGTGGTGTATTTCAGGTTCTTTAATGCCTAGGAATGTGTAGTCACCCTATGTAACCTTGTACTGAGAGACCCTTCAGGCTTCATCTTAGACTAGCTCTGCCAACCATGATAAATATCTGCGGGTTTGCTCTTCCCTATGTGCACACACATGCACACATGCACATACATGCACACGCGCACAGAGAACCACAGAATGGCTGCAGGTGGAAGACACCTCTGGGTCCATCTGGTCCAACCCCTGCTCAAGCAGGAACACCCAGAGGAGGCTGCCCAGGCCCATGTCCAGGCAGCTTTTGAAGATCTCCAAGGAGGGAGACACAAGCACACACAGATGATCATTCCAGAACAGCTTTTTATCAGTTCCCACAGCAATACAGGTTCCAAAAGAGCTGAAGCCACAAGAGAGCTTGAAGGGACCAGAGCAGGCCCAGAGAGACCATGGCCTACACCATGGGGGCAGAGGGGCATTGATGCCACCAGAGCAATTGCAGCACAGGGGACTTTGAGACAGGGTTTGGATGGCAGTATCACCCCTGAGCCACTACACGACAAATACTTTAAAGGGTCAGTAACATGCACCAGGAGATACCTGCCTCTGGTGAGCAGGTTAAAAACCTCCTTGCCAGCAGCCTTTGGTTAATAATGCACAGGGCTCAGTGTGAATACTTTAGTGATACAGAGCCAACGTGTAGCCATGAGGAGCTCTTGTGCCTCCAGCCTGATGGACAAAAGCATCCAGTGACACAAACACCAAACCTAAACAGCCAGAATATTTCAGCTTTAAGGGCAGCAGTGCCACATTGCCCTACCTGGACTGTGAGCACCATGTTCCCACCTACAAATCACCAGTCCAGAAACTCTGACTCATTTCAACTCCCACAGGGTAAATTTTTACATCTCAGTTCTTTGATGTCCTTTATGTAGGTACTTGAACATGTACCCATTACAGCCCAGCCCAGGGCAGGAAAGGTATACAATAGGTTTTGTACATAGCTATCTTGAAATTCAATGCAGTGAAGCTATTGTCCCTCTAGACTGCCAAGCCTGCCTGGTAAGCTTTTAGAAAACAAATGGAAAGCACATTTATGGGTACAGGTATCTTATGGAGGGTTTACCACCTTGGCTGGAGCAAAGCTATTGGGGTGCTGGAGGTGCTGGTTGTTCAGGGATCAACTCTCTTAATAGCAACTAGAGCAGAGTCTTCCCAAGCTCTCCACAGAAAAACATTTTGTCCCATAGACAAAGATTTATATTTGCCCTAGGTGGCTCTTGCTGTCTATTTGGTATGTGAGTGGGGATTTCACCTATGTATTATGTGTGCCCATGGTGCTGAGAAGTAATAATGGTGTCTTGCAGTATCCCAGCATGATCTCTGTTGTGCTAGGACAGCGTAGGCAAGAAGTGATTTAAACCACAGCCTTTATTGCGTGTTTTTATTTTTTGTTTGTTTTGTGTTTTTTTTGTTGTTTGTTTGTTTTGTTTTGTTTTGTTTTAGCTGGAGGTGCAAGAAGGGCAGACAGGGAACAATAAATAAATAGATAAATAAATGACAGGAGAGTGATGCTTCACTGCAAAGGCCATAATGAATATCTGTGCTTGTGTAGGGGTAAAAGGGGTATAAGGAGACAACCTGGAGCTGAGGCAAGTAGAAGAGGAAGGTGGAAATAGGGAGCCCTAATAGAAACAGGGAGAAAGGGGGCTGTGAAGCCAACAGTCACAGAGACTAAGGACATTATCCTAAGTGACATCAGCAGCTAGAACTGAGGAAAGAGCATTATTCCTTTAGGACAGTATTTTCTTCTACTTCAGGAAAAAATGAAGAAAAGCATTGATAACTGTATAATGAGAGAGAAATTAAGGTGCCTTGGTTACTCTTCTTCTCCATCCTCTTTCAAAATAGAAAAATTACTCTGTGTTTTCTTCATACTTTAGTGTGGAGTTGGCTAATGAACTGGTGGGAAGCAGGCATAGCAACCAGAAAACCCCTCTGGGTATGAATACGAGATGCCACAAAGCCTCCCTTATGGATTTACCACACTTGGCTCCCTCTGCAGGGCTGCTGGGATGCTTGTGTCTGGTTCAAGGGCTTCTGCGCTCAATGGGTCAGCCAGTCTCTTCAGCCTGACTTGCTCTCGGACACTGCTGGACATACAGCTCACAGCACCTGCAAGCAATGTGTGCTGTCCCCACAAGCAGTGACTCCAGAGTGGTGACAGCACCATTTTCTGTCAGAGAAAACAGAATGCAGAGGTGATAGGTAGTATCTGCACACCATCAAGTCCTGTATATGTTATAAATTCAGGCACCAGACAATGTTATGGAAACTGGAGGAAAGAAGAAGAGAAAAAGTGTCACTACAACCTGCCTTTTTTGCCCTATCCCAGCACTCTCGAGCTTGTAGGCTTCAAGTTCTCTGAAAATGTCATCCTCCATTTCACGAGTGAAGCATTACAGGCACTACTTTAATGCATTCAATTACAGCCATGCTGGAATTTGGCCAGGACAATGTGCCAATCACCTCTGCTATTTCTAACAATGTCAAGACCTACCTTCACCTCAAAATAGAGAGGTGGATGTGCTCTCACACACTTCTAAGCATTTTATGCTATTTCCATAGGTCTATGGGCTTACAGCAGCACTGTGGGTCATTGTTATATTAAAAAACTTGCTGCCCTAGAGATGTCCTGTTTCATGGGGATGAGAGCAAAAACACTGAAGGAAAAAAAAAAAAAAGCTGAAGAGTTGGTATAGCCATGAAAAGCTGACTTGATGACATCATCAGGGCTGCAAAGAGAGTTATCCTAAATCCATGCCTTCCTACTCACTTACAGCATTGTATCACTGGCTACTGACTGCTGCTCCTGGGACAAATGTCAAATACACAGACAGAAATAATTACAATCGTGATCATAATAACAATCATAATAACAACAAAAACAATAACAACAAAAAAAAGAAAGACTTTCTCTCAAGTTTGAAATTTTGTGGTTTTAGCTGCATGTCAAAAAGAGAAGGAAAGTTGAATGTGGTTGAACTTTTCATGAAGAGATAATGCCTCAAAAGTGCCAGTCCAAAAATGACAAATATTTTGACATTTAGGGCTCAGAATAAATCATTGCTCACAGACAGACCACAAGTCCATATCAGCTAGGGTCAGCTAGGGTTCCTTTTTTTCCTTTTTTTTTTTAATATTAAAAGAAATAAAATAATAAATAAACTGTCTTTTGCTCTCGGTAAGTTTGTCTTAGATAAGCACAGCACCTAATGGAAAAAAAAAAAAAAAAAAAAGTTTGTTCCAGACAGTATGATGAGCTCTACCCAGACCCCTGAGAAGTTTCCAGAGTCAAGTATGAAGTTTATTATGTGATATGGGCATTCACTTGACAGAGAAAGAGATCTGTGAGCCATTAGTAAGAGACCATATCATACACCGTATCATACACTTACACAGATCAATTCCCATCCAACAGTGAAAGTAGGAAATAAATGACAAATGTGTTATAGAGCAGGAACTAGAGACTTTGCCCAAATGGCAATGTGCATTTGAAAAGTGAGCTGGAAGTATACCTGAGAAATACCAAGCATCCCAAAACCTTCCTTCTTCCCAAATTTATTGAAGGTCTTTTTTACTAATTACTTTTTTACTAATTTACTAATTAATGATCATGAAAAAGTTGTTTTCAAGCAACTTGTATTTATACCAGAACACAGTAAATACTGAAGAACTAGAAATAAAGGAAGATAAGATGGTTTAGACAAATGTTTGAATAAGTTTCACATTGTAGAAAAAACAGATTTAAGGTGATGAAACAAAGGGGCTGAAGGAAACTAGCCATCCATGGTGATGGCCCAAGTGGACTGTAAGGCATGCAGAGTGAATGACAACACAGAAAACAGCAGGCAGGTGAAGGGGAGCTTAATAGCAAAATAAGTGGGAGAAAAAATACTTTGGTAGAAACAAGCATGGTCAGAAAAGGAAAGGACTGCAGTGGAGAATGAGATTGCTCTTAAGTCGGTCAGTTTGGAGTGTAACCCATAGGAAAACCTGGCACCAAAACTTGATGTGTAGAGAAGACTGATACTCTTCATGTACAGCATGACTGCATCACTGACTCTGAATGTAGCAGAAAGCACTATTTCTTACAAGTGAGAGGTTTTTCTCCCTACTCAGCAAAAATAACCTGTGGGACTCTCCCTATCTGACTTAAAATCCCGTAATTTAAAGACTGTGAGCAAAACCATCCACACTTGCATAACACCTTTAACACAAGCAAATCTAACTTCTCACAAGGAATCCAGGCATGACTTCTTGCCTGTCTTTTCTTATTCTTCCATCATGCAGTCATCATGCATAACAAAAAATAATTGAGAAGACCTCTGAAAAAATCTTATTTCAACTTCGTCATCTAAGGGCATCAGGGGACAGTACCATAATTTTTTATCTCAGCATTTTTCTGGACAAAAAGACTGATAGAAGAATGTAAAAAACAACATAATGGCAGTACTGTCAGCCAAGCCCTGTAGACTATGAAAGTGTGAGAGATGCTGATGGGGTTTCAGAAGCTGGAAAAAAAAGTCTTATAAAATGTCAGCAAGACATTTCGAAAAAGAAATAAAAATGAAGATGACAGGCATAAAAAATCTAGCAAAATAAAGATCTGTTGAAATATAAAGTGCCATTTTTCATCAGAGATCAAGTGAAGCTTAGTCTACATGTGATTTTCTTATAACAGTGCACTTTTAATGTTTCTCACTTGGTTTGCAAGTGAAATAGTAAGTTTATGTACTTATCTGCCAAAAATTGCCCAGCAAGCTGCTTTTTAAGCTTGGGAATGTAATAAAAAAGTTATGTTTACGTATCACATATTTTTAAGCTGTTGAGTTCTTCAACTAATAATAAAAAGTGTCAATTATATTTTTAGCTAGCAAAATGTGGTCTTGACTGCATTCAGGTTATCTCTTCTGTCACTTACTGCTCCATATCAGTGACACATTAGTGCCAGAGCTGTGGGCAAATTGGAAGTTCATTTAAGTTCATCCAGGAAATGTAAGACTAAAAGTGGATAGAGTTCTAGTTGTGGTGCTAAAAAAACACATATATATATATATTTATTTTTTTTAATAAGAAACTATTATTTTGAAGACAATACCATTTTTGCTTATCAGTCCAGAATTCCAAATGTTCCAGTCCAAAAAGTGATGTCTAAAGTCCAACAGGCAGAAGAAAAGGACCTTTTCAGCCCTCTCTCATGGGATCATGTTGGCTGGGCAATTTGAGGTAATATTTCTGGTGTTTCTCTTTTCCTTGCTTTTCTTTCAAAGATCTATAAGTTGGGGTAGGCTTTAGATACTCTTCAAGTGATGAGGAGCTCCACCTCTGGATGCAGATAGGCCAATGAATGTGTGCATCCAAAATTTATGGCTATACCCCAAATTTATGGCACATATCCAAAACATTTTTTATTTTTATTTTTTTATAGAACAACTGGCCAGAACTTGGTGGAATTCACCAAAAGCATCCAATCCCCTGCTTCAGCCAACATATACAAAAATACCACTGAGAAAAAGGAAAAAGGAAAAGGAAAAGGAAAAGGAAAAGGAAAAGGAAAAGGAAAAGGAAAAGGAAAAGGAAAAGGAAAAGGAAAAGGAAAAGGAAAAGGAAAAGGAAAAGGAAAAGGAAAAGGAAAAGGAAAAGAAAAAGGAAAAGGAAAAGGAAAAGGAAAAGGAAAAGGAAAAGGAAAAGAAAAAGAAAAAGAAAAAGAAAAAGAAAAAGAAAAAGAAAAAGAAAAAGAAAAAGAAAAAGGAAAAGAAAGAGGAAAAGGAAAAGGAAAAGAAAAAGAAAAAGAAAAAGAAAAGGAAAAAAAGAAAAAGAAAAAAAGATCATCTACAGATGACCAACGGAAGATTCTCTTTGGGGCTGAACTGCAAGCTGAGTCTAATCTGTTGTGTCTGTTCTTTTAGCATGGCAAGAAAAGACACCTCTCTTCCTTAATTTCCAATTAGATTTAATTATAAAGGAAGTGGAACTGACCTCTACTAAATGTTCCTTTCTCTCCATGTCCTTCAGAAGATTAGAAACGTCCACTAGACCTGTGTTTTCCTACCTGTGCAGGACTTCAGAGCTAATTGTAAACTCTCTCATTCACAAATTTTGAAAATTCTTGGCCACAGAATTTAGGGGGAAGAGGAAGCATCTAGTCAGGACAAGAAAAATACACTATATCTATATGTAAATAACGAGCAATCTTAAGTCAACTTATACAAAGAATCTTCTTGGTTTCTGTGTTTGCATGAATTTTTAATATTCCTTGCAGCCTGGCAAATATCATTTGAATAACATTATCCTCACAAAGGCTGCCTGCTTTGTAAAGTCTCTAAAAACCTAATACCTCCATGGGGAGAAAAATAATTAAAAATTTAAGAATAGGTCACAATATACATCTGTAACCTGATCCTGAAAGACATTTTCTTGCAGTTTTTATACTGATATAAGTGTCCTTGTAACTTTAGATCCTCAAATTCATGCAAGCCACCAGACATCCCTGGTCTGTTGTTTTCCTAGTACCAGTGGACTTCTTTGTGTGACAGAGTATCTCTTACTGGGAGTTTTCACAAAATCAATACCAAATGCTCAGTAGCTTCATTCCCCAGTGACCTCAACAGCTTATAGCATCTCAAGGACTAGTTGTCTTTGCAGTCCAACTCCTGTTTCAACCCATCTTTTTGGCAAAGATATAATTATGTCCTGCAGGAAATATAGCATGTACCGACTTTGTCAGTGATGACTGCCAAAAATATACAGGGTCAGGGAAGGGTTTTGTGGGTCTTTATGAGTGCCACTGTTTTGGAAATATTTTCACTTCATAAAGACATTAGCATACAAATTTTCTCAGCCTTTGCAGTTATTTCTTCTTTGTCTGTTGAGGTCACACAGACAGTAAAAATCCATGGGCATGTCGTGATTTACCTCTCTGGAAGCAGACTTTATCTGCTAATAGACTCTTCAATGACCACACCACATTAAATTATTAAATCAACTGAGGTGCCTAAGGTCAAGGAGTAGGTGAGCACTGATATGGCTTGCCCAGGTCTGGTTCTGCATCTCTCCATCACTGTTGTTTCACCACAAAATACAGGGCACTAATAGGTATTGGTGATGGCCTACAAAGATGATCAAGATCTTATATTGGTGGCCTTAACTCATGATTTCTCAGGTTTATTGAGTTAGTTTCAAAGTGAGTTAACATCGTGCTTCCTGTATTTGTGATGATTGAGAATAATATACAAGTAATTTGGGTTGTTGCCTTTATTTTTGTTTTTCTTTGCCTCAGAAAATTTACCTGATACCAGAGGATGATGCCTTATATCTTTGTTGGCTGTTTTGGCAACCATTTCTTGCCTCTGGATGTCACTGAATGTTTTTTTCCACCATAGAGCTCTGTTGCTATTGAAAGAGCCTGCCATACCTGCCTCCGCTCTAGGCTGCCAAAGGCTAGGAGCACAGCTAAACCTTTGATCTTGTTAGGCAGGGGATGGACTGAAATTTAGAAAGGCTTGGTTTTCTTCTGGCTTCTTTCCAGGTCACAGACTCCCCATCTGGAATTTATGGATGGTAAAATCATCCTACCTCTAACAGGAAATTCATGTTTGAGAGATGATGACAGAGATTGATAAGAGGTGTAGACAAAAGGAAAAACAAAATGATTTGGGGTTTATTCAGAAGGCCTGGGCCTTGATTAAAATTCTCAGCTGTGTAAGGCAATACTGGATAAGGAGGAACAGTGACTTCTTACCTTCCCCTGCTCTGTTTGCAAAACCACGTCCCAGTACTACGCCCTTTAGTTCATCTAGCCCTGAGTTGCTTTTGGTCTCAGTTCTATCCAGGCATTTATCCAACACACAACAGGGGGTTTCTGGTTGTCAAAAGCTCACTTGTTATCCCTCCACGGAGCCATTAACTTACAAAACTAACTTGCACAGAAGTATAGTCTCAGTCTTCAAACACTGAACACGTTCTACTTAGTATTTATAGGCCAAGCCAAATCAGTTGCAACAGATTTGAAATATAATTAACTCTCACCAGATGCAGCATTTTTTGTTTTCATCTGAGAATCATCCAAAAAGCTGAGAAAAGTCTTGAAATATTCTGTCCTTAAAATATCAACAAATCTGAGCAAAAGCATATGCAAGCTAATCTAGTCACTGGTAAACTCTTCCGATCAGTATGAGCAGAGGGAATCACCTCAGTAAGTGTGTGGAGTGGCTGTAGAAAGTAGAAATCTAATCTGAACAGCCAGTCACTGACATTAGATGAGTTATTAAACAGATTAACATGTCTGAAAGTGAACTTGCAGGGACACAGGCACCAAGCAAATACGCAGTCTGTATATTTTGGGGTGCAGAGCACAATAAAAAATATGAGATCTCAGAAGTATTTTTGTAGGGTTGAGTCAGCTGAAAATTTCCTGCTATTTTCTTGTAAAAAAATATATTTTTTTTCCTTAAGGAAAATACACAACAAGGAAAATGAAAACAAACAAACAAAAAACAATCAAACAAAAACCACTAAAACTGGTGGGAGGCTGTAATATAGCTCTACCACCAAAAAGCTGCTGATTATTTTTTTTTCCTTTTTGAATGTCCTTATTGAAGACTTCATGAGAGTCATGCACATTTAGATTGGCAGATGACATGTGTCACTTGCTCTCAGCTTTCTAGCTAGATGCCCAGAGGCACACTGGCCCATGTCAGTTCTACACTTTGTCCCTCACATCCATTTTTAGTTGCTGCATTGAACTGAGGGAAGACAAGAGTACATTCTGTGTGCAAGTCCAATGGCTTCTAGCCTTGGAAGGGCAGTGGATGCTGCTGTTCCTGACAGCTGGTGAGTAGGGCAGACAAAGCAGAGGTTCATACAAATTCCAAGCAGCCCCTCCATGGGTGCCCTTCAGGGGGATGACTGCATGGTCAAGATCGTTTCTGCACTCAATTCTCAGAGCATGTTGCAGACAGCCCCCAGGGCCACAAATTTTCATGGATTTGGAAACAAGCATGCTAGAGGAGCATGTCTAGCATGTATGGTGTGCTGCAGGCTGCAGCCTCGGAGTGATGAAGCGTGGGACAAGGAAACAGGGTAAGGAAAAGGGACAAACTCCCTCAAAAAATGTCACTTTTGTCTTTAGGAATAGGTTCAGCTTCCATTATCCAAAGCACTGTAGAGACTGATATAATCGGTGGAGCAGGAGACACTTAGTAAAACTTGGGCTACAGGACAGCTGGTCTAGCCTGGGAAATGAAGTGCCTACAAACTGCCATCATATCTCCAGGAACAGAGACAGACCCCTTCAACCTCTCAGACACCTTGAAACCAGACAATTTGAGGGACAGCAAGGCATGAGAATATCTCCAGGCTATCCCAGAAAAAAACATATATATATACTGTCATGGAAGGAGGACTGGGTTATAATTTTTATCCCACAATATTCTGAGATAGTGACAGTGTCCCTGTTTATTTATTAATATCATTGAACACATAATATAATATGCTTTCTCAGTCAATAAGATGAGGCTTGCAGGACTGTTGCAGGAACATGGGTATAACCAGCAGCAACCAATGCTTGTGTTTTATCCTGCCAGAAGCATTCAACAGAAAGGTTACAACTATTTTCCAATATTAATCATCTGTGTCAGCAGGTGCTGTAATTTCTATTGATTGCTGTCTCATCAGTGGAAGACAAATCGTGAGATGAGCAAATAGCCATAACTGGAAAAGGGGGAGAACTCTGTAAGCTGGTTTCTCTAGATAAAAATACTGTAATTTTTCTTCATGTTCAGGAGACACTGATCCTTTATAGAAATCCTCATTTCAATGTCGTGCTGATTACACTTAAGAGTAAATTAAAAAAAAAAAAAAAGCTTTCATTTTGACTCAAAATGCCACAAGTAATGCAGTGTGACATTTTTGTATTTAAACCTGATTTCTGTCATTTCATACTGCACTGTCTGATTTTTAAAGCCTTTCTCTCATAAGTAAAATTTTGTAAAATTAATGTAATGTCATTGTTCTTATTTTTGAAGCTATTAGTGACTCACACATCTCCCCTTGACCCCTGTTCTTCATCACTAACAATGTATGGCCATCAGTCCAGTTGTATTCTAGTCCCAAGATGGATTTTAGAGGGTTTGAGTCCACTTGTTAACATTTCTGTTCTTTGTTTCCTCTTCCTACACTGCATAAAATGAAGATAGCGACACTGAACTTGCTCATATCTCTAGTTTTCTTATAAGTGCACAAACACTGTGAAATAAAGATAGACCTTAAGTATATGTTTCCATAGCTCCAAGCAGATGAGGCCATGATCTCCACTGGGGCCAGGAGGCACTGCTGTTATAGAAATGATAATGTTAATGCACTGCCTGTGGGGGTGTTATCTCTCACTGAGAGGGAAAAGATGTATGAAAACTGTCTGGATTACTGTTGTTTTCTTTGTCTGCATGTTTCAGAACTACCTCTCCACACTGTGTAAATACAGTCCCAATATAATATACCCAGGCAGAAATGACTAGTAAATTCTGTTGACATGTTAACCACAGATCTGCAGCTATCTATTTCTCCTTTTTACTCATAAGTCCTCAAAGTCTGGTAGGGCACCTGCTGATCCCACAGCACTCCCTACCAGTATATCACTGATCAAACCCATGCTGCTGTGCTCCTACAAAGCAGGAAATTGATACTAGTATAGCAAGGGGCAGCAAAGAGGAAATTTCTGTATAGTGAGTTTCTTTGGACCATGGATTAGTTTCCAGATTAATGTTGTAGAAGATCAGTCATTTGATTTTGGACTGGATAAAGTCATAGAAAATGCATCAGAGAAGATCTCTCTTCCTGGAGGATGGACTAGGAGAATGATGAGGTTTGCTTGAACTCTGATCCTTACTGATCATTTTCATCTCCTCCTCTCTGAAAACAGGACACTATGTTACAGTTTTACAATTGAAAAAAATGTGTAAGAATCAGTGAAATTTCTTTTTACTATTTACTATTTACTACTTTTTACTAAGAAAAAAGCTGCCTAGAGAGCAACTGAGAAAAAAAAAAAAAAAGTTTCTGAAAGTGACATGAGCAATAATAAGTTAAGACTCTGTCCACTGGTCTCGTCCAGTGCATTTACTCAGTTATGATTCCATTGGCTGTCAGGGAGTAGTTCCACACAGGACCACCCAAAAATCAGACACTACATCTGAGAGCACTGTTCAAACACTTCTTAAACTCCAGTACGCTCAGTGCCATGACCACTGCCCTGGGTAACCAGTGCCCAAACAGCGAAGAACCTTTTCCTAACAGCCAGCCTGACCCACCCCTGTCCCAGCTCCATGCCGTTCCCTCAGGTCCTGTCTCTGTCCCCAGAGAGCAGAGCTCAGCACCTGCCCCTCTGCTCCCCTCGTGAGGGCGCTGCAGGCCGCCATGAGGCCTCCCCTCAGCCTGCCCTGCTCTGAGCTGAACAAACCAAGGGACCCCAGCCGCCCCTCATACATCTTCCCCTCTAGGCCCTTCCCCATCTTTGTAGCCCTCCTTTGGACACTCTCTAATCGTTTTATGGCCTTCTTACACTGTGGTGTAGTACACACAGTACTTCACACACTACTTGTGAGGCTGCATCAGTGCAGAACAGAGCAGGACAATCACTTTCCTCAGCTGGCTAGCAATTCTGTGCTTTTATTTGCAACAGGGTTTGCTATAGTGATAGCCCTGGATTGCCATCATACTGCTTTAATTTTGCTGTATGAGTAAAAGACTGGGAAAACTGAGTGGTATTCAGACCATCTGCCTTGGTTTCCAAAACTCATGTGGAATTTATTGCCTAGATCCAACAGCACTATTCAGTCTGACTGCTGTCCAGGGTCCCATAAAACTTGTCAGCACTTACAAATCCAATGGCACCCTGGTGTCAACTGCAGCACTCATTAAACACCTAAACAAGTCTAGGAACAAGTAGGAACCTCCCACCCAAACTCTGTAACATCTCAAAGAAACAAGTGACCCTCTGAGAATCTTTACCTATACAGTACACCTGGAGAATGCTTCATGTATTTGAACAGTATTGACCAAAGGAGGACACCTCTCACATACCAGCTGAAAGATGAGAACCTTTGATGTGATTTGAACCTACCACAAATCAGAGAGATGCTGGAGAAACAAGTATTTTTATAAACACTAATGCACTTGTTCATTATTAATCACAATACTAAGTTTAGAGAATGAAGAGGAAATTTATATCTATTATCTGTGAAAAGTATTTATGAAAACACTTCTTTGCTCTGATATCTTGTTATAAAAAACTTCAGCTAGATAAGGAGAATGTTACTGCCAGTTTAGCTTACTTCAGGGAGCACTTGAGAAGAGTCAGGGTACCCCCCACTATTTACTCCAGCAAGAACATAGTCACATGGATGCATGGACTCACATAACTTTATGATAATGGCACTAATAACTCAGCTAGCTGTGGTAAAATTTTACTGCAGAACATTTCTGGCTAATAAGTAGATCATATTGATTAAGAAATAAAAATGTTAGAAAACCTTTAATAGCCCACTGGAGATATGGGATCAGGCTGGACAACAGGGACATTATTGATGTAGGCACCCTACTAACATTTCTTCTGAAATTAATCAAAAAGTTTGCCTTTAGCTTTCCAGGGAACAGCAGTAGGTTCAAAATACTATCACAGATTAGTCTTCTGTTTTATAACCCTAGAAAACTCATCAGCCTGAAAATGCTGCTTATCACCTTCTGTCAATGAGAAGCTCCAATTCATAGTGAACAGGAATAATTTCTGGGAAATGCAAAGGTATATTCCAGCTCTAGTTTATGGTTGCTCCCACAAACAGGTCTTTGAAAGGGCTGGGGAGCTTTCTTACAAATAGTACTTAACATGTATGCTAAGATAGGGACAGTCAAAACTCTTTCTTCAGGCTATTTGTCCTGGAGTCAGGAAGAAAACTCTTTCCACTCATCATTGCATTGGTTACAGGTTATGGTTACTTTTTGGTATTTAGAAGAGTAATCTTCTCTTAGGTTTGATGAACTGCTCAGGGATGCCAAAACCTTTTCTCCCATTCATCAACATAGACTGCCATAATTTTTGCAAGAACACTTTGCATTACTAAGAAAAATTAAGAAAACAAGACAGTCCTGCTAGGAAAGGAAGTCCTTGTGTCTTCTCCTATGGAAGTCCCTGTTCATTTGGCCTTGATATTGGAAAAAAATAATTTGTCTCATGAAAAGAGAGATTGCACAGATTCTTGCTGTCAGCACACAGCAAAGCATTGCAATCACCTGTGTCATTCAGGAGCAAAAAAATATCTGACTGGCAGCAAAGGAAGTTTCTTTTGTCTACTAGTGAAATGTTCTGCCATGACACTTGCTGTAGGTACTATTATCAAAGTAAAAATTAATTCCTACACGTTGTTAACAAAATAGCATGCCTTTTATTTTGCTTACAAACTGCCAATTACATGATTCACAAGGAATTATTGTATATCACAGTGTCTTTCCTTTCTGTATAAAAATAGCTTTTCATTCACAGTGTTTCTTTCCAGATTCCACAAGATTGTGAGTGCTCAAGCCATCAGATATTCCCCAGTGCTAAGTAATGATTTATAAGCCTTCTGATTTGCTGTGGTCTAAAATGCACTTAGACAGAATATGAACAAAATCTGAAAATTGGTGTCTCAGCAGCTTGGGCAGCAGAGGTAGAGTTGGACTCTGTCCATGACATCCACTGGGAACACAAAGGTTTCCAAGGATCTGTTTTGCACTTTTGCTTCTGAGCAATCTGGGGTGCATTAGACTTTGAGTTGAAACTGGACTGCCTAGAGGAGTTTGTGGCAGGTGAGGCAGGAGTAGTTAAAATGAGAGAAGCAGGGGTGAAATTTAAATTTAGAGCAAAATCTAGGGCTCCTTCTTAACAGAAAACTACAGAATGTCACAAAATCTCTTTTCCTCAGGACCTGCAGTAAAAATTCTCTAGCAAGGCAATGGTACTGTACTCGGCAGAATGGGGAAAATACCACTCCACTTCTGTCACTGCCCCTGACACATTAGGGTACATCACCACAAAGAATCAGAAAATCTACAGTGCAATCCAGACTAGCCACAAATCACACCATTAATATATTGACATCATTCTCTTTTCTAGCCTTTTGACAACTCTCCTCCTCACAAAAGCAATAGGGAATTTTCATCAGCAATTTTTTGACACACACACACACACATAAAAAAAAAAAAAAAAAAAAAAAAAAAAGTCTGGTTCTGCATGATCTAAGTTCTTTGGTGAGGAGATTTTCATTTTTCACTGAGACCACTGATGTTGAACATGTTGTTTTGAATTCTTTGGCTGCCTGAACTGCTGCAGTATCTCTTGAAAGACGCAGTGCAGCTGATTTACCCTGAGGGCTGGATTATAACTTTCATAATTTAGCAATGCCTGAGCTCAGGCTGGAACATGATGGCACATCCCAAGACGTGGATCTAACAGAATTGAAACTCCCAGTCACCATCTTTTCTTCCCTGGAAAGTGTCCATCTGTTAAAAACCAATGAAACCAGTGCAAAATAATCAAATATTGATATCAACAAGATTTCAAATAAAAAATACCAAAACATTTGCATTCCTGGTGGAACTGATAATGACATGCATTGATTGAAACTTTAAAAACAAAAGTGGGATTTTCTAAGGAAACAAAACAAACATCAAGTACATACACAAGTAATTCATTAACAAACCATTTCACTACAGGGAGCTGTTGCAGGTAAATATGTATTATAACCAGGTGTCAATATTTTACCAAAGTTATCGTACCATAGGATGAGATGCCATTTGTCAGGGGAATATTATGAAGATAAAGTGGTAGAGGAGAGATCAAAACAGACACTTTCTTCTCCTTCAGAATCCAAACTGTGATCAAAGCCTTTTCTTTGGAAAATGATGAAATAAAACTGAATAGATTCCGAGAGAAAGGAGACGGTTGGCAGGTTGGCAGCAAATCAAGTCTGGGCAGTAACCACAAATGATCACAGGAGATAATTGCACAGACAGTGATCTGTATCCCCATCAAGGCAGATATTTGACGTATTGTCTCTACAACTGACAGACCTCAGAGTGCTGTCCTTTATACATTTTGGCAAAACTTGTGTCACTTGCCATGTCAATAAAGAATAAATGAGTTGGAAAGAGCTGAATCTTTCCAACTTCTCTCTCTTAAGAACCATCATAACAATATATTGGTCATATATACTTTTATAAACTTTATCGGCTTAAGCCACAAAACAAACCAAACAGATAATAGTAAATATTTCTGCTTTCATTCCACAAGGGAGTAACTAGGGCTGAGAGCAGGATATCACTTTTCCAGCTGTAGTGTTTTTAAGGGAATCTGGATGAGGTCTGAGTGGGCTTTAGACAGCAGAAGTCAGCTAAGGTAAATACCACACCATGGGAACAATATTTTTATAGGGTTTTTACTGCAACCCTGGGGATATGAAGGAAGTGCTCTCTCTTGGGGTGAAAGACAAATGCATGAGGAAGTTTGGGCTCTACCAGCAAAGAGACTGTTTCTGAGTATATCTATTAGCAATGTAGTGCACAATGTATAGAGTTGTACAAACAACTGCGTATCTGAAAGATCCTATACCTAATAAATTTATGGTCTTTGGATAAAAATGCTACACATCTCTGAGTGTAACTGCATTGAGATCTGAAGTTAATTCAGTTTTTCTTAGCAATGGTTGATGAATTGCAACTGGCTTAGACCCTGCTGGAAAAGTATTCTCTGTGCTGAGGAGTATTGCAGAGGGTCTGGGGTATACCCATAGGAGCAGACTGCCTCGATTATGTTATGTTTTTTCTCTTATCCTCACTGCAACACTGAAAGGCTTCAACAAGAACAAGTCCCCTATTAAAGTGACGATCATATAAAGGAAGCCTAGTATAAATAAGGAGAGAAAAGTGTAGGGTGAGATTTGTTACTACTGTCTTTTAGAGAAGGATTGAATCAGACGCTCGGACACCTCCATTTCAGTGGCTACACTCATGCAGTTGCTTGTACAAAGGTATTTAGAATAATTTGAGACACCTTAAAGGACCTTACCTCTTGGTTACCTGCAGTTGTTGGTTCAGAAGGCCACAAGTTTTCTAACAGGTCCTGTGTCATATTTGCCAAGCCCATGCAGATGTCTCAGACATCCTAGAGCCCCTCAGAGACCATATATGACTATGGGTGGGCAATTAAAATGAGCCCTGGATCTTTAAATTCCCCAGCTAAAGAGTGATTCAGCCGGCCAGCTATGGAGTGAGCTGAGGTGAGATGATGTGTGCTCCAGTATCCATTGACTGTATTGACTAGGGACTGGGTTCAGTCCATTGGGATGTCATCTGATATTTTATATACCCTAGAGTGTCTGATACAAAGCCTGATATGATGTAGCATTTACACATTTCTAGAATAGCAGATGGTAGGAAAGATGGGACATCTCAAATGGTACTGCATGCCTATGTCTGACCAGATGAGATGAGCTTTTAATTCTCTAGAGGTGCTTAGAGACTGAGTTGACATGCACTTACCTGACAATGCCTTACTTCAAATGTCTTAGTCTGGAGCTGTATCCCATCCAAAGGGCCCTCTTTAGTTTCTAGCTATCAGAATTTAGTACTTTATGAGACATCCTCCAGCTGCCACTTTCAAAAGATGTGTCTCCTGTTGGCTTCATGTCATCCTGTCCAACCCCACACAGATGTCTCGGGTCCCTCAACATCTCAAATTACACTAAAAGCCTCCATCTGGTTAGCTGAGTTGTGGAAATGTCTGTGGTGTGGTTGCCTACACTGACAGCACTAATGATCCAAGGTGTCTTTTATAGCCAATGGAAGAAAATTTGATTTTAGGATATGTTCCAGTTGGCTTATTTTAGAGTTTTACTTTAAAATGAGATATATCATAACCAGAGGAGCCAATTTATCTCAATTCATGACAAATGGAAGAGGACTAGCTCAGAAACAGACATTACACTCAGTCAGCCAAATCCCACCTCTTGGGAGTTGCCCAAACCATAGAGGGAGCTGCAAGCTGAGTTCCATCACAGAGACACAGTCACATCACTGACATTTCTTGGGCTTCTGTGAGTCCTAACCAAGCAACACAACTACCAGTTGCTGGGTTTTAGCTATGACACAAGTTTAAATTGAAACCTAAGTGCAAAAGGTTTATGGTGGTGAGTTTTAACATGCACCTGTGGTGGAGTAAGAACATAATCAGAGCTACGTGCACTTCAGTGCATGGTCAGCTGAGGTACAGCAACAGTGTGCCTGAGCTCAGAGCTGCTATTCTTGCTTTAACCCACCACCACCATTTTTTCAGTTAGTATTGCTAAGCTTTTCCAAGAGGTGCCATGGTAACAGGAATTCCTTCACAGATTATATAGTGTGCTATGCAAAGGGCTTGGCAGGTTTGCTGCTTTTAATATTCAAAGGATTATCTTCGAGGTTGCCCATATATTTTCAAATCCTTAAATCCCTTGACACCTGGACACTTTGTATGTAGGCCTAAACACATCATAATTTTGCTCCCAGACTTCAGAAAATCATTTAAAATACAGCAGGCATGAACAGCAAAAGACACCTCTATCAATTCCTCTGGCAGAGAGGTTATGAGATATGTACAGATGAAGATAGACAACGAAAAATAAGCAGAAGCAACCCAAAGTAAAGTATGGCTAAATTGAGGCATCAAGTCAGCAAAAGGAAGTTAGTGGTTTAGTATGAGAATAATGAATGTTGTTTCTAGCTGTGCATGCTCCTGTCTGGCATTGTTTCATTTAGGTAGGATTAAAGGTTTGTTCTGTGTATTCACAGGAATCACTCCACATTGTGCCCTGTCCCTTTCACCTTCTCCTCCTTGTACTGCATTCTCCTTCTGCTGCTCTTCATTCTTGTGTAGGCCTAGAGATCGCGGAAGACAGTCACAATAAATTAGATAAAACTTCCCCCCCCGAGGCTGTTACAAAAGCAATGATTTATGCAAGCCTAACAAATAGACACTTGGATACCATGGTGATTAGTGCTGCGAAAGAAAAGAAAAAACAAACAAACAAAAAAAAAGTTGGTTTTCCCTCTTTTATCTGATTTGTGATTTCTCTGGGGAATGTGTATTTTTGCTTATGCACGTACCATGTGGATAGGCAAGGGCAGAGACATGGTCTTTCTGAAATCCCTTGTGCTCACCTGAATTACGATCAGTATGGAAATTCAGAATAGTCTCAGCCAGCCTCACTTCCACCCTTATTAAGAGTCACAAGCACATTTCCTGAGTGGCAGTCAAATTTCCTGCACCAAATGTATTCCGCTGCTCAGACCTGTGTGGTAAGAGTAAATACTCTAATTTGTTAAGCCAAGCCTTCCACCACTGTCTCTTCCCCTCAACCCTGCCTGGCACTGTTATCTTCCCTGCGGGTTCATTGCCTCCTCTCACAGTCATTGCTGCACCTACTTATCTGCTGCATCAGCAGCTTGGAACAACCTTCTGGATCTTCTTGTCTATCCTCCACACTTGTGCTACTTAAGTCTCTCCCAGTAATCTACCTTGGCCACTTTCCTCCTTGCAGAAAAAAAGAAAAAAGAAAAAAAAAAAAAAAAAAACAGCCAGTATTCAGGAGGCTTACTTTCCCTTTCCTATTTCTTTACAATAGGGGACAGACTTCATTTTCAAAGTATATCTGCACAAAAACTCCCAATTTAAGAATGGGAAAACCTATTTACATCGAGCAATGGATCAGGGTGATGCCAGAGCTGCATCATGAATACATCAGTAACACAGAACAGTTACAGTTCACTTACCAAGAAAAGTATTGCCCATTATTTGGACTCTGCCATCCCTGGAGCCAGCAAGCCCCTTCTCCATTCACTGGGCAGCCCATTCCAATGCCTAACAACCATTTTGGCAAAGTTCTTCCTAATATCCAACCTAAACCTACCCTGTTACAACTTTATACATGTATGCTCTTTGCCTTTGTAACTGGTCAATAATTTCAATACTTTCTGTTACAGTCCACTCAGCATTTAGAGTATTTTTTCAAAAAAAAAAAAAAAAACTGAAGGAACAACACATACATATATATATATTTACACATATCAGGTATCACCTTTCTGTTTCGGAGCTGTAACACAATAACTGTAACACAGCTGTAACACACTGGAATTAATGGAATAACAGCCTAGCTCAAATCATTTGAGGTTCCTCCAAAACATACTTGAACACTACTGAGGAGGACATGAACCAACTGACTTCAGCACTCCTCAGTTGCACCTACACTTCTCCAGCTAAAGGTGCTGTATCATTAGAGGAAAGCTGGTTAGAAGTCAGGTGAGCACCTCTTACCAACAATAGCTAAGGAGATGCTCTCACCTTGCAGAACAAGATGGCAGAATGTCTCAGGATGAAAACTTATTGTACATAAGTTAGTTTTTTGAGCATTTATTATATTACTTCTATGCCAGACAAAAGACTCTGGTTTTAAAAAGTATTCCATGGATGACTGCTGAGGAGTACAGGGATTAAATCAGGCAGTTTGATAATGCAGGCATTAAATCAGGCAGTTTGATTAAAGTCTATTTTTCCATAGGTGTAGACTTCTAAATTGTTTGACAGATTCAGCTTACTTCTGCAGGAAGCATGTCCTGTATGCATTTACTCCTCATAATAGTTTAGGTAAGAAGCTAGACTCAAACTGTAATTACAACACTGCAAAATAGTTCTGCTGTAACATACGCTAATACCTATGTAAAGACAGAAACTGCTGGCTTCACTCCAGCTTCAAAACTGACATCAGGCATGAGAAAAAACTTCTGAGTCTCCCAAGGCATTTTCCAGGCTACTAGAGGTTTCTGGTCTACCACAACTGTGAAGAAATCCCAGCTTTATAAGAAGAGGCTAATTAGGCCTCACTTTCCATGACACTGATTATCTCCATCTGCCCCCAAAAGAAATGGCTTGCTTAGAGGACAACTCTGAAAATCCTAGTATCCTAGTCTTGAGGATCATCTCCCCATGAAAAGTGCAATGGTTTACTTTTTTTTTTTTTTTTTCCTAAGCAGTGGGTTATATTATATTAATTTGAGTTACTAAGGACTTGACTAAAATCAATGTAAGCTGTACTTCTGTGTAATGATTTCATTCTTATTAAAAACATGCTTTTACTATGTTCATGAAGCTTCTTCTATATTTTATACCTTAGAGTCTCTAAAGGGCTCCAAGATGCACAAAGGAAAGGTAACATTTATCTTTGTTTCCTGTTCTTCTGCAGTAAGTTACTCATCATCATATCGACCTATGTTACGTAGCACTATTTCTGCAGTCTGAGCATCGCACAATGCACCTGGGAAGCAGAGAGCAAATTTCTTTCCCATCTACCTACAGAGAATTGAGCTTGGAGGACAGCACTAAGCCCACACTGTACCAGAGCTGGGTCCTGCACTGAGCTCACCAGCTGCTAACCCATGAACCATTCCTCTTCACTCACCCTATAGCTCTCTCCTTATCCCTACAATGTACCTGTCTCAGCTCTAAAGGAAACATAAAAAAGAACACATTGTGGGGCTGGAACATCCACAGATCTGGTCACTCCAAGACTAAAAGCAGGCCAGAGCACCCGCTGCTCCTTCCATCCATCTCCATCCATTCTCCACCCATCTTCCAAAGAAGGAAAAGGGCTTCTATAACACAGAACCACTTCCACAAACATATTTTCAGCAAAGTTTCACCCCTCCATTCAAAGTGCTTTGTTAAGTCAGATACAGGAGTTGATGTTTCAGGGTACCTAAGTGCTAATGCAGTCTGAGTGGTGCGAAATTCTCCTATGGCTGCCAAAGGAGTTGTGTGAAAACCACTACAGTAGGAGAAATATATTGAATGCAGCAGGGGGCAGGAAAGATGAATATGAAGTTCAAACTGAGAGGAAATGGTCCAGTGACAGATTTTAAACTGCACACAGAGCATTTACTCTCCTTCTTTCTTCTTTTGAGACCTCAAAGAAAATCACACTTGATTTTTTATTTCTTTTTTTTTGCAAAAGCATTATACATGAAAGGAGGCATGACCTACCAAATTTTATAGCTGTCCAGAGCAAAATACCTATATATATATACTCATATAAACATATACTGTATGATAGGGAGACCTCTTGCTGTTTTGTTTTGTTTTGTTTTGTTTTGTTTGAATTAAAACAACCTGTAATACTGTGAAGCATTAAAGCTCTCATCTGGAGATACAGTGAGGATAGAAAATGAAGAGGGGGAATCTGTAGGCAGATTTCTGACAAAAACTGCTGTTTATATCCAGGCAAGGCTAGTAGGCGAGTGCCAAGATTCCTGTAAGATTTTCCAAACTTGGTGCCCACAGTTTGGCTCCCACATCCATCGCTTGGCACCTTTTTGGAAGCACAGAGCAGCCTGGCTGCACTCTGAGATGTGCAGGGATGAGGCAGCTGACACTGCCGTGCCTGTGCTGTAAACCTCCCTGGACACACGTCTGCCTCTGTCGCTGTCTTGCATAGATGTGCTTCGTTTAGACACTGGGGCTGGTGGCATGAATTAATTTACTTCTACAGCATAAACAGAGAGCAAAACCCAAAATGGGAGGCATAAGTGGCTGTACACCACGTCCTGATCAAAGCATCCACACAAATACAGCTCAGTTCTGCAGGATGCTACCAGATGGAGACTATGGTAATTTTAGAGGAAAAAAAAATATATATATATCATTTTGCAAGTTGGGTGTATACATTTAAGTTTGCATTTGGCAGAGCTGCAGACCTTATCAGTCTAAAATGTTCCACCTAGAGTGGCACTCCTCAAAAATAAGCCTTTGCTTCTATCTTTCCACTGCCCACTCTTTACTAGAGCTGAGAGCTTGCGTGGGGTTTGGGGCGGTGGAGCCATCCACCTCCTGCAACATGCAGAAGAGGAAAACAGTTTTCCTAACAGAAAGAGGAAATTCAAGAAGGTTGAGAGGAATGTGCAGGGCATAGCACTTTTAGCCACCTCCCCACCTGGCTAACCCAGTGTTTTCCAGGTCTGGTTTCATTCAACTATTTGTAACATTTCTGTTGGTCTCAGATAGAAGGCAAAACACCTCTGTCACCGAGTTTTCCCGAATAAGTTGTTCACAGAGGATTCCATCCATTTGCATGCAACAAACACTCATGTCTGTAATTTAATTGAACTATTTTTTCTCCCAAAGGTTAAAAAGCAAAAACCAAAACAATATGAAGAAAGATTATTTCTATAATCAAACACTCACAAGAGTCTCAGATGGCATGTTAAGTACTTTGAGAGACAGGCAGGCTGCATCTGAAATTGTCCTGATACCATGCCCACGGCAATGCCTTCAAGCTTGAATTTCCTGGCAATTTTCACCACCTGGCCTTTAGGTCCAGCTGTGCCCATATCCTGAGTCTGCTCTGGCCAGGCTACCAAGGGAGGCCTCAGCAATAGTTACCATTACCTGGCCAGCCCCACCCCTTGTTCAGGCAGTCCACCAGCAACAGCCACCTCGGTAAGGACACCACAGGCTGAATAGGGTACCTAGTCCAAAATTGTGGGAGCAGTCCCACAGGACCAAGGGCAGTGCGGTGGGCAAGAGAAGAAGCACCCCTGCCTTGGTCAGAAGATGCTTCAAGGAGTCCTCAGTAAGAGCATAATATAAGAAATAAAAACCTGTTCTGATCAGTAAAGAAATATTCCATGTGACACAGCAAAATAGGGAAAAAAATAATAATAATAAAAAAATAAAACAAAAGTCACTCCAAGACTGGTAGGAGCCAAATGGAGACACGAAATATTCCCTGCCTCGGGTCCTAGTGCAGAGTCAACAACACACATGACCTTATATTACAACACGCATGACTTTCCACTGCTCTGAGTCATAAGAAATCACAAGGGCTCATGTCACAGATGATTCCTTCCAGGACATTCAGACTTCTGGAGATCTGTGTCACCATGAGGATTCCCACACCTGAGCATCACAGAGCCAACATCGTTCTAAACCCCACAGGCACCCAAAACCCCAGTGCAGCAGCAAGCTTCTCTCACCTACACTTTCATGCCCAATGTGACAGTTGAGTGGCTGTGTCCACCTGGCAGACAACACCATGCTCCTTGCCATATTCAGTGCTAATGCAGCCCTCTGACTGCACTCAGAGATAATGGCTATGACAAAAGGACACACAGGGATGACTCTTACCAGCTTCTGCAGTGTTGATGCCTTCAGATTTGAAATGGCCTAAACAAGATCCAGCCCTGGGTCTCTAGTACACAGTGTTACATTATGATCAGAAGCATAAAGGCTGTGCCTGATTCTAAGATTTCTGAGTTTAGGCAAGAAGTGCTGAGATGTCTACATTCAAATGTAGTGCTTCCTGCTACATGCTGAGACAAGGACAGGAGCTGGGAGCTCAATGTAACAACAGGGAAAAACCCTTCCCCACCAGTGGCTTCAACCCACAGAATCCATGGCCACTTCTTTCTTCCTTCCCTACACTGGAAACCTGCCACGAGATGGTAAAGGCAGTGTACCAGTGTTGTGAAGATATACACTTTTTGCTGCAAAGCTTTCAAGGCGCATGCAGAAACCCAAGTGTCTGACCAGTTGGCATTTGCGAAGCTGGGATTTGCAGAAATAATCTGTTAGGAAAAGCAGAAAAGGAAAATGCTTTCTAATTTTATCTGAACACACATGAAAGGGAATGGATCCTGGTTAATAAGAGATCACAAGGGAGCACTGAGGAGATTTAAGTCATTATTTGCCCCTGAATCCAGCAGAGACCTTCTCATCACAAAACAGCATTTGATGTAGCAGAGAGGGCTACTAAAAGCAGATGTTTGGTGGCATGGGTCAGTCTGTACTGGAGACTGCTCACAACCGAGTGGGTTCATCACACTGGTCATTAAAAATCACAGCAGGTCCCCAAAACAGCTTCAAAACAATCTAATCTCACCTTTCTTGGAGGTCATCCCTAGACCTTTTCCTATCATCTGCCCTTCGTCTTCCTGCCATGAGTTTGGCAGCAGGCTGCAGCTTGGCTTTTCTGACCAGTTCTGCTCTTTGCCGTTGTGTATGTCCCTCCAAGGTAAATCCAGACTCAGATGACCTGGTGTCGTGGTTTAACCCGGCTGGCAGCTAAACACCACGCAGCCGTTCGCTCACCCTCCCCCCTCCCTCTCTGGGACGGGGGAGAGAAATGGAAAGTGAAGCCCGTGAGTTGAGATAAAGACAGTTTAATAAGACAGGAAAATAATAATAATAATAATAATAATGATGATACAATGGTGATAATACGAAAGTAATAATAGTATGTACAAACAAGTGATGCACAATGCAATTGCTCACCACCCGCTGACCGATGCCCAGCCTAACCCCGAGCAGTCCGGCCCCCTCCCCCCGGCTAGCCACCCCTATATATTGTTTAGCATGACGTCAGATGGTATGGAATACCCCTTTGGCTAGTTTGGGTCACCTGTCCTGGGTCTGTCCCCTCCCAGCTCTTACTGCACCCCCCAGCCTGCCCGTTGGCAGGACAGAGCAAAGGCTGAGATGTCCTTGGCTTAGTATAAGCACTGCTCTGCAACAATTAAAGCATCGGGGTGTTATCAGCACTCTTCTCATTCTAAGCCAAAACACAGCATTCCACCAGCTACTAGGAAGAAAATTAATTCTGTGCTAACTGAAACCAGGACACCTGGGCTTGATTCAGTTGCTGCATATAGGCATTGTTTATCATTTTTACATGCCCTGAGATATCTGAAGCATCCCTATAGAGGTGCTATATATGTTACAGAACCAAACAGTGGCACATTCCCTTCTGCAGTGGCAGAGAAAGGCTGGAGAGCAGACTCCAAGAAACTCCAGTGGCACGGGATGCTCGTGTTTAAGAAGCTGAGTCACATCCCACATCTGTGCTGCTTATAATAGGAACTTAGGCCCTGGCCACATGAAGGCAGATGCATTAAAGCCCCTGTCATTAAAATGATGGTACTCTATTTATGTAGCACCTGGGAGAATGTAGATGAAAAAGATGTTATCAGACTGAAACAAGTGGTCTGACATTCTCCACTGTTTCTGGTTTTCCCTCCTCCCACCCTGTGTCTGAGCATTAGCAAGTCTGAGCAGGATAACAAAGGGCTGTCCTATTTACCATCTGTGCAGGAGAAATGCTGTGAACCTTTGATTAAATGGGAACTGCAAAGTATGACATTGTTCTTGCATGTAGTTACCAGGGAGAACATTAACTGCTCAACTATGAGTTAAATGATAATGAAGCTGCACTGAATTTCAGGACTAGAAAATGGATTGCCTGTTGCTGTTGCTGGCTTCTTGGCCATTATCAAAATGCTGCATTTTTAGACATCATTAATGCCAAATACTTTCATTTTCCTCCTATACCTTTTCTCTTCCATTATATTTCTATTTACTAAGGGCAGCTGCCTTACACATTTTAAAAGCAGCAAAATAATCACATAGTGGTGCAGCTGTTTCTTCCATTTCCCTCTCCAAGCTGGACCTCTGAGCTGCTCATCCTTGCCTCCATTACCCTCAGTGTCCCTTATTTTCCTCCCGAACTGGAAGAAAATGACATTTTACTGTTATCTTTATCACTCCCCCAGTAGAACAGAAGATCTCTGTGGGCATCGGTATTTTCTGTGTCCATGTAACTGAAGTCAGGGAGCACCCTGATTTTTTGGGTAAGGACTCTGGCAGCAAACTGATTCCTTCAGTCGGCAGTTTAAAACTCATAGCAGAGTAGATGCCTCAGATCATCTCCTCCTAAAACTGAAATCAGAATCTTTCTGATCTGGAAGAAACTTTTTTAGAAACTTTCTTTTGTCACTTCTTAAAATATATATTTTTTTTCTGATTTTTTTTTTTTTGTCCAGGTGCATTAACTCACTGTAATTAGAGCTTTCCAGCTTACTAAGCCTAGGAGTCCCCATTTTGGCTCTGCATGAAAGCAGATAGAGACACAGATAGCTCTAAAGTAGTGCTTCTGTGTAACACTTTCACCTAGCCATTTTCCACCCCAGAGGAAAATGTTTCTAAGCAAAGAGTGTTACAGCATGACACACAAACTGTGATCTCTGGAATGAAATGTTACATTTTATTAACCTCAGCCATAAAGCCTCCCTGTGCTGGCAAAGAAATTATAATGCTCTAACAAAAAGAAGTTTTTAACCAGTATTGTCAGAGAGGTGGTAGCTTTAGGAAGGTGAAATAACCTCCTAATAGAACTCTACTGGTGCTAACAAATTGTAATTTAGATACTGTAAACACCTGCCCACTGCTGTATTTTGTTTTTGCCTTTGAAACAGTATGGACCGTCTTCCTCTGGGTAAAAGAACAATGACACTTGATACTACAGTCTCATTACAGAACATTACTTTCACATATTACTAGCACACCTATATATATGTACAATCAGAAAAGGTATCAATTGAAACATAAACATGGCAAAGTTTTCCAAATTCTGGCAAGTGTTTAACAGTTATTTAAGTCTATTACTATTAATGTCCATGACTTGGGGAGCATAGTAGGAGTTGGTAATCCTGGTTGAAGTGCTCCCATATCTTCCATGACTTCATTAATTTTTCTCAGATCATACAACAGTCTCCATTTTCCATTCCTTTTCTTGATTACAACACCAACCATGGGGCTTGTTGACACCCCATAGCCACACTCCCACATCTCTCCCTTCTTTATTAATATCAACCATCTTCTCAACACGAATTATTACTCCATATATCACATTTCCAACATAAAATCAAGCAAAACTCAATTCTGATTTGGACTGAACACTCCTCTTCCACTGTTTTTGGAGATGTTCAAATCCAAGGTACTGGTTCAGGCCCATTTGGGAGAAAACATAAGGAAGGATTTATCGAGAGCTTCTATTAGAGGAATTGGCAGCAAGACTGGCAGGATCCTTCTGCTGTCACTAAACTTTGACAAGCTGGCAGGAAGCAAACATAGCTGTGATCAAATGACAAAACAGAGAAGCTCCTATTTTTCTTTTTATCAGTAAATTGTGTATTATAGGCCTGAAAGGCACCCAAGGAACAGTTCCTCTCTGAAAATCACTGCTTTTCACAGATCATGCTGCTTTGTCCCTGCAGAGACTGCAGTAGACAGAAAAGTCCTACCCCATCCTATCCTCCTATCCTGCCCCATCCGCTCCCTGTGTACAGAGCTTTCAAAGGCGGGTGGTGTATGAACATTTGAAAGTCAGTCACCTAGGCTGGAAATCCCAAACTTGTATCTTTCTGATACAGTCCAAGTAAGACAATGAGAGGTGTTCTCTAGGTCCCTGGTGTAGAAGTTAACCCCAGCCCCAGAGGCAGGGTGGTCTCCCCACCTCCTTTCAGTGAGAGCCACCAGCTTGGGAAAGCTCTCTGGGGTTGCACAGGCTGAGCTCCAGCACTCTTTCACTCATCCTGGCCAAAATGCTCCTCCTCAGCCTTTGTGTTTGCTCCGATCTTCCCAACTCTTTGCTCCTGTCGTGGTTTAACCTGGCCAGCAGCTAAACACCACGCAGCCGTTCGCTCACCCTCCCCCCTCCCTCTCTGGAACGGGGGAGAGAAATGGAAAGTGAAGCCCGTGAGTTGAGATAAAGACAGTTTAATAAGACAGGAAAATAATAATAACAAAATAATAATAACAATAATAATAATAATAATAATAATAATACAATGGTGATAATAGGAAAGTAATAATAATATATACAAACAAGTGATGCACAATGCAATTGCTCACCACCCGCTGACCGATGCCCAGCCTAACCCCGAGCAGTCCGGCCCCCTCCCCCCGGCTAGCCACCCCTATATATTGTTTAGCATGACGTCAGATGGTATGGAATACCCCTTTGGCTAGTTCGGGTCACCTGTCCTGGGTCTGTCCCCTCCCAGCTCTTACTGCACCCCCAGCCTGCCTGTTGGCAGGACAGAGCAAAAGGCTGAGATGTCCTTGGCTTGGTATAAGCACTGCTCTGCAACAATTAAAACATCGGGGTGTTATCAGCACTCTTCTCATCCTAAGCCAAAACACAGCATTCCACCAGCTACTAGGAAGAAAATTAATTCTGTTCTAACTGAAACCAGGACAGCTCCTCTTTCCCCTCTCCATTTTCTGCCCCCCTCTGATATACGCTCTGCACAATCTGCTTTTTGTGGGTCCTTCTCTTCTCAGTAGCATGAGAAAAACAAACATAAACACATGGGTTTGTGGGCAGCAAAACAGATAGCCTAGCTCCTGGCTCCTGTCCTTACTCACTTCCATGTTTCATCTACCTTTACTCCACTGCATAACTTGTGCAATCACACTGCAACGTAAATTCTTTCTATCAACAAATAGATGCCAAGGTTTGATAGTCTGCACATATGTGACAAATTGGGCGAGTTGTTCTCTCCTATTGCATTCTGAACTCCCATACCACAATTTAGAGGAGTTAGTCTTAACTCCCATGTACCTCCACAGCCTGTCACATCCTCTGTTTCCTCTTTTAGTCCTTTAGATTAATCTAAAAGCAGTCTTTTGGTGATCTCCTCCCTCTGTCCTACATCTCCAGGTGGCTGTGAAGTTAATTGTCATGCCAAAGGCTTCAGAACCTGTTATTTCCCTCTTTAGCCTCTGCAACGTCTCCCATATTCATCTTCTTAGAGAGACAGCACAGCGCCATAGGGGTTGAAACCAGCATCACCTTTTCTAGTCCAACCGTGGAGAGGCACTGCAGTGCACAGAAGAACACTTTGAGCTTACCTGCCTTTTCAGACCTGCTGCATACAGCATTATGTACAAGAAAATCTATAAAGTGAAGCATCAAAAAATGCTAAATAAAAAAAGACCAGGGAGCCAGCTCAGACTCCAGACCCCTGATTCTCCCCACTGCCCTGGCCCTGTTTTGCACCATTCCTGCTAGCTGTTTTCTAGGCAAATCTCCTGCAGACAGCCACTAAAATGTTGAGCCTTTTTTATAGCCTGGTTCTTGCTCAGGATGCCTTTACTTAGGCAGTGTATCCTCCCGGGAGCCATGAGTCCTCCAAGAGCTATAATTTGCAGTGGGAATGGGCAAGTTACAGGTCTAGGCTTAAGCAAACAGATAGTCAGTGGAATCTGTATGCAAATTTACAAAGACTCCAGGCAAAGCCCCTGCACAGAGGCAGACTGTTGCAAAGTGGCTATTAGGATGACAAGACATTTATTCCTCTAACAGAGCACCTCATTCAACACAACTCTTTCTGTGACATGTTGTCATTGTTACCAGACAGTGCTGACATTGCTTTAAAGCAATTGCCTTCAAATACATTCAGCTGCTGTCTGAGGGAAATAATAACTCAAATTCAGTAGTGATTACAGTACCTACCTCTAGCTCATTGCAGGGGCTACTAAAATCAGAAGGATTGGGAAATTCATAAACTTTGCACCACAGTATCCAAGCAGCAATAGAGAGCTGCCTTCAAGTAAATACATAAATACCAGCTGACAACCCCACTCTTTCTGAAGGCAGTGGCACACCTCTTATGTTATGTGCGCTGCAGAATTACTGGATTAGTAATAGCATAGTGTTATCTATTTTAACAGTCTGTAAAAAATATTCAGCAATTTGGATGAGGGAGGCTGAAAGTTGTCCATGTATCAGAGTAACAAAAGCATAAATAATACAGCAGATTGATCAGCTTGTGAGCAATGATTTCCAAAAATCAACAAAAGACCCAAGATAGATTAATCAGTTTTGTTTCACAAAAAGATGTTTCAAAAAGAACGTGATGTGAAGGAAATCTTGTGAAGCTAAGAACACATCTGGAAGTCTAGGAGGGAAAATAAGTTTTTTGTTTGTTTGTTTGTTTGTTTGTTTTTCATGATAGATGGGGACAAAAGACTGGGTAGGGACACATCATATATTTGCACTGTATGTTTCCGTGTTACTTGTCTACATAACAGAATTGTCTGTGAGCTGTGGAACCTTTAGAATGGGCTTCCCTCAGGAGCTTCCTGTCTTTTTCGGCAACACATGCAACTCATTGCCACTGACATTGTCTGCTCATTCCACTCCTATCACTTGCTTTCCTTGGGCAAAACTGACCAGTTCTGCAGTCCTTTGCACTGATAGAGACATTTCTGAATTACCCATCACTGAACCATCATGGTTGAACATTATCCATGCCATGGATGCCAAACCAGGATACATTGAACAGTCTATATTAGCTTGGACATTTCCACAGAAATGCAGTTGGTTTTTTTTCTGGAATATCTGCTTAAATATGGTGCACAGCTGACATTAACACATCTGTGAGACTCAAGTTGGTCTGACACGACAAGCAGGTCCCTGGCTTTTGAAACTATGACCGTGGTGCAGAAAGCCAAGGTAGAGTCAGCTGTTGGCTTAGCACATACCTGCCTTTCAGAGCCAGAAAGTCTCTGGAGCTCTAGGCTCATCTTTTAAGGTCTTCCTGACCTTTGAGGTCTCCAGTTGTCATTAACACTACCAAGGATGCATTTTGCATATGTTGAAGAACCATTCAATGACTTCACTTTACCATGGACATGTAAAAATGCAAGGTTGAATTTGCAAGTGTGAAAACGTTAATGCCTCACTTCCAGCATGGCATTAAGTAACAGACAATGTAAAGTCACATTTTGCACTGTTTAATGCATACTTTTTACAGAAGATTAGTGCCATGTTTCATTTCATTTATCACCTCTTCCTCTCTCATTTGATATATTTAGGTTTTTGCTATGCAGTGGCTTGTAGTAAACCCAAAAAATCCCTGGTGAGAACAGGCTGACTGATAAGGTAGAAGAAGAAGGTTATCACAAGGACTGGTAGAAGTTTAAGCTATAACTGCTGGGTAGGTTGTACCTGTCTCTGAAAAACTGTATGGAAGCTAACAAGGAATAAATAAGTATGTGATAAATAATATGGGCAGTTCAGGATTATTTGTGTCCCACAGAAATAAATGGAAATAGGGGGGAGAGATATGAAAATACATGTAGAAGACTTTTAATGAACAATGGGCTACTTCTTAACATCTTATTGAGTCCTCTAGCTCTAGCAGGAAATTCAGCTGGAGACCAGAACTAAATGGCAAGTTGAACTGCTTAGAAATAGCTATGATTAATCTCAAGTGAGATTTTATCTAGTGGTCAGGGTGAGGGAGGCTAAACAAGATCTTTATGTTTCCTATTCTGCAAGGTCTATTGCTGTCTGAAAATCAAAAGATCTGCAGCAGAAGCAGTACCTTGGTACAGCCAGTCCTGGAGAGCTTTCCTGCTAGCTCACCTCAGTGAAGGATTCTGTCATAAACACAGAAGTCAAAAGCTTTGGTGACTGCATTCAGCAGACTTTGAGGCCATCAAACACCCATACAAGAGCCTGCAAAGCCTCCAAAGAAGGCAAAGCATGCTAGGTGTGCATGCTTACTGTCAATCTTCAATAAATGATAAGGCACAGACTATCAGGTATCACGATCTAATCATTTCCATAATTATCAGGTATGGGTGAATGCTGCTAATGCTTTCTTCCTGAGGGGTAATTATCTCTTGGAACTGGCTTCTTGCTTATACAACTAGCTTCATTTTTGGTAAGAAAAGGACTAACCTGCTTTGTGCTTAAATAAATGACATCTGCCATTCAGCACATTAAGCAGCAGCTCTGGAATGAAATGGATTCGTAATTTACAAAGATTTCTCTAGTTCTTCAAAGCTAGTCACTGGCTCTGCCAAAGGTAGCCTAGAATCTATTATTTTTTTTCTTATAATCTGATTATTCCCAATGTAAATTACTGACTAAAAGTTTCCCTCCCTTAGGAAAATGTATGAGTCTTAAAGGGAGTGAAGAAAAATGTAAAAGAAACTGTATCTAGCTAGTTTGGAACCAAACTTCAAACAGCTTGAAATCCAAGCTTGTTTGGCTTCAGGATTTTCATTTGTGCTCATCCTTTATAGGCTGTATTCCTCCGTTTCATTGAAAAAAAAAAAAAAAAAAAAGAACAGAGGCAATTTGGACTAGAATATGCCTTCTTGGAAACTATTTTTAAAATGACCCTTAAGGAAGAGGGATTTCTTGCTGCGCAATTTGCAAGATGAGTGCATTTGAAGCAATTCACTGACAAAACAGCATGATGAAAGTTGGCAGTGAGTGATTGACTTCATGCTAGCTCATAATGTCAGAAGCAGCTCAGGTAACTATAAATATGTTATTCTAGAAGAATGAATATAAGAGATAATTAATTTGCAGAGACACTATTTTTTCTCCAGTTGCACACATACACACACAGCTGAGAAATACTGGAGAGAAAGAGTTGGGAGAGAACTCCCCCAGGGGAAAACTGTTCCCATAAAAATGAGCCCCAGACTCTTTACTTTGGGCAGGCTGGGAGCAGTCGATAAAGAGACCACAAGAGACCAACACAAACGAGGGCTGATGCATGTGTCCCAGTTGTCTCTTCCAATAGGTACGCTCTAGCCACACAGCAGTTCTTGAGACAGGGCAGTTCCATAGCTGTGGGGATGACACTGGTCATAAGTGCTAGTAGGAACAGTACAAGTTTTACCGCTAATCACATCCCACGGAGAGAACAGGAAAATTTTTTTGTGGAAGATTTCTACAAGGAAGCAGCAGGGCCATTGCTGCTTCCCCCTGAAAAAGAGGGAAAGCTGCTTCTCACCAGCTGCCACAGCCAAGGTAGCATCAGAAAAAGAGGAGATCAACTCATGGCATTCTCATAAAATCTGAAAGCCACTTAATCAGAGAATCATACACCTCCCACTAGACGAGGTTACTCAAACAGCCTGGCCTTAAACATTTCGGGGGTTGGGCATTCACAACTTCTCTGGGAAACCTGTTGCCTCACCACCCTCTGAGTAAAAAATTTCTTCCTCATGTCTAAACTAAACTTACCTTCTTTTATTTTAAAGCCATTCCCCCTTGTCCTGTCACTGCACTCATAGACAAAGAGTCCCTCCCAGCTTTCCTGTAGGCTGTAGGCTGTATCTTCTAGTTAGGTATTGGAAGGCTGTTGTAAGGTCTCCCTGGATGAACAGCCCCAGTTCCTTCAGCCTGTCTTCACAGGAGAGGTGCTCCAGCCCTCTGATCAACTTTGTGGCCCTCCTCTGGATCAGGTACAATAGGCCCACATCCTTTTTGTGCTGGGACCCCAGAGCTGAACACAGGGCTCCTGGTGTGGTCTGATGAGAACAGAGCAGAGGGACAGAACAGAACAATCCAGATGCAGGACCTTGCTCTTGGCCTTGTTGAGGTTCTCCATGAGGTTCTCACAGTCCCACCTCTCAGGCCTGTCCAATCCCTCTAGATGGCATCTATTCGCTCCAGCATGTCAACCTTAATCCAATAACGCTGTAACCCTATCATACAATCCCACCAAATTCGTCAGGCATGATTTGCCTTTAGTGAAGCCATGTGGGCTGTCACCAATCACCTTTCTGATTTTTATGTGCCTTAGCATATCTTCCCAGAGGAAAAATATGCTGTGCCATCACCTTGCTCAAAAATTCTTATAATATCAGTCCCTCAACCAGTAAAAGTCAAGTGTTTGAGTTTGTGTGTACTTTATGTCATTGAAAGTTTGCTGTGGTATTTTTTCTTGTCTAAGATAGACCTTCAACCAGAAAATTCAGAGACTTGCTCCAACCCCCTCTGAAGTGCCAACAGAATTTGGAACATGTAAATTACAGCTGGCTTCTTGATAGTTCAAGAAAAATAAACTGTTTTCTCAGAAAGAAATTAGCCACTGATGAATTTGATTCTGTTTGTCTCTCTAATCTAAGGTGTAAGAGAAATCTCTTAAGTAACTCATTAGAATAGGAAGCAGAGTGAAATACTCTGAAATGTAGCTTGTGTACTACACTGATCCAACTCAAAAGTAAAAGGTTTGTAATTATTTTCAACAACAGAAGTAAAATTACTAATCTGAATGCTTCCCATGTCCTTGTGAAATATCCTCTGTTATGTATCCCAGTCTTCTTCAGTAGATAAGGAAAGAAGAAAAGACTTCTGCTAATTAAAATGGCCCAGTCAGAACAGAGTCAATAGCAGAAGTCAAATTAATAGCAAGGGAGGGAATACTGATTTAAGACCCTCCAAAAGACTAATAAATTCAGCAAAAAATCAGGTCATCTCACTTCTCACCCCCACCAGTCTGTTTCAGAATTTTTAAGCAATCACTGCCATTTTTTCTTTTACTCATTAAATAACACATTTAAAGAAGTCTGTTTCATATCCAGTCAGGGAGATAAATTGTCTAGTTACTACAGCAGGAGATTCAAGACTTGTCCAGTTTCGGGGACTTCAGATGCCCCTTTTTACCCTCCTTGCTGTGATTCAGCTTTTCTATTTATACTATGGGTATAATATTTAGTCACTTTTCAGAAATGTTATGAGGCTGATTCTGTTAGTGTTTGTAGAATATACTGAGAATTGACAACAGAGACCTACAAATACATATCACATGGTGGACGTGGATGGAAGGGAACTCTGGGGACCATCTACTCCAATGCCCTGCTCAAATCAGGGGGATCAGGTCTGTAACCAATTGGGTTTTGAATATCTCCAAGAGTCTCTTCAGAGCCTCTGTGGTAAACCTGTTCCAGTGTTTGACCACCCTCATTGTGAAAAAGCTGTTTCTTATGTTTAAGTGGGATTTCTGAGGATTTTTTTTTTTAAATTTCAGTTTGTGCCCATTGACTCTGGTCCAGTTACTGGGCACCATTGAGAAGAGTCTTGCTCTCTCTTGTTACCTCCAATCAAATATATATACACATGGAGAAAAAAAATAAAAATAAAATAAAATAAAATAAAATAAAATAAAATAAAATAAAATAAAATAAAATAAAATAAAATAAAATAAAATAAAATAAAATAAAATAAAATAAAATAAAATAAAATAAAATAAAATAAAAATAAGCCTTCTTTTCCCCAGACTAAAGAATCCCAGCTATATCAGCCTCTCCTCATACGACAGATACTCCAAACTGTTAATCATCTTGGCCCTTTGCTGGGCTTGCTCCAGTAAGCCCATCTTTTTCTACTATCTGGAAGTACTCAGTACTCAGATGTGTCTCATCAGTGCTGAGCACAGAGAAAGTATCATATCTCTTGACCTTCTGGTTAAGCTCTTCCTCAATGCAGATGAGGATGCTGTTGACTTTCTTTGCAAAGTAGTGTCTAACGGTCAATTTGAGCTCTACCAGAACCCACAGATCCTTTTTTGCCAAGCTGCTTTCTAACCAGTCAACCCCCAGCAAGTGCTCGTGCCTCGTGAAGAGATTTCATCTCTTTGTCTGTGAGAGTGCTAAGGGAGGTAGTGTTGAAAGCTTAACTAAAGTCAAGATAAACAATAGCAACTCTTCTTCCCACATCCACCAAGCTAGTCATCTCATTGTAGAAGGTTGTCGTATTTTTCAGGCATGAATTCCTCTTTGTAAATCCATGCTAACTTCTCCCAATCATCTTCTTGTCATTTATATATATCTTTGGAAATGGTTTCCAGGAATATGATGTACTTGTTACTATTTCATCACAATATATGCATGATGAATGTGAAGTTTTCTTCTATAAGGATGTGTGTGTATATATATTATCATCACACACATATCTGCAAAGCCATAGGTGGTAAAAAGTAGAAACTAGTCAAGGGAAAGTATGAAAGTTGAAATTTGTAAAGGCAAATTGCTGATGCACACGCTAGGCTAGAAGGTGTTATGTATAATTAGTCTCCTGTTAAAAACATACACGATTCTATTTGTTCTATATTCTGTTGTGTTGGATAATCTCAAGGATGAGTTTTAGTCATCTCCTAACAACAGCTTTCGCTTCTCCGGAAAGGCCCAAGCTATCTTGCTTGCATGTCTTTCCATTGAAGTATTTGTATTTAAAGGAGAGGAAAATAGCTGCAAGGTCTGTCTTTTTTCCAGTCCTCGGCATGAGAAAGGACTCCTTCAGCAGTGTCTTTTTCCCCTCATCTGGTCAATGAACTTTCCTATCTATTATCCGTGGTCTTTACCCATTAAACTCCAGTCCAGTAAATCACTTTGATTTTGACATTCGTTGTCTTTTGAACAAATCCTCCAGGGTAGAATCAGAGCTTTGCTTTCTAATTCTGGAAATCTAGTCACATAGAAAGGTTCTTCTAACTTGTATGACAATTTTGGGACTGTATGCATAGAACTTTATTCTTTTGGACATAAGGGTTTTAATTCTATGTCTGTGGCAGACGGTATAACTCCATTTGGTGCACAGGCATGTCTGCTGCCCTCATACCTCCTATGTTGGGCTGAATCTCCAAATAATTGTAAGCTTGATAATCTTCTCTCTGCCAAAGGCAGAAAACTGACATACACTACGGGCTTACTAGGTAGTAAGATAGTAACCCAGAAGCATATCTCCTGGTGGATTTAAAATTTAAATTGAGTAGGGTCCAGCTGCTTAATGGGATGGCGATGTTACATTTAAGTGTGGCACACGCAGTACAGTGCAAATAATGTTATTCCTGAAAAGCATAAAAAGAGTTTTTGATCTCTCAGCATACATTTCTATGACAGTTTTCGGATCTGCCATGCCAGCTGAAGGAGGTGCTGCTCCCAGCCTCAACCCTGCATTTGTGGGACCACGTAACTTCACTGGTGTGAATTCAGCTCACCAGCTGGATTTCCCAGGCACCGTTTCTTTGGTGTATTGATACAAACAAAGGGGGGTCTTGGAGACATGAATGAGCAGTCAGGGCCAGACTGTGCCTAGACCAGAAATGACACTGAGGAGAAAAATGATGTGGGGTTCTCTCCACTAAGGCATTGAGAGGAAAAAACAAATATCTTATTCTGTGTACCATGCAGTGTTTTTAAAGGTCACCAGTATGAAACTTGAATGGAGACAACTCCCAAATAGGAAAAAAGTCCCAAATAAACAAAATCAAACCAATCTAAGTGCAAGGCTGCACTTTAGAAAAATCAATTGTCTCCAGCAATTCACTGAGTCAGAAAGAAGGGTGACCTTGTGGGCATGGCATGAAAGCAAAACACATCAAATCTCAGTCTCTTTATATAATAACAGACAAGTAGGTGCCACAATTTTCATCTGTGAAAAAAGACTGATTGTCCTGTATCCCAGCCATTTAGACCTAGGCTGTGGACTGTAGTACTTCTGCAGATCAATCATTGGCATGAATAGTGCTTAAAGGAAACCACCAGTCAAGTGGTATGGCTAAACAAATCCCCAAACAGGTGAAGTCACTCCTAAAATAAATTTGGTTTTAAATGAATTGGTCTCAGCATTATTTATTATTGTTTATTAGCATCATGTATTAGTATTATTTATCATCTGCTAAATATAGAATCATAGAATCATGGAATCATTGAATCATTAAGGTTGGAAAAGACCTCCAGGATCATTTGGTCCAACCATACCCCTACCACCAGTGTTATCCACTTAACCATGTCCCTAAGCACCAAGTCCAACCTTTCCTTTGAATCACAATTCTGTGATTCTATGATTTTCTGGTGTAAACTCAGAGTTTTCTTCTATTTGCTTTTTATTTGAGTGAATAGCATGAAAAAAGCAGAAGAACAACCTTTATATACGGCTTTAACTGTTATCTTATCGTGGTCCTCTGAGCTTTCTTTCTAATGATTCTGCATGTTTTCTCATTTGTTTCACTCTTTGAGATTCTGGAAAATCCATCTTCCTCTATGAAATATACAGTGCTTAAGCACTGTAGCCAAGATAGATAGCCCTTATAGTGATGTCTTTGCTAGTACATGGAATTTACTTCCACATTATGGTTTGCATAACACTTCCCCTGAAGCCTCTGCAGCCTGATGTTCTTCTGGATTGTAGAGGGCTCAGCGGGCACAGAAGGGCTGTGAAATTTCTGCTTCAGTAACTCAGCCTTCAGCATGCAAGACTCAAGAGATCCTTCGAACCATGAGCCAGATGCTTAAAAAAGGAGAGATGGGAGAAGCATCATCTACCTGAGTCTACATCCAGTCAGAAGCACTTCCTCTACAAAAGAAGACATCATTCATGATTGAAGGCTAAGGTTGCAAAAGGGAAAGACTCGTTTTCTATGCATCTTCAGATCATCTGATATTGTAGTGCTCCTGATCTTACTAGGATTTTTATAACTATAAAACACTGCAGCTGTTTGTATTGTAAGAATTCATATGAACAATGTGTCACCACATTAAATGGTATTCTATTTCTATGTATTTCTGAATGCAGCTGACTTGTGAAAAGGCTTAAGGGTCCTTTAGGGACTTATCTTTGTTGGTTTTGCAGAGAAACATGAGAGATTTCATGCAACTATTTTGAATGTAGCTTTTTCTCAATACTGTGATATGGTCAATTAATTTTTTAAGCAGCCACAAATAGAGCTTGCCTGTAAACTAGATGTTAGTCTTAGGAGAATAAACAGTGACAGATTTTTTTCAATTAACCCAAGAGCAGCACAGCAATTAGTGTATCAGTATTTGCTGTTGTATTGTGCTTCCTCTGATGTCTGAATCATTTTTTCTGCTTTTAAGTTTGGATGTCTGCAAAAGATTCCCAAGCAGTTGCTGCTCCAGATAATAAACAGAGCATTGGCTTGGATGGAAAAGTTGGATTTTAATTAAAAATCCTATGTCTGCCCTGCTGATTTGCTAAGCTTTCCTCTTCCTTTGGTTTTCAAAGATGTAGCTCACTAATGGACATTATTATCTGCTGATATTTCTTAGTAATAAGATTTTTATTTTTAAGTTAAAAAGGGTTATTACAACAGATGCTGGAAAGTAAGCTGACATATTATCTTCAGCAGATACAAGAAATAAGGGTGCTGGTAAGACTACTGAGCAATTTGGCCAATCCTCAATACCATTCCCACTAGTATTATGGCAAAAGAACTAGCATAATTAGGGGTGTACCAGTTCAGAAGAAGTAAGAAGAGTCTAATTCCGATCTTGTACAGACTGCTTTGCATTGCCATAATGCTAACCATTGTTGTTATCACTTACTTATCATATGTCTAAGGGCTGGACGTCAGGAGGGGGTTCTTCACAGAGAGGGTGGTTGCACACTGGAACAGGCTCCCCAGGGAAGTGGTCACTGCACCGAGCCTGTCTGAATTTAAGAAGAGATTGGACTGTGAACTTAGGCACATGGTCTGAACTTTTGGGTAGACCTGTGCGGTGTCAAGAGTTGGACTTGATGATCCTTAAGGGTCCCTTCCAACTCAGGATATTCTATGATTCTATGATTCTATGATTCTATATGTCAGTGTTTAGAAAATAGTGTGGAAAACGTTATCTGCCATGTATGATGTTTTGAGAAGAATGCCAAATCACAGTGGAGAGGATGAAGGGACCAAAGCTACAGACACTACTTAGCTAGAGGTGCCTCTGTTGTATGCACTACAATGAATTAAGTAGATATTGAAACTAAAAACAGTGAGGGGAATTATAAACCATTATAACAATTAGTATACCACTATTACTCAGCTTCTGTGCCTCTGGAAAAACTCTTTTGCCCTTTGGAAGAAATGATCCCTTTATGAAAAGTTCATGATAGCAATTCCTGAGCAAATAGGAAAATTATGAAGAGAAACCTAAGCAGTAAAGCTCAGTTCTAGAGGTCTTGCCAAATATTGCCAGGACAGGTGCTAAGGTCTTCATTTATCTTGGAATATCACAGCATCAATATCTGTACCTGAAATACTCCCCATAGATTCCCTTTCAACTCAACAGGAAGAAACAGTCATTTTTAAGTTGTGACACATCTGGCACATTTTCAGTACCTATTTTAAAATGAATTAAAATGATCATTACTCTCCTGTTGATCATTAAAGGAGATCAAATGATGAGATCATATATGTAGGTATCTCCATTTTGTCAGATGAGGCTCATCTTTTATTATTACTTTGGATTGTAAAGGTAGAGAAGTAATAGCAACAAATTTTGTCTGATTCTATAGCACTGACTAACTCGTTAGCATGGGGTTGGGGACAATCTGCTTTGGATGTCCCTGCAGGTGAATTGGACCAAGAGACCTCCAGAGCTCCCTTCCAACCTTAACCATTCTGTGATTCTGTGGGAGCGCGGGAACAATTTAAGTTCTCCTGCATCAGGAAGAATCAGTCAAAACACTCCTCTGTACAAATACGAGGATTTTTGGACAGTCTGTTCCACTAGCCCACCATCCAGCTTCTCCAGGCATACATATCTGTTCCTTCACTTATAATATAGCACTGCCAAAACATAACAGAAGCTGCACTGGAGAAGGTTTGATGCATCCTCTGCAGTTCTGTTCCAGGGTAAAGAATAGCCAAGACCAAAGAATTATGAATCCTAAAAAAGTTCCAAAACGCAAGTGAGGGGTAAGAGTCAGTGATGGGCATGCAGCTTCAGGTACTTCCCATGTACATGAAAGCACCCCCACAAGATTTTGATGGCCAACATATAAAATTATTGACTGGCCCCAAACATACAGCCCTGCCAATTCTTATGCTGCCCTGGAGTTAACAGAGATAGAAATAAGCCTGGCATCAGCAACAACATAAGTTTTAATCACTTGTGATTCTACCAGACAAACAAAAAAAAAAAAATAGATTCCAGCTCTCCAGCAGGGAACTGATCAATTCCTTCTAACACTGTGACACTAAAAATGTGGCATTGTAGATGGAATTTCTATTTTAGGCATTTTTTCACAGTTTTTTTTTTTTAATGTGTTAGTTATAAATTATCACTTCTTCAATGGCTTGCACAGCTAGGCCCGTGGTGGTGAAGGCAATCATAGTGCCAGCAAAGGAAAGAGTCTTACAACTCTAAGAAATTCTCTGTCGGATTTCACTGTTCAAATATACAGCACAGTGTGACATGTTCAGAGTAATCCCTAAGTTTCATTTCCCTTGCATACTCTCCACTTAAGAGTTGCAGCTGAAAAATGACAAGGGAAAACCCTTTCCCCTTCTAGTGGAAGGTGTTTCTGCCCATAGCAGGCAGGTTGGAACTAGATGATCTTTAAGGTCCCTTCCAACCCAAACCATTCTGTGATTCTATGATTTGTCACCAGACCAGCAATCTACAGCCAGGCTCATCCACTGCTGTTGAAGGGCATCCAGCAAACCCAACACATGATAAGCATTACCTACTCAGAGGAATCATGCTGTTGTTAACAGTCTTCATTTTATTCTAGCAATAGTGGTCACTTATTTTAGCCAGATCTCTAAATTTTTTCTCAGATAAGATTTAGGGTAGAAGGATGTGTCTTATTCTATTAACCAGAAGATTAAAATGGATTAAAATTGGTATAACTGGAAAGTTATAATGGAAAAACCCTGTACAGCCCACCCTGGAAGGTTCTCAGATATGTGTCTTGTTTCTACTCTTACCTGACTCTCTCTTATCCTGGGGATACTGCAGAGGTACAGACCAAGAGCTGTAACTTCTCAGCTTGGCAGGGACCTCAATTGCCATTGATCTTCATTTCTAAAAGGACCTGATTTTCCCAAGAGAAAACAACATTGGAGTGAGTAACATGGAAGATTAGTTCTTCCCTTCACCTCAAGCTTTCTTCATTAACATTTTGATCTTCTTCTGTAACTATGTAAAGAAAAAAAAAAAAAAAAAGTATAAATTTGTTTTTCAAGGAATATATCAGTCCTTACCTGCTTGAAGCTGGGAATGAAATGCTTCACTTCAGTCTCAATTCCTACATCCATCTCCCTCTAGTACATAATTAACCTGAAGGTGGGAGGGAAGATTACGAATAATATAGAGCTGATTCACCCTTCTACATGCACTAGTGAAAATAGAGAGTATTACTGTATGCATCAGTGGAATTAAAGAAGAGAAAAAATTGTCTGAGATCACTTATAAACAGATCCAGTCATACATGATTTTTCCATGAATGGGACTGCATAAATTAAGCTTTGCCAAAGGTTACTAGTAATGTATAGTTTTGGCTTTTTGGAAGCTCAAAGCATGATGCTATTTATTTGTGCTGTTTATTGAACAAGTATGCTTAACAGGGCAGTCACAATATCTAAATGCTACCTTGCCTTTCAAATATATCATGATTGATGAGCAACTCTGAGATGTCATAGGCCAAACACTACCTTTGAAGTTGGAAAACATCTATTGATTGATGCTTGCCTGAAAAGCTGTCATAAGAAACATGGAGGAAAGAATAATTAAGTGTCATAACATGCCTAATATTGAAATGTGATGTGTTTCTTTTATATCATTTCTAAAACGGTGTAAACTGAAAGATGTTTGATGACAACACATTCAAAATTGTGAATAGACTTTTTAAGGCATATGTGTGGAAATAACTGATGACTTCAATATCAAGAACACTGTAAATAAGTACAAGTAAAAGAACTAAAAGAAGTAAAAGAAATGCAAAATGTTTTGATCCCTTTGATTCCCTGCAATCTCTGGGGAATTCCACAGTTCTGTTCTATGTGAGGTGCAGGTTAAGACAGAAGCTCTAATTATTCCTTGAAACTGAAGTCATATCTTGTTGAAGGGTGATCTTTTTTATAACCTGTAAGTTTACTAAACCAAAATCATTATGTCTTACCAGGAGCTGGGTGAAATACCTCCTTTGTGGGAGCTGTAGTTTAGATTGGAAGGATGGCATTTTTTCCTCACACCTATGAGTGCCTCAGCTTTGTGCCGAGGAGGTCTTGTGCTTTCTTAAAGATAAGAAGAAACAAATTTTGATAATTTGTTAACTCTACAAAGCCATTTTCTGACACAGCTGAATATCAGCCCTCTTTGGAGGGCTTGCCTCTGTAATTGGAGTAACTTGTCTCTGTTTCAGCAGGAAGTTAAGACTGTCTCTGAATTTCCTCTCTGATCTCTATTTACCATCTTCAAACACCTTCTTCCCTCCCCGCAGCTGCTGTTTCATTGACTTGATGACCTTCCAGCCATAAGCTTATAGCTTTTCTTGACCATCTCATTGTTTGCTTTGACTTCATTATGAACTCCACCACCACCACAGGTGACTTTGCACTGAGCTTTCTCACTCCATCCTTATTTGGCTCTGTTTATTTTGAGCCTTCAATCTTAAACACTCTTCCAATTCCTGTAATGCCAAATCTTAACAACTTCTCTTTATCCAGAGTCACACTTAGGGACAAATCAGCTCTCAACAGCAGTGATCTCATCTCCTCTCAGGAACATGGGGTTTGCATGTCATGTACAGCTGACAAGATCTGTGTGTGAAGTCACTGCTATCTGCAGAGGTAATTTGAAGGAGAACATCAGCAAGCCATTGTGGGGCAGAATGACGAAGAGCATGAGGAAGATATATAAAAGAAGCAGATACGGTTGTCAAAGTAAATGAAGCTTCTTCACACAAGTGAGAGGAAGGAGGGCTGGCAGTATCCCAGCTACATGGAAGCCCCTTGTCTATGAAGCCAAATTAAACCTTGTAAGTAAGTCTTTTCAGAGCATAACTTTTTGCTTGGAGAGACTGGATGTCCACTGTCCTACTGCCTCTCTGCTGCATTTGCCAGCACAGATGAGGTTACAGGTCAGAAACCTTCACTGCTCCTGTCACAGTCACAGCTGCTGCCACATTACTGAGCATATCAGTTGCAAATGGGAGACAAAACTGATGTGCTGCTTTATGTAAAACTCATTGCATTGCACTAGAGGAGGGCAGGCCTTTGATGTGCTCATCTTCTCTGTCTCTAGTAGCAGGAGAAACATGCTGCTGGAAACACTGTCATAAATCTCAGTGCAGTTGTTGGGGAATGAGAGCTGATGTCATGTTAAGCTGAATGCTTTCCATCACATGAACAACAGGAGGAAGCCTTATCTCAGGGCACAGAACTGAATTCAACCCTGACACTCATAGTTACAACTCAGTTAATGAAGAGTTTTTAAGCTATTCAAATAATTATGGATGGAAAGTCCAATTTCTGCTATACTCAGTAGCACTGAGCAGGGTTCCTTCCGAATCCTGTTTGCCATTAGTTCATATTTTTAGAATTTAAATACTTCTCTTTCTTTTAACTGTCCCTTACTTGCCCAGCTTTTGCTGTTTCTACGGTGAGTTGAATACCTTTCCTCTTATTTTCCTGTATAACCTTAGTTCTCAGCAGCTAACTGCACCTACCATCTCTGCCAAACTTGTCTGGAGGATGAACTCACCACAGTGCTCCCCAGTGAGCCCTGGCAAGGCAGCACCTCAGCAGCAAACCCCGCTTCTCAACACAGCCTCCACAGTCCTCTTGCTGGACACAGCATCCCCAACTGCCCAGAGCCCTGTATCTGCCAGGTCAGGGTACACAGCCCTCACTGGACTGTGAAGTACAACGAAACATGGGCCAGTTATTGCCTTTCATGAAAACAGGTGCGCTATGGCTGGTGCAATGCGTTGATAGAACATCAGGTGCAGGTGGGATGACTGCTTTGTAATACCATCTGCAAGAGTGCTGGGGCAGCAGCTGCAGTGCACAACAGGGCTCTGCAGCCCAACCTTTTCACCTGGGCTTTCTATCTCACTTGCCATCACTTTGCCCCCCTAGCAGACACGTGGAGGTGTAGGTCATCTCAGACCCCATACAACAGACCAGGATAGTCCCTGGGGTGTGCAATGAGACTCTACTGCTGGTTATTCTGAGTCTGTCTCACAGGAGGAAGCTCAGGAAAACCATGGATGAGCCAAACCATCCCAAAATACAGTTTAAGAGGTTAGTATGTTGTCCTGGGCTTCAGTGGGGGAGATGACTTATTTAAAATAATTGCCAGTTCTACAGTTGTGTTGCTCACTAATTTGTTTTGTGTGTGGACAAGGAGTGTGTGTGAGGGATGGGGGAAAGGAGAGGCAGAGAAACTACAAAAAGTCCAAGAGGAGACAAGTGCCTCCAGGCAGGTGCACTGTGAATAACCTGGCATCTATGATGTTGCTTAGATGAATATTGGCTTCAAGACAGGATGCATGTCCTGGCCTCTTAAAAAGATTTGAAATGTTCTGTATCTTTCCTACTTTATTATTTAGAAAGCACAAATGCTCATTGCATCCACCCTGGAGGTGTCTGTGGTCTCTGCAGCTGGCTGCTCAGCACAGTACAGGATGTAAAATAACAGCTCCAGGAGCGAATGGGAGGAGCTGCTCCCTCTATTGTTTTTGACTGCTCCAAAAATAGCTGCCGCAGGCTGCATATCCCCAAGGGAGGCATTTCTTCTTGCACGCCATTCACCCATGCATGCTCATGTGGCAGCACAAGTTAACTCAGGAACCTCAAAGTTCAATTTTGAAAAGCCTCCTGAAGTGAAGTTCCTCCCAGAAGTCCCCCCAGTAAGCCTCAGTGCCCACAAGGTGTGTATGCAAGGGCAGCTCCCTCTGCCAGCAGCCTCCACCCCAATTTGTCACTCAAGAAGAGCAAGAAGGGCAAAGTCCTAACACTCCTCCTGGGGGTTTTGGTTCTCCATTGGCTTGGTCCCTCTCACCAGACACACCTTTCAAAAGCTGATTTTAAGGCTGATGGTGACGTCTCAGTGCATCTGAAGTGAAGGTGACAGGAAATGTGAAATCAGGGTGCTGTTTATGTGGAGCACAGTCAAATTTAATCATGCATAATTCTGGCAACGCAGCACCCCTGAGCTGACATAGGTGTTTCCCATCATTGCTGAGATTCAGAGGATTTTGCTATAACCTTAAAATTAAATATATATTTTAATAGAGAAGCACAGTTATCCTATTAAATACATTTAATGAAAGAATAAGGCAACCACATTCCATATGCATCTGTTTAAACTCTCATCCATCGGTCACATCCAGAAGACACATTGAGCTCTTTGCCAACTAATTACAGGCCAAAAAAATCTCTCAGGAATTACTCATCTACCAGTTTTAAATCAGTAATGAACTCTGAGAAAATTGTTATTAACCAACACCTTAAGACATTAAAGTCCACTGAATAAATCATTCCCAATTAATTTCTTGCTCAACACTATCACAGTGCAAGGGACAGTAGTTGAAAATTGGAAATAAGGAGTAAGGAACTTTAGGATAACAGATTTTTATCAGAAAACTAAGAAGTTTTGGAGTTTTTTAACCACAGCTCTAGACAGAGAGCAGATCTTGCTAAGAATGCATTGAGAAAACTTTGATTTTTATTGCGTTCTAATGTGATTTTAAAGCTCATTAGAGCAACTCTTTTTGTGCTGCCAGCAATGAAAGCCTTAATGCTAAGAGTCCCCTGCAGTCCACAGCACAGATAAGCGCTTTTGTTTTTCACTGAGCTCAGCCTCTTAAGCTACCAGCTTACAGAATAAATCAGAAGCTTGCTGCCAGCAGCAGCCTGGAAGCCAGATTTCTAGATAATGTCCTTGAAGCAAATACATGGTCCTTGCTGCACAAAAATGCTTTAGTCACAGAAAATAAGCAGCTGTGTGTTGCATGTTGTCTGGGGCATAACACAGAATATCTGCTGAGATTTCCTGAAATCACTTTTTCCACCTTTTCTTTACCAAGACTTCAGATGAAAAACATCCAAGGTTAAGTTATGGTTGCTTATAGTTGCATATAGTTGTTTCCCCCAGAATATCACAGAATCACAGAATCACAGAATTTTCTAGGTTGGAAGAGACCTCAAGGTCATCGAGTCCAACCTCCAACCTAACACTAACAGCCCTCCACTAAACCATATCCCTAAGCTCTACATCTAAGCGTCTTTTGAAGACTTCCAGGGATAAATATATAAATAAATATATATATAAATATAATATAATTTATATATAATATATATATTATATTATAATTATATATATATTATAATATATATAATAATATAATATATAATATATAATTATATATAATATATAATTATATAATAATATAATATATTATATATAATATATAATATATAATAATATAATATATAATATATATATTATATATATTATATATATAATATATATATATATTATATATATAATATATAATATATAATAAATATATATATAAATATATATATATACTTTCAAATATAATTCCTCTCTTAAAATATATATATATATATATATATATATCTTGGAGCATCTGTATTTAATCAACGATTCTACATCAGATTTGTCTGATTTGCAAGTAAAATAGATTGGGTCTTGTTCCTAACTGACAGCATATTCAGCAGAAGATCAGGAAGTCAAGTTGGTTTTATTGACTTGCAAATCACCCACCAGTAATAATGATTTTGTGATACAAAAACAAAAATGGATTGCAAGGCATTTTCCTGTAGCTTATGAGCTTTCCACAGAAATTAACAGAATTAAACTTCAGGACTTGATTTATGAATTTAAAATATGTCAGCATACATGGAAAGATCTGTTGAGTCAGCAAGGGTGTGGGTTGAGGTTTCTTTATCAGTAACTGCTCTAAAAAGAAAAATTACAAGTTTAGTTATTGAATAAACTGCTGGCCAAATAACAATTCCACATTTTAGTTAAAATATAATATGAATCCATGAAAAAGATATTCAGCTAAAATTTAAGGGGAGAATTTTCAAAGGTGAAGTTGGAAAGTCTTATGATTTTTGTTTCCAAATGAAAATGAGATATCCACACTCACTTCTCCCGTAATTCTGCAAAACATTTTATCTTGTCTTTACTATTAGACCAAGCAACCTGTAACAATCCTTTAGCCTTTGTGGTGCACAGGAGTATTTGAATCAGCAAGAATCTTAAATGGAAGATATAAGCTCTTTCTTTCATTGCACATGCTGCAAACTGGAAGAGGTGCCCTTAACCCAAAAGCATAATTATTTTAATTTCTACCTCTACGTGGTGTGAGAACCTCTGTGATGCACAAACAAGCTGGCTACTAGCCACGATCCATTGGCTCTGTCCTAGTATGACAGTCAGGACATCTCAGTTTACCTTCAGATATTCTACTGGTAAAAACCATGTAGGCTGTAAGCAGTGCAATAGCATCATCTGTACTCCCGATATGTTGGCAGAGTCCCTGGTTTGCTTTTGACTGTGGCTAGCCAGCTCTTGACCTCAAAGTTCTCATGGGGTTTCTGCATCAACTCATATAAGAGAAGTCCCTTTGGATTTTACCCTTGGAAGAGAGTGCATAGAGGACAACACATCCATCACCATTAGAAGAAGGGCCAGATCACTAAAATGTTAGTGGACCTCTTTGGGACTTGAATACCTGGTGAAAGCTGTGATTATCTATTAGTTGCATACAGCAGTGAGGAGATATTGTAGTGTTAAGAATGGCCTTGGAATGCCTTTCGCTGCTCATCATACTAGACCTTGATAACTTATAGGTGGTTTCAAAGGCCATGATGCCCTGTATCCTTTTCTGATTAACTCCAGCCTATGCTAGCACGGGTCGAGATAGCCCTCTTAGCCCTTTACTGTGCACTATGCCATCAGGCAATCCCCAGGAGGCTGTATTTGGGAGCTCCCTATCACCAGAGTCACCCCAAGGAGAAGCCTTTGTATAATTTTTCATCTTCCAACAGGCATCTAGAGTACAGAGCAACAGCAAAGACATTTTTCCTTCTCTGAATTGCCATTTACTTCTCTGGAAATGTTCAGGGCAACCCAATGCACGCCTTTTCACACCAACTGTTGGATAATAAACTTGTTACTATTCCCTCATTGCTCTTTGCAGTTATGTTCCAGAGCCTTCAAAAGAGGCATTTAGATGTCTTCCAAGTGAAGAGATACTCCAGTCAAATTTCATAAATGCAAATGTCAATGCTCCAGTAGTGAGCAATATTGTACAATGACTATCCCCACTGTACAGCTAAAGTGAGAAACAGCTAACAACTAGCACTAGTGCTGTCTTCCCCAGAATCACCTTATAATTCCCAGTAGAGCAGTTCTCATTATGACTGAATTGGAGAGATGAAGCTCATCTGGTCTGTTTGGATTGCAAAGGTCCCCAGGTGCACAGAGCTCTGTGTATACCCTGCACTTGCCCCCTCTGAGTAGTTTGGCACCTATTTCTAAGCAAGCCAGATCAAAAAATTAAGCAAAGTAGCTCAGGGGCCCCTAAGAGGCCTGATCAGATCAGTACATGTTATTGCAGCATGCATAACACCATGACAGTGTGCTCATTAAGCACAGACATTACCACTGCTTAAAACACGGGAGGAAATAGGACCAGTATCAGCACATCGCTTGCATTTTACATAGTAGCCTCATCTTGCTGCATTCAACCAGGAGATGAGAGACCCCAAAATGCCTGTGTGAGGAATGTTTTAACAATTCGTTAATTGTTAAGTAAATTGTTAATTGGAAGAGGTTGCAAGAACTAAGAGAAATTGGAATACTGGTTCAGACACCACCTTTAGGGTTTACCATCCATCAAATACAACCAGGGGATAAGGTCTTAATAAAAACTTGGAAAGAAGAATCCTTACAACCCCGGTGGGAGGGACCGTATCTTGTTTTACTTACCACTGAAACAGCTGTGAGAACAGCAGAAAGGGGTTGGACCCATGCATCCAGAGTGAAAGGACCAATAAATACCCAAAACCTGGAAGGTTGAGTCCGCTCCTGGGGAACTAATGTTTCGGAAATAGGGCCTGCTCTGCATGAAATACCAGAAGAAAGGGACAAGCCTGCAATGAAGCAAGGGGAGAAGGCAAGACCGGGGCAGGACTCTCCACTGCGGTGTGTATAGTGTGTATAGTCTACCGAGGGAGGCAACCCCTACGGGTATTGACTGCCGAGTGTGAGGGCCTCGACCGGACTTCTCCCGCACTGAAATCAAGCTGTCCCAGAAAAAGAAACAAGCGAGCAGACGAAAAATGTATGTATGTAGTAAGAGTTTTTTTTTTAACCTATTGTAATTAGTTTTCCAGGAGCTGAACCACCCTCAAAGGCTGAACAGTGACACCAGTTTAAGTAGATTCTGGAAGTGGATCCAACCCCTTGATTGAGGACATTTCTCACACCCCTACATACCCCCCCCGGACGACGTAGAAGGATGAGAAGAATGCTATACTTCCTGGTACTATTCTTACAAGGGCAATTGAGCCATGGGAATAACTTTTTTATTCTGGGGGAGGAAGTGGCTAAGACTTTTAATCTTAGCAATTGCTGGGTTTGTGGGGGACCAAGAGGAGCTGAAAGTTGGCCTTGGGTAGCTGGCCCAGTTGAACCTAAATGGTGGGTTAGTAATTTAAGTGAAGTTCATAATGGAACACAATTCTGGAAAGAGGAAGAAGGCCCGTGGCAATTGTATTCATCAGAAAAAGGTATATATTGTTTAAACAGAACAGGGACAGTAAAGGTGGGAGAAAGCATTTGTAAATGGACTCTGTCCCCTGGATATGAATGTACTGATCCTGAATGTAGACCTATAAACTGTACAGCAAGTAAAGGAAAATGGAATGCTACACATGTCCAGCTGAAAAATGGGACTTGGCTGAAATGCTCATCTAAGGAATTCTTTGGACCTGGGTGTAAAGCCATGGCAAGAGCACAATCAAAAGGACAATTCGATGTTCAAATCTTGAGTTGTCAGCGTGATAACACCACTAGGGAACAGCATGTGGTAAAAATCTATCGCTGGAGGTGGCAAAATGAGAACGGGACGCAAGTGTTTTTTAAACATTTCTGGTCAGCCAATAATATGACAAGTCGTGAAGGAGAAATTAGCTGTAATTGTGAGTGGGAATCTAGTGTAGGGGCTTGGAAGTGTATATATACGAGTATTAAGGAAGCAAACATTGTAACGGGGCCACTTGGTAACGAGAACACCTTGTATTTTCATGCCCCAAGGAATAGAAAAAACTGGGATGGTCCTTTTCCAAATGGGACGTGGGCTTTAAAAGGACATTATTGGATATGTGGCAAACGGGCCTATAAAAGGTTACCAAAAGATTGGTCAGGAATATGCTACGTGGGATACATAAGACCTTTATTCTTTTTATTATCTCAAATACAAGGGAATCACTTAGGAGTAAAATTATATGATGATTTCAATAGGGAGAAACGATATATTGATACCTCTTTAGCTGGAGGTAGTGCTCAAAAATGGAGAGAAAATGAATGGCCCCCTGAAAGAATCATACAGTATTATGGACCAGCTACATGGAATCCGAATGAAGTAATATCTGGAGCTCGAGAACCTATTTATAATTTGAATCGCATAATTAGGTTACAAGCAGTTCTCGAAATAATAACTAATCAAACAGCAACAGCTCTGGATCTCCTAGCTGACCAATCTACCCAGATGAGGAATGCTATTTTCCAACATAGAATGGTCTTGGACTATTTACTAGCAGAAGAAGGGGGTGTGTGTGGTAAACTAAATTATTCTAATTGTTGTTTACAAATTGATGATAATGGGAAAGTAGTTAAAAAGATAACCAAGGAAATTAGAAAATTAGCCCACGTCCCAACACAAACCTGGAAGGATATGGAATGGGATTTATTTTCATGGCTGCCTGGTGGACCATGGGTTAAAAGGGTGTTATTTTTATTATTATGTGGTATAATGACATTATTATTTGTACCTTGTATGATACCTTGTCTTACACTATTAATACGCCGGGTGATAAATAGTACATTGGTAATAACTTCATTAAAAAAAGAAGGGAATATGTCAATTATGATGCTTAAGAATTGGACCCTCCAAGAACAAACTGATGAAATCCAATTATTAATAACAGAAGAGACACGAATTGGGGATATTGAAAAGAAGATAAGGGATTGTGAGGAATGTTTTAACAATTCGTGTCCATAAAGAACAATTCTGTTTGAAATGTTTGAATCCTGTCTGTCTCTGGGCCCTGCACTGGCAATTCAATGCTTGAACCGCAGCTGCAGTGTATCCCAGTCTCCCCCTCATTCCTCATTCTAGCCAATTTATCACTTCTTAAATTTATGAACCTGTTTGCTTTTGTTATTCTGGACTTCTATTTCTAACACTGCTATAGATGTGTCTGTGAATGGCTGGGGAAGAATGTTTTAATTACCCGTGTGTCTGGGAGTTTCAGAACAACTGATAACAACTAGTGACTGTTATGGGATACTATGTGGATCTTTGGTATCTGGTTAGGGGGGGGCCGAGAAAGAAGCTGAAAGGCGGCTGGGAGACAAGATTTGAAGAAGGTGTTTTGAAGAAGGTGTTCCGTAAACTTGGGATGGTGCCCAGTAAGTACAAAGGGGAAGAGGAAGACTGCGAGCCTTCAGCATGGAAGACCCCTAGAGACCCCCAGAAGAGACCTCAGAGGAGACTGCGCATGCTCCAGTAGGAGGGACTGCACCCCGGAAGCTAATTTTAATAATCTATTTTTTTTAGAAGTAGTAATGAATATGTATTAGTCTAGGAGCATAAAAATCAGTTGCTTGATGTAATTGGTGTGCATCCTGGTGGAGCGGAGACTCCTGGTGCACCCAGCGCTGTTTGCTTACCTCTATTCCTTTATATCCTTTAATAAATCCTATTTTTCATTTAATTCTAATTTGAATCCTGAGCCATTTATAACACCTGCCCTAGTGAGCCTGAGAAAATCATTTTCTTACGAGCTTTTGAGTCCCTTTGGGTGACCTGAACTCAGACCTATATTTCTTCTTCAACGAGAAAAACAGCAAGCACTGCCTTGTTCTGTGAAACTACAGCCAAAGGTACACAGCATTAGCTGAGAAGCCCATTAGCTAGAATGCATGAACAGAGGTGCCCATCCTGATCCCTGACCCACGTATCTGACTTCAGAGGGGGTAAAGGTGTCCAGAGTCACTTTTGCCCTGTCCATTTTGGTTTTCCTATTTCTGGGTCACTCCCTGCTCAACCAGCAGATTTTCAGCATGCCCAGGTATGCTCTGACACGTGAGATGTCTCTGTCCTTGGTTTCAAGCATGGGAAAAGGATGAAAGAAAGGACTGAGCATAAAATCTGAAAGGCTTCTTGAGCTGTAAGATTCAGCATATGCACAAACATTAATTATGGTAAAATATTTGCATTCTTTCCAGTTATTTTCACATTTGTGATTATGAAGGTATATATCATATGTATAAAACTGTGGTAGAACAGAAATAAATAAGATCTTAAATATGAGTACATAATGAGAAAACATTTTTTTTCCTAATTGAGTAATAGGACCATTAATGTTAATAACAGCATTACTGTAGACATTAATATGTTAGGGTTTAAAATGTCTCTGTACTAAATCATAAGGGTATTTTAGATTCAGATGCACTCATCAGACAGCGAATCTTGCAACTACTTGCACTCGTGAGTAGTGCTAATTGTAACAAAGGACCAATGTAAGCATACTAATAGCTATTGCAATAAGATATCCAGAAAATAGACTCACTAATATTTGGCATTGTGAGTATAATAAATTCAAGTATTTTAGTTGGTTAATATGCTTATCTGATGCAAGTGCTAAACCTGCATCTAGTTTCTGCTGGGCAGGTGCACATTTTTTCCATATTATCATAGGACTGCTGAGGATAAACCTAATTAAAAAAAATAAATTATTACCATATTCCTTATCTGTTAGCTACTGATTTCTGAGAAAGTGGTCAAGAAGAAAAGGAAAACTGGAACCTTTGTAATGCTGTCTGGACTTTGTTCATTATGGGAGAAGAAATATGTCTAATATTTCAATCTCCTGTCCTATTGAATCTAATTGTTCTTACTCAGTGTCTCACTTGTATAATATATGAGATAAACTAATCTGTTTATCACTACTGGAGGATCATACTTGCAATAACTCTTACGCTGAAAGTCATTTATATGCATAGATGTCTCAGTGTGCCTTCCCAATGACTCCTGGGCTATGGCCAACATATAAATATATATGCTTCCCTTGCTTGTTTTGGCTGTCAAAAAAGAAAAATGGCAGCAATGACCATTTAGAAAGAACTTGTTTTCACACATGCTATAAAATTCGTTGTCTGAGGAAAACAATAAAAACATCCTTGCACCCTTTTTTATTTTCAGGGTAAAGGGTGGGATTTTTTTGTTGTTGTTTATTTTTAGCTTTTTAAGTATTTCCTTACTATTAACCTTTTGATTTCTGGCATGCTCCAGACTCTCTGTTTAGGTGGGATCCTAAGCTAACATGGAGATAGGGTTTATACAAAGACCTCAACAGAGCAGAATCAGTCACCTGGAGAAAAATCAGTCATATTTTTCCAAGAAAAAAAAAAAAAAAAAAAAAAAGTTTAAGATACCTATCTGCACAAAGTTTCACTATGAGTCACAGGCTGAGTCCAAGAGGGCTGAGAGAACTGGTCAATGTCACAGCCAGGCCTCTGTCATCTTTGAAAAGTTGTGGAGGCTAAGAGAGCTCCCTGACAACTGTGGAATGACAAATATTGCCCCTATCTTAAAAAAGAGTCCAAGAGGCTGACTCATGGAAAGACAGGTCATTCAGCTTCTCTTTGATGTCTGGGAAACTCATGGAGCAAGTCCACCAGATCAAGTCTTCTTGGAAGCCTTGTCCAGCCAAACGAAGGAGAAGAAGAAGAGTGGGAACAGTCAGCATGGATTGATCTGGGGTAAATCAACCAACCTGATTGCCTTTTAGGATAAAATGGCCTGTGGTTCTGTGGGTCAGGGGGAGCAGTGAATAGAATTTACCTCATTTCTAGCAAGCCTTTCACCACTTTCTCCCACAACAGTCTTATATCCACTGGGAAGACCAGTTCAAACTCAAAGCCAGAGCTATCATTCAGACATAGACAGACTTGAGGAAAGGGCCTACAGGAACCTTACAAAATTCAAAATACATAATAGCAAAGTTCTGTTCCTTGAAGGGTGGGCTGGAGAGCAATTGGTTGGGGAGCAACTTTGCTCAAAGGCCTTGGGGGTTCTAACAGATGACAAGGTGGGCATGAGCCAGACATGTGCCTTGGTAACAAAGAGACCAACAGCCTCTTGGGCTGGACAAGAGCAGAGACATAAGATGCAGGGAAGTGGAAATAGTGCCCAGTTTTACACAAAACCATACAAGAAAGCCATTGATAAAGGAAAAAGAACTTCCCATGAGGACAGCTGAGCCATAGGACTAGCTGCCCAGAGAGGTTCTGCAGTCATTGCCACTGGATATTTTCAAGTCCTAGCCTAATAAAGCGCTGAGAAACCTGTTTGGTTACCATGCTTTGACCAACAGGCTAAACTGGACACTTCCCAAAGTCCCTCCCAGCCTGAATGATTTTGTGATTTGATTGAGACATAGAGAACCTCAAATGATGCACATCAAATAGAGTAATCCACCTGATAAATAAATAAATAAATAAACAAACACATTCATTAATATTATAATCATTTGTCTCGGCCCTTTTTATCCTTTTTTCCCAGAGTACTCTTCCAGTGGGGAGCTGAATAACTCCTGCAACCATCAGCCCACCAACACCATGCCCAAACAAAAGAAAATGAAGGAAAATCACACACAGCAATGTTGAAGATGTAAGCTATGCTTCCAATCACATTTATAAATTCAGAAGTGTGTCTTTTGTGTTTTGTTCTTGCTGCTGGATTTAATTTTTTCTCCATTACCACCTTCTCTGCCCCAATTTCCAATCAATCTTTACAGCATCAACCATTTAGCCAAGAAAATTTGTTTCACATCTATAGACTTTTCCCAGAGCTAAGGCAAAAATTTAATAGTAAGGCATAAATTTAATAGTAATACAATGGTTGCACATCAATAAATGCAGTATTTACAATTATGTCTAACTCTGAACGTTTATGTATAATAAGCATTTCAATTATTATCCACACAGCAGCTGGAATTTGAACCTTTCCTGTGTGTATATCAAAACATCGATTTAACAGTCTTTAGCAGGGATGCTTACTTCTTATGAGCAATATACACATTTGCAACAGGACAGATACAGCCACAGCTAAAGTTACAGCTGCTAGATGAACCATTTGAACCTCTTGCATTGAAATTCTCAACACAAACTGTATTAGCAATATATACGAGTAGGGGTTTCAGATAATATTTCTTTCTCTCTTTTACTTGCATTTAATCAGCATTCCTGGGGCTGATTTAAATAAGTCACAATGATAAGGCATTCAGCTTCATAATGAAAAGAAAAAACTATCTTTTTGTATTGGAAAATAGCATATTATTTTACATTCTTCCCTCCAATGCAGGAAGAAACCTTACAGTCAACGGTTCCAAAGGCTGCTAAGCTGCTCCTGCTGAAAACTGCTGGGTGAACTAATGATGATATCAGCTGATTTTAGAGTTGGTCCTTGAAAGCTCTTGATGCAATCTGTACACAGACTTAAACTATGTTTTATTCCACATTATCTAGCACTGGTGATGGCTACAAGCTGGCTCCTATATTAAATAAGCAGAAACTACAGTGCATGTTGTCACATTTTATCCACAGGCTCAAAGGAGGCAGACACAGCCTGCCTACCCAGTCTTAAGCTTTATTCAAAGAGTCCACAATGAAAATTGTGTAAATGTCACTTTTGTAATCCTACATTTATAGAACAGATGTGCACTCAGCTAATTCACTGAAGTTTGAAGACTCATATAAATTACAGCATCCAGTAGCTTCAAAGGACCTAAAACAGAGAGATGTGGTGCACCCTTTGTTCCCTGTGTTACCAGTCAAGTGGGCTCAAGAGAAACCTCTTTACAGCTGAAAGAACAAAAGGGAGAGGCAGAAACACCAGCATCTCTGTTTCTTCATCTGCCTTCCCTTTTCTCTATTACAAATACAGTTTGCTAAAAAAATTGCTTTGGATATATTTTAAAATGTAAACTCAATGAATAAATGTCCTGTATGGTGGTTTTGAGTTCTTTATGGCAAAAGTCCTCTCCTAACATCTCTTGAGCTAAATTAATTAACCTGCAGAAAGGACTGGTGGTTTGGTGGTTCAGAAGGCACACCTTAGGCAGGTGCTCCCATTTCTTTCTTTACAGGCAAGCAGGAAGACTTTGATGCCAAATAACAAAACAACTTGGAGGACCCTACCTCACTACTAACTGTCAAGGGTGGTTATGAACACAAGGCTGAAGAAAAGTGGTGTGAGTATTGTAGTGTGTATATTAGCAGTGTCTTCTCTCTGCTTCTGTCTTGCACTGGTCCTGGTGAACTCTTTAGAGGTCTTCCACTTCTAAAAGAGACCTGATGATGACTCTACATATCTGGATAAGATAATGCAAGTCATGTGAACCCATGTTAGTAAAGGTACAAAGGTACAGTGACCCTTCTGTCTGTGAAATTAAAATCATAGAATCAGATGACCCCCCCCCAAGGGACACCACTTGTTACCAGCCTCCACCTGGGCGCAGAGCCATTGACCACAATTCCCTGACTGCGGCCATCCAGCCAATTCTTTATCCACCAGAGTCCACCCTGCAAATCCATATCTGTCCAATTTAGAGGTCAGGATGTCACATGAGACTCTGTCAAAGACCTTCCAGAAGTACAGGTAGATGACATTAGTCATTCTTCCCTTGTTGACTGATGAACTTGCTCCATCACAGAAAGCTACCAGATAGAAAAAAAAAAAAAAAAAAGTTAGCAAGATTTTAAATGACCCACCAAAATGAAAAAAAGTTAGCAAGTTTTGCATTCTGGTAGTGGGCGTCTTTTTCCTGGCTACCATGCCTGAGCAACTTCAGTGCAGGACACCTGCCCTTTCCTTCTGGAGTGTTAATCTTCTTTTTATATCTCACTTCAAATTAGCCAATCCACCTCTTTTTGGACATGCTGGACACAGATAAGCGGCAGCATGTCTTCTTTCAACAAGATCAGTAGAAACCTCTCTGAACTGCACAGTCTAGGAGGACTTTTTATTTCTAAAAGCAAATCAAAAATGATTATATGTGACCAGCGAATGCAAGAAAGGAAACTCCATTAACTTTAGACTAATACACTGGCCTCTCTAATTATTCATTAGAAGAGGTGTTGAAAGCATTTTATTCATTTTAAATGTTTTTATTACAGTGTCTGTGTCCATCTGGGATAGGTCCTTCAATGAAGGACAAATATGCTCATGTGTGTGGACACATCATTAAGGATTGCCTTTTCCAGGCAGAATAATAGTCCACACAAAGTGAGGAAAATAAGAAAATGTATTAGAAGACCGGCCTGGCTAATCAGGAACTCATGACTGAGCTCTAATGCAAAATGAATACATACTAGAAATTTATGTAAGGATAGGCTACAAAGGAAGAATATTATCACACTAGACTAGAGTACATATAAGGAAAAACTTTCCCCATGAGGTAGTCAAATGCTGGGACAGGTTGCCCAGACACACTGTACAATCTCTGTCCTTCAGGGTTTTCAAGATTGAACTGGATAATTGACTGAGCAACCTGGCCTCATAGCCGACAGGGCAGGGGATTCAACAGGAGATCTCCTGATGTTCCTTTCAGTTTCCATTCCCCTGTGATCATGTGCTAATATGATCAAATACAGCAACTCCAATATTCCATGTCTATGCCTATGGTATGTGAGTTATCACAGGAGGCTGGAAGGAACACCAGGAGGTCTCTACTTGAACCTCCTGCTCACAGATAGCCCAGCCACCAGCCTCCTCCTCATCAGGTGTGTGAGATAAATGGCAGCCAAGTCACTGAGGACACCTTTCTTCAGGCCACTGTTTTCAGTATGAGGTAGAGCCAGCTGAAATGCAGACTTTGTGACAAGAGCTTGAGCATTAATTTGCAAGTGTGAAACTCCAGTTTATTCTGTAGTTATTACCGTGGTATAACTGGACATCACCTAGTACATTTGAGTCATTAATTCCCTGGGTGTTCAGGAACTCCTGAGCTCATTCGCTGCAGAAATGAGACAATGGACTGGCTTCAAACAACAATCCAGCATAAGACAGTGATTTATTGCCCTCAAAGACATCTTCACAACTAAATTCTTGACTAACTCAGTTTCAGAGATTCCTCCTGGTGGCTTCTGCCTGTGCCTACACTGATTTCTTTGTTGCAACATGCTGATTAACCAAGTAGACATAGAAATACAGGAATTCAACAGAACAGCAGCTTGGGCAGTTTCACCCAATACTGTTGAAGACATCATTGCAAGCACACTTGCAACTTGTCATTGTGTATCTTCATTAAACAGTCTGTTCATGAGTCTGGCATATCTACTTCTTTCCTTCCCATGCTGTGTATGCAGGACATGTTCTGGTGCATGTGTAGACCCAGCTCCAGAGCTCTCAGTGGGGTTAGGTGGGCAGAGAGTATGGGGACAGCTCAAAGCACACTTTGCATGTTAGATCCAGCTATGGATGGATGGATGGATGGATGGATGGATGGATGGATGGATGGATGGATGGGAGTGGCTGAGTGGTGAGGAAACATGTCCACACTGCAGCTCCATGGTTTGTGCCCTTCTGAAGGACAATGCAGATGCTTTGAAACTAAAAGGCAGCAATGTGAACAGAAGTACCCCAATCACAAAACTCAATTTGTCAAAGCCTCTGCTGGAGCCTTCTCTGAGCCTCACATTACAGTCAAATCCTTCTTGCTACCTTCCTATGCTTGAAACTGTCAATGCATATATTCAAACAACCTGGTTTACACCAGGAAGTTCTGTTCTATTATGATGCCCATATGAAAAAAACATTCAGACTCTTTAAAGTATCATTTCAGATGTTATTTATTAGAGCTAACACTATAAAGAAAGAGAAAAAAGTACAGATAATCTTACACTACTTCAGATGCTGGGAACCTTAAGTTGAATAGCGATGAGCCTTCCTCAGATTTGCACACTGCGCACCCTGCAGATCCCTTCTGTAGACAATGTTCCCCAGTTTTGGTTATTCAGACTATTACAGGATTTTCACACAAGGATATAACGCTATTCTTTATTTCTAGTGGGACATTTACATGAGAAGTTCTCACTGCACTTTTTAATTAAGACAAGGCCACACAGGTGGTGTAATCACTGGGGCTAAGTGAGAACTGCCTGTAGGCTCTCCTGTTACAGAGCTGGCTATGTTACATATCCTATTATATCCTGTGGCCAAGGGATCTGTGCAGCATAACACATGCAGTACATGCAGCACAGCTTGACTCATGGCCCTCCACACCCAGAAGAAACTCTCCTTTCATATCAGCTTGCTTTAAAAACGAAAGCAAAATCTGGCAATCCTGGCACAGACTTGCTCTTCAATCCTCCCCATCTCTGCAAGTGCTGCTGCATGGACTGCCACATCACGAGAAAAGCACTGTAATGAGGTTGCTGCCAGCGCTCATTCTTCTTTTATAGGTCTCTGTCTCCATTGTACTGGAGCTTTTGCTTTCATGAACATTTTCCTTTTTCTCTTGTGGTGTGGGAAGTTTGTTTAAATGTGTTTGCTCTGGCACACAGAAATGTGTCCCTGTGTAGCTTGTGGAGCCCAATGCAAAACTCTGCTACCAGATGACTTCCTTGTGCAGACTGGCATAAAATGTTTTGGTCATATAGTTTGTAACAAATCATAAATTCAGACAACTGCTTTGGTGAGTAGTCTCAGTTATGAAATATCAAGTCTTGTTTCCTCTTTTCTTAAATTGAATGTTTGGAATTTTCTCAAACTTTTGAATTTTCAAATGTTAATAAAGTTAATTATCTGTTTCATTTGACATGAAATCTGTTTGCTTTTGCTGTTTTTTCTTACTTTTTTTTTTTTTTTTTTTTTTTTTTACTTTCAGTCAAGCCCAATTCAGGTCATGAATACAAAAAATAAAAATCAGCTGTTTGAACAGTTCTTCCCCTCAGGACAATGAGAACAGTTTCCTTCTATAGCAAATCTTGGCCACTGGATTTTCACACTCCAGTTAACGCCTACCAGAGTTAAATGAAAATCGATTTTCTCTTGCTCCACTGCCTTTCCATGTTACTCTCTTGCATTTGGGCTGCATCATAAAGAAGCTGTTCAAATTTTGCTGCTCTAACTTAGGAAATTATCTTATGAAGAAACACTTAGAAGTCTGCCTACAGAGTTGTTCTGATTCAAGCTAGTAACCTATTTGCCCTTTACTTCTGCAAAGCTATAAGACATATTTGTTCTCTGGATGACATTAATTGAAATATCATTAGGTCTGTTTGTTAAGTAGAATCTTCCAAAGTGGCTCTGCTGATGCCCTGGTTTCAGAGCTTTGTGTTTCAAGATGTCCTGGGTTAGGAAACACTTCGGTCTTTTCTGACAGATTCATGGAGAAACTGAAGCTCTTAAACAGTTTTGGTCATGCTGCATTAACTATTTAAATCTGTTACCTGTGCCTAACACAGGAGTGGCTGAAGAAATGTTCGGCTCTAAACAGTGTTGTACAATTCATCACATCCTTTTGAATTGCTCATTGTCTCCTAAAGCTGCCTGTATGCTGCAGACAATTAGACTTATGACCAATATGTCTACATCACTGATCTGCCTGAGGACCAGGCAGCAGCTGTCACACCCAGCCTCACAAATGTGTTCATAGAAGCAACAAAATCCACACACCTTTCCTAGTGCCCTTAGTGTGTCTAAGGCTTCCTGTAGACAGCAGATGATAAGATCAGTCTCCAAAAAGGAGACAAGGGAAGAGAAAGAGGAAACTAAAATTATCAGCTCTGTGCTCAAAGCTTTCTCTCATCACCAAGCCAATCCCATGCCAAGATGTCAAGGAAGGAAAATTCATGGATTTAAGCCAGTGAAAACTATTAGGCTCTGCTTACACATCTACTATTGAATACTGTGATTCTAGGACCCGGTGGATAAATTCCCACTGACTCAAAAGGGAAAAGGGTTCTTTGGTTAAGATACTGGGACAGGTTTTAAGAGATTTCAGTTCAAGCCACATAACCACCCTGGCCATGCCTAATCAATACATTCTTGTACTGGGTCTGGCTGGAATGTTAACTTTCCCGGCAGCAGCCCATTCAGTGCCGTACTCTGTACTTGTAGCTGGAACAGCAGTGTTATCACACCCGTGTTGTGTCTACTGCTGAGCAGCAGTGGCACAGCATTGGGCCTTTCTCTAACCCTCCTAGGGGGTGGGAAAAAAGTGAGGAGAGAAACATCACTAGGGCAGCTGACCTAAACCAATCAAAGGGATATTCCATACCATGTGGTGTCACACTCAGCAATAAAAGGTGGAACAGGAAGAAGAGGGGAGGGGTGGGCTCTCGTTGAGAAGACGTCGGTCCTCCTCTCGAACACTGGCTGCGTGCGTTGAGGCCTTGCTTCAAGGACGTGGTCAATCATCGCTCATTTGTGGGAAGTAGAGAGTAATTTCTTTCCTCTGCACTTCCATATAGCTTTCATTTATTTTGTTTGTTTGTTTTCCTCCCTTTTTCCCCTTTTCCCTTTTACTTCCCCTTAGTTAAATTGTTTAGTTCATGGTAGTCTTTATTTAATTATTATAATTATTTCCCTTTAATTAAATTATCCTTATCTCAACCCGTGAGTTGTTCTTTGCTTTATTTCTCCCCCTCCTCATCTAAAGGAGGGGGAGTGAGAGAGCGGTTGTGGGGTTTAGCTGCCCAGCACAGTAAAACCACCACAATTCTATGAAACACACTCTTGGGTATCAGTTTTTAGCACATTTTGCGGAAAATAAATAAATAAATAAATGCTTAGCTGTACTGTGTCTGGCTGGGATGGAGTTAACTTTCCCTGCAGCAGCCCATACAGTGCTGTGCTCTGCACTTGTAGCCAGAACAGCATTGGTATCACACCAGTGTTCTGTCTACTGCTGAGCAGTGCTGACACAATACCAGGACTTCCTCTAACCACTTTCTGTGTTTCTGTGGACAAAAGGAATTGTTCAACTTTTCCATCTGTGTATGCTCTCTGTAAACTCTGTAAAATCTTCAACTCCTCTAGGGAGGAATTTGGCAAACAGGAGGGAAATATTCCATCCACTGCCAGCTGGGCACAATTCTGATTTACGACTTACATTTCAAGAGGCACATTAACCTTTTCCTGAGTGATTGTCAGCTGGAACTTCTGTCATGCAAACCAATAGCAACAAAATGCTACCTCTGTATCAGTAACAGAAGAAGGGCTATTTAAAAGTTTATCAGCTGAATCATGCACACACATATCTTTTCACTGTTTTTCAAAAAAAGAATGTGCAAACAACCAAACGCATTTCAAACGCATTTAAAATAAAATAATAATAATAATAATAATAATGATAATAATGATGATAATAATGATAATAATAATAATAATAAAAGATTAGCTTTGTTCAAAAATATGTTTAGAGAATAGCAGCCTGAAATCCTTGGAAATCTGGACCCTTTCCTCTCATCCTTGTAAATATGAGTCATTCACATCAGCATTCAGACTATGCTTTGCTCCAATCTCTTCTCCAAATCATGATCATTTTGTTCAATGACAGAAGCAGCCCACCTCCTCTCCAGATGGGTGATTTATAAGAGTCAACTTGTAACAGTGTTTGTTCTTAATTATTTTTTTCATCATAAACTACATGAGTCTGCAAAGATAGAAATTGTTTAAACTCTCAGATGGAAAAGAGGCACTAGATTACTTAATGCCTTCCTGTATCAAATTTCTCTATTGTATATTTCCTAAATGATTCAATGTCAGGTTATGAGCTGTACTTGACAGGTTATTTGAGTCTCACCACCAGGAAATTTCTTTCTTATTGAAGTTTCATTTTGCGTTCCTTAATTTAATCTTATTACTGCTTAATTTAATCCTATTACCACTAGCTTGTTGCCTTTAGCCATATCCACACATCAGCACTGAAATGAAGAGTTACTTTAAAACTTGAGAACACACATCATTTTATTACAGCTCTCAGAGCAGCATGATTTCCAGGTGGAAATCATGTTTGTTCCAGGGATGTTCTTCTCATGCATGGAGGGGATGGCTAGGCTAGTTTACCTAAGCCAGTTAATTGGTGTTCAACAGTTAGGACTATGTATGCAATTTTCCTGAGCATAGAGGAGAGAATAGATTCAGCACAGAACATCTATGACCATAGCAAAATAAAGCAAAAATTGGTTCTTTGCATTCCTTCTGGATATTTCAAAAATTCCCCATAGAGTTGTTTATTTCTGAGCTGGGATCTTGGGTTAACAGTTTAGATTAAAGCCAAGAAAGAAAAAAGGGGAATCAGAACAGAAATAATGTCTTAGATCAAAACAATCCTTTCTTCAGCTTTATTTCAGTGTTCTGTTTAATTTGTTTCCAACTGCTATTGAAACAGGTTGGCTGCTTTTCAACAGCAAAACTTCAACACATATATTGTGTGTATAGAGAGAAACACACATAAATATATATTACATAAACACTACTAGAACTGTAATAACAAGCATATATGAGCATCATAATGCCAGATTTAAGGTTACCCATGCTCATGTTGTGCTTGTGTTATGACTCAGTTTTAAATAACATGATCACAAGTTATTTTCCCTAAGACCTCTGTTCATTCAGAGCTGAAGTGTCTATCCTTGCTGCTTATGGAAGTGCACTAGCAGAATCAAGATGAGCTTGCAGTATCTTTTAGTCTCTTTGTTATCCAATACAGAGATAATGGAGAAAGCAAAGACGTTAACCTAACCTCATGCCCTGCCAAAATTCCCATGTTGCTTCAAGGTGTGCGAGTACCAGAGCTGCCTGTTCAGAATAAGCTTCCTTAGTTTTTAAAATTCAGCCACAAACAGTATTTTCAATTTGGAAAATTTCAGCCCAAATGATTAAACCTTGAGAGAAAAAAGATTTTACACTAAGAAGTGGCTAGACCTTGGGATCAGAGCCAGAGGGCTCTGTGCTACTCCCTTCTTTGCCACTGAGCAAGCACAGCACCTCTGAGCAGTGCCACTCCATTCTTTCTGTTTTTCTCTTCATCAGTGGTACAAGCAGGCAGTGTTTCCACTTTGTTCCTGCTAAAAGACCTCACCTGTTGTACAAAGCCACGCTCTTTCCTTCGCAAGATTCTGATTTTACTGTAAAGTAGTCTGAATTCCACCTCAAGCCCTCCTCAAGCCAGCTTCCCTTTGGTATCCCCCTTATTTGATCTTTCTGTTCTTTTGATCTTGAGCACCATTTCTCTCACAGGCTTGGGTTGAAATTGATGAGTTACCAGGGTTAATTCAAGAGTGATTCCTCTGCCAGATGAACTTGGAAGGTTTATGTAAGTTTGAATTAGAATCGCCTACTGTGGTGGGAGAGAGCTTACTTTTGTATGACACCTATAGATACTGAGAAGCATTTCATTTCTGAGGAAGGGAATGCAGGTATTTTAATGGAGTCTGAAACTTACTTTGAGCTCTATCCTTATATTGTCAGCTGGGAATCTCACTCTTCATGAGTGGAAGTGTTCTTCATATCCTTCTGCATACTCAGGTGGTGTTGATGTGAAATTTGTTGTGCACATCTCCCAAAGTAACTGCTTCATATATCTTCATATATTCTGTAAATTGAGACAGTTGTTACTATGCGGTTCATATTTTCAAGCACTTCTTCAGAACTCTGAAACTGTATTTTTTACACTTTAGAGGGAGATTAGATTGCAAACACATCACTCAGCTCCAAGAACAGGAAAGGGCAAATGACCGTACATTTCATTTTCTAAAGCTATGCTTTAATTTGGTCTTGAAAGGGATGCTGAAAGAGTTACAACTTGGTTACTAAAACAATTTATCATTGGCTCCCATTAATCTTAAACCTTGCTGGGATAACCCTATTGCCCCTAGTATGCAAAACAGTGGAACAACTTGGTTAGGCAGGTGACTTACATTTTCTGTATTTCTGTATCTGTGTTACCTAAAGTCTGTGAAACTGTTGGAAAGGAACATTATAACCTTAAGTTAGGATTGACTGCTGATCAGCAGAACATTGGAACAGTGAACTTTTGCTTCTTTAGTAGGATAATGAAAACCAAATCTGTAGCATTTGCTTATTCATCTCCTTTTACAATCACTGCAGCTAACCAACCTGGATGGAGGTCACCAACACAGAAATACTTTGATAGCACTGCTTGAGTGCCCTTGGCCAATAGCAAAAGACTGTTCATGAATTGTAATAAAAGGGAGACCAAATAATAAGAGCTTGAATGACATTAGCAGAAATTTGGTTTCATGAGCCTAAGCAATGAATTTCAAGTACCATGAAAAACTTCTGAGATTGCCACTAAATGATTCTAATAGTTCTGCAGTAAATCCATGCCTGATTTACAGCCATGCTACTGGGAACCAAATTTACCCAAATGCGTGTGTGTTTGCATCATAAAGTCAGGAAGTCTGTAATTCAGTTAGCTACTGAGTAAGACTGGCTCCTGGGGACTGAAGGTCAGGTGTGGGCTCTCTTATTTGGGTGGATTAGACACTTTGTATTTAATTAACATTTGTGTAAGATGACAGAGCTCTTCAGTGTAAACTGCTGTACCTGGAACAGGGGAGAAATATTGCCTCATTTAACTCTGTTATGTAATTGCACATATGACTCGCTGCAGTCATTTCTGAAGGTCTGTGGCATTTTGCAGTTGGCTGTAGCGTATCTAACCACTATGGCATTGCTGAGAAGATAAATGTCCTTAAAGGCAAATGTAGTTAACAGTACAATGGGTTGCAGGGCAGATGGATGAAATGAGCATCTAGAAATGAGCAGCTGCTACAGTGACACATCTCCCTTGACATGGCCTCGCCAGTCCAGGATGAGTATATCCTCTTTACATGTTGAGAGAGCTCTAAATGGAAATGTCTCCACATCTCCACTTGTCTTGAAGCAAGAAGTGTACCTTTCTGAAATTCATCTGTTGAATTTTTTAAGATCCCAACTGGATTTACATTAACTTGCAAAGAAATACATTCACTGTGTTTCCAGGCTCATAAATACTTGACCGCTTTGTGAAAAGCTCTTAGTTCCAGTATAATCTATTCAAGCAAGAATATCTGTGAAAACAAAGGTCTGCAAGCTGTTCCCATGATACAGAGCACTGTGGCTAGGTGGGTGCTGTTTGTGCCTACATAGAAATGCAGCAATATCTGTGAGGTCTCAAAACAGTATAAGTGCACTGAGCAATCCAAAGCAAAGTATTTTGGACTCCATCAAAATTTCCTAGCAACGTCAGGAGACATTAAAATATATTTCCCTGCGAAATACCAGAAACCGACAGCCATTTCCATAATGGCTTGTAATTTAGATCATAGTAACTGGCAGCCAAAAGAGTTGATGCACTGGGGTGCATCAAGCATAGCACTGCCAGCCATTCAAGGGAAGGGATGGTCCTGCTGCACCCTGTGCCCCTGTGCCACAGGGTCCTTCCCATGGGGTGCTGACCTTCCTGAACGGATCCTGCATGGGCTTCCCACAGGCAGCTGCTCTTCAAGAACTGCTCCAGATATGGGTCCGTACCATGGGGTCCATCCCTCAGGAGCAAACTGCTCCAACCTGGGTCCCCTACGGGCAGCAGCTCCTGCCAGTTCACCTGCTCCTGCGTGGGCTCCTCTCCACAGGCTGCAGCTCCAGCCCAGAATCTGCTCCTGCCAGGGTTCTCCACAGGCCGCAGCCTCTGTCAGTGCAGGTCCACCTGCTCCATCGTGGTCTTCTCCACAGACAGCAGCATGGAACCCTGCTCCACCTTGCTAGACAGGTGTACTGGGTCTGATTGGGGTGGGGTTAGCTAGCAGCCCATATGGTGCTATGCTTCAAAGTTGTGGCTGAAACAGTAGAATCATAGAATATCCTAAGTTGGAAGGGACCCATAAGGATCATCAAGTCCAGCTCCTGGCACCACATAGGTCTACCCAAAAAATCATACCATATGACTAAGTGCACAGTCCAAACACTTCTCAAACACCAACAGGCTTGGTGCCATGACTACTTCCATGGGTAGCCTGTTTGAGTGCACGACAACCCTCTCAGTGAAGAACCTCCTCCTGATGTCCAGCCTGAGCTTCCTCTGTCCCAGCTTGACACCTTTCCTGCATGTTCTATCACTGGTCACACTGGTCGCTAAAGAGAATAGATCAGAAAGTGTTGGTACAGTGTTTGTAAGACATCGGTGTCTTTGCTGGAACAGGTTGCCGAAAGAGGTTGTGGACTTTCCACCCCTGGAGATCTTCAAAAGTTGTCTGGACATGGTCCTGGGCAACCAGCTGAAAGCGGCCCTTCTTGAGCAGGGGTGTTGGAGCAGATAACCTCCTGATGTCCCTTCCAACCATATCCATTCTGTGATTCTCTCAACCCAGCACTGAAGCTTTCTTTCCCTAACTAATTTCTATATTAGAATTTTATTGCCTTCAGCCACATGCAGAATCTACACATCAAGATTTCACAATGGTAAAATGCTCACGTAGGGGCCATCTGGAGCTGTCTCTGATCTGACAAGGGGCAGCTGCTGGGCTCTTCTCACAGAGGCCCTCATGCTTCCAAACCTTGCCACGTAAACCCAATACAGTTTCCAACAAAGTTATTCCAGAAACTGACATGGTGGAAAGTCAATACAGAGTGTCTGTCACTAATATCAACCACAGCATCAGAGCTTATCTGTCTACTGCCCATACTCCATCTAAATGAAATTTGTTAAGATTTATCTGAGCTTCATGTAACTAAATTAATCAGAAGAAGACTGATCTATCCTACCACAGACTCCTTTGCTCCTTCTGGTGTATTTATCCCAAAGTAATCTAATTTGCTGGAAATATGCTTATCTAGTTGTAAAAACAGACTGTGTTCAATACTTAAGAAGGAAGGAAGCTTTCCAGAAAGCTTGGCTTAGTGAATTCCTTTATATGGTGAATATATACTCTATTTTGTTGTTGAACTATTCTCCCACTTCCTGTTCTTTGTATCAATATATTTCTGAATCTTAGTTTCAGGCTTGATGTGACTCTGGGCAGCCTGCTCTGGTGGTTGGCAACCCTGCCCAGAGCAAGGGGGTTGAAACTAGATCTCTAAGGTCCTTTCCAACTCAGGCCATTCTATGATTCTATGATTAAGCTCCTAAGACCTGGCCAGTTCAAAACCGAGTGGAATGCACCAGGCTTTCCCTGTGGCTTTTCAGTAAAGACCTTAAGATGCTCTGGAGAGCTGCTAGGTAAGAACATCCTGCCTGAAATTTACCTTTGGCAAATGAAAGTGAAATTCTGTCAGATGTTTGACAGCAAAATGCTGAAGCACATTATCCTGTTCAGTAGCCAGCAGTGGTATAGCCTGCCTATGCAAGAAAAAAGAGAGACAGAGCATGACACTGTCCTGAGCTGTGACAGGAACAGACTAACAATGTGGAAGTCTTGTGTTTCGAAAATATATACAATCTTAAGCAGTGCTGACATGATTAGAGAACAACAAGTGTCTTCTAGACACCAACTGCCTGCTGACCCACTGTAGGCTGCTGGACCTCACCTTTGCCTCCCAAACTGTATCTTGCCCACTGGTTTTGTCTCAGTAGTGCAGTGAGGGAGACATCAGATTCAGTTTTGCTTCTCCTGGCACAGCCTCCAGTAACACTCCTTTCTTAGCATGCAAGATATCAGAGAACAGGTGAACATTGGGATGGGGACAACGGATGGACCCAGGAGAAATACCAGCTTGTAGAGGAGAGAGTTCAGAGAGGATGAGGGACTCTTCCTGCACTCAAGTCATTTGGCCACTTTGTACCATGGAAAATTTCACAGGTTGAGTTCCAGTTAGAGATTTTACTGTGGGTGAAAGCAACCTTTGCCCAAAGTCCCTATCATGCCTCTTTTACCCAATGCACAATGGTACCTCAACACTTGGTGGTGGTGCAATACTCCCTTTTTCCAGTTTCAGGACTGAGGAGTCTAGCAGCATCACCTACCACTGCTACCAAAGTTCTCTTTTCCTTGAGTATCCCCATGCTATACTGGTTTACATAGCAGCAGAACCACTATGAAACTACCCATGTGACCAGAACAAGCTCCAGAGAAGCAGCTTCCTGGGAAACAGGCTGGGCACCATGTAGAGACAATATTGGGATTGTCTTTTAGCAGAGGACATCCAGACTTCAGCAGAAATGGTGAGACCGGTTACTGATCACGACATGCTTCCAAGAGACTGACAGCAGAAAATGAACTAAAAAGGGATAGATTCTGCCTGAGCTTCCAGAGAAATAAAATGTACATGGGGTCCTACCCATTAGCCATTAATGTACAGCTTACAGTGTATAAACAAGTACTTTCACACTTTTAACATTTCAAGCTTCTTGTTCGCTTATACTTTGTTCCAGTTCCTATGATTAAATATTATCTTGCTTTGCTGTAGCTGTTTGTACTCTGACACTGGCCACAGATCCCAGAAAAGGTTTGTAACAGCTGAATTTTGTGCTCACTAACATGACCAATATGGAGGGTGGCAAAGCCAAGGCCTCCTCTAGGGGTGGGAGACTCAGAAATATTCAGAGATGAGACAGAGTAGAGGCACAGGGCATTTTGTATTCAACATCTCTGAAACTCCAGCAGCAGTTTAGGTTTCTAAATGCAGTTTAGGGGATACCTAGCTTTGAAAATGTTTGGTCTACCTAAACTTAGGAGAGGAACCTGTTAGTGATTCAGTGGGAAACACAACCGAAGACTGTGACAGATCCCAAAGGAAGCAGGGAGAAGCAAGGACGTATGTGTGCTAGTTGTCTGCAGTGGGACTGGACTTAGGCCAGATGGTCCCTTCCAGTCAAGGAAGACAACAGAGAGCTCCCATGAAGCATGCAGGATAATGAAAAATAAATACTATGTGAAAAATAGGGGGGACCGTTAGACAATATCACCTTGTTTCATTAGTTTCCCCTCTTTACAACCACCTGCTTGGTTTCAACATTTTTATTGGACTCCACATCTGCTTGCACTCTTTTCGTCTGTTTGAGAGGGGTGCCTCCTACCCATTGGCATCTTTGCCAAGTACGGCAGCACAAAGCAATCCCTGCTGCAGGCCCTCATTTGGACAGACACGCAGTATAGAGATATGCTACTCATATGCATGCAAAAGCCATAGCATGGGTGGCTAAGAGCACAGAAATAGGTGACCTCCACTGTATTTGTATAAATGACCATAAATAAAACAGAGTAGAAGGGAGATCTGGCCAGCATACATAGCCTCAGCATCAGACCCTGTCTGCTTGTAGGCTGCTGCCCTCCGATGGCAAGCTGGAAGAGCCTCCCTTATCTCCAGAGCAGTTCTCTGCATTACTAAAATGAACTGAGTTTTGCTGCTAGTACCTGCTGTCAGAAATTACAGTTTCAATACACCCAGTTTGCCAGTTCATTATCTGTCTGAAGTAGAAAATCAACACCCTGGGGCACTCAGCTTTTCCTGCAAGGGAACCCTTTGTGGTTGGAAAGGACTGCTTGCTGCTGAAGGAGCAATTGCCATCCTGAGCCTGTGTGTGACATTGTTAGTGCTGAACAATGATGTTCCCACAGGGAGGGTGATGATTCGGAACTCTTCTTCCTTAGTGATAGCTTTTTGTTGCTATTGTTGTTATTTTTTTCCTTTTTTTTTTTTTTTTTTTTTCCCAATGTCTGTATCTTGGCAACACTGAAGTTGTTGAAGTGAAAACTCAGTGTTTAAAATAAGGCTAGGCTTGTTCAAGCATTTCTGCTGAATTCTGCATTTGTTACCATGGCAGGACTGTGAAGTTAAATCTCAGCACAGGTAGCACATGCTTTCTTTTCTTTTAATGCCCTTCCAGTGAGTTCCTTGGCTACGTGCCTTCTTTGTTACCCTGGTTTAGACAACTGTCACTGGTACAAGTACTTCCTCCCCCATGTATCCCATATACACGTTACTTCCATCTTCATTCTCATCCTAGAAGTCCTGTGAATGAAAATCAGGCTCTGAAAGTGGAAATGCCTCTGAACACGTTAAGATTCCCCAAACAGCTCTTAAAAACAGAATGAAACAAGGCAGGACAAAAGTGCTATGTTAACAGCCCACTGAAAGGACAGCCCCTTTCAACAAATAGAAACAAGCCATTCATAGAATCCTAGAACTGTAGAACCATTAAGGTTGGAAAAGACCTCCAAGATGATCAGCTCCAGCCATCACCCTACCACCAGCGTCACCCACTAAACCACGTCCCTACACACCACATCCAACCTTTCCTTGAACACACCCAGGGACAGTGATTCCACCACCTCCCTGGGCAATACGTTCCAAAGCCTGAATACTCTTTCTGAAAAGAAATGTCTCCTCATTTCCAACCTAAACTTCCCCTGGCACAACTTGATGCCAATCCCACTAGTACTATCACTACTTATCTGCAAGAAGAGGCCCGCCCAGCTCGCCACACCTTTCTTTCAAGTAGCTGTAGAGGTAAGGTCTCCCTTGAGCCTCCTTGCTTCATCATCCCTGGACTTATATAGTAAAACAGATGTCTTAAATCAACTGAAACATTTTATTGTATCTAGTACAAGCTGAAAAGGAAGAAGCTATTTTTGGGGAAAAAAAAAGACTGTAAAATATGTCTTTTGCTCTGATAGGGAGAGTAAATTGAAAACAGGTTGTAGTTTGAAAGATTCGGAGTTCAAAGTTCAAGGGGGTATTTAGACACATGCAGAACCAGGTTTACAGATGATCACCTATGGCAGTGGTTGGAAGCTACAGCAAGTGTAAATTGTAAAGTGTAAAACTCTGCTTTGTAGAGACAAAGCAGAAACCAAGCTAAATCAGGAGCAGTTCATACCATCCTAATCATAGAATCATAGAGTCACTGAATGGTTGAGGTTGGAATGGACCTCCGAAGATCACCTGGTTCAATTCTCCTGCCAGGCAGGATCTGCTAGAGCATGTTGTGCAGGATGACATCCAGGCAAGTTTTGAATATCTCCAGAGAAGGAGACTCCACAACCTCTCTGGGCCATCTGTTCCAGTGCTCTGTCACCCTCACAGTAAAGATGTGCCCCCTCATATTCAGCCAGAACCTCCTGTGCTTCAGTTTGTGGCCATTGACTCTTGTCTTGTCACTGAGCACAACTGAAAAGAGACCAGCTCCATCCTCGTGACACCCTCCCCTCAGATATTTATATACATTAATGAGGTCTATTTATAGATACAGATTTAAAGATATAGATATTTATATATGTTAATAAGGTAATATATTTATATACATTAATGCAGCCAGGAGAAAATAAGGGCCCTTTAGCTTCTACACAGTCCTCTCCATCACAAGTCTAATTCTAACTCTGTATACAGGCATGAACATCCATGCCTAAGAGATATTCAGGACCGATTTATTTTCCCAAAATCTGTTTTGGGATTGTGTGTGAAATGAATTCTCAGCCTTCATGCCACTAGATGGTGCATTTTTTGATCATTTGGAATTCAACCTCCAGAGTTCAATTTGGCCTGATAATACTTTTTGTGCAAATGCTTCATGTCTGCACCTACACAGATCAGAATCGCTCTTGTAGGCAGCCTGCTTCTTTGGGTACTGCCTGTGCACAAATTATTCTAGCCTGAAGGCAGGTAACAGTACTGTTCTTACAAGGAAGGGTGCACACACTGTTTGGCAGCTAGGGAAGGTGTCTCTTACTCTAATTTTCAGATTAACACATAGACTGTTTTTCCAATTCTGGGTTGTGCCAGAGCACTGCTTATATCATCATTTACAGTCTAATCTCATCTTGAAATTGACTGCATGAGCTGGCCATGCAATCTATTATTTCCATAGTACCATCAGGTTCTCCATCACTGCAATGACAGAACACAGCCTGGCCGCACTGTCTTCATTCCACTCCAACCTCTGTGGTCTCTCATAGAGTGAGCACACCAAGCTCCCCTGGTGTCACCAATACCCAAGGTTGCAGGCTATGTTCTCAAGGCTATGCTGCTCCGTGCAGGGCTTTCTGCTGCAGCCGGCCCCTCAGATGTGCAGGCCTGAGTGATGCTGTGGCCATTAGCCAGGGAGCCACGAGGAAGCCTTGCGGTACTGGTGCAGTGAGAGGCTGTGGCTGTGAGAGCACCTGTGTGTCCACAGGGATGAGAGCACGGGGGCTCAGCTACGGGATCAGCTAGGAAGCTGGTAAAGGGCCGAGAACACAAGTCCTATAAGAAGCGGTTGAGGGAACTGGAGTTGTTTAGTCTGGAGAAAAGGAGGCTCAGGGGAGACCTTACCTCTACAGCTACCTGAAAGGAAGGTGTGGTGAGCTGGGTGGGCCTCTTCTTGCAGATAAGTAGTGATAGTACTAGTGGGATTGGCATCAAGTTGTGCCAGGGGAGGTTTAGGTTGGAAATTTCTTGAAATTTCTTCTCAGAAAGAGTATTCAGGCATTGGAACAGATTGCCCAGGGAGGTGGTGGAATCACTGTCCCTGGGTGTGTTCAAGGAAAGGTTGGATGTGGTGTGTAGGGACATGGTTTAGTGGGTGATACTGGTGGTAGGGTGATGGTTGGAGGTGATCATCTTGGAGGTCTTTTCCAACCTTAATGGTTCTAGGGCTCTGTAGCACATTATAGCACCTTTTCCACACTCAGCCCCTCCAGGTGAATAAACCCCCAGGCTCAAAAGCTCCTGACCAGAGTTTATAATCTGAGAGGCTGTAACGAAGATTGGATATGCAAGAGGCAAGTACAGCCTCTTTCACCCAGAAGCACCCAGAAAAGGAGAAGTGGCTTCTTCTACTTATTCCCTTTTTTCCAGCCCCTGCAAGATCAAGGGCTGAAAAAAAAAATAAATAAATAAATAAAATAAACTGACAATCCAGGGGCTGTCTCTTTATCAGCCACAGCTGAGCTCATGGGTTTTGCCAGCTTACTTCCCTTCTCATGGACACATCACTCCTGAGTGCAGCCCTGTTGAAGAGCTTTGTTCAGGATCTGCATGATGGGGCTGAGTGTACCCTGCAACACCCTGCAGACAAAACAAGCCTGGGAGGACAGGCTGGAGAAGGGAGCCAACATGAACCTCCTGAAGCTCAACAAGGACAAGGGCCAAGTCCTGCCTCTGGGGAGGAACAAGTCCATCTACCAATTATGTGCTGGGGGCCAACGAACTGGAAAGTAACTTGGCACAGAAGGACCTGTGAGTCCTGGTGGAAACTACGTGAAACATGAGCCCCCAGTGTGCCCTTGCTGCAGAGAAGACCAAGCATGTCCTGGGCTGCAGTAGACACGCCATCAGGTGGAGGAAGGTGATCCTTGCCCTCAACTCAGTGCAGGTGAGGCCACACTTGGAGCACAGTGCCCAGTTAGGGCTCTTCAGTGCAAGTGTGACACAGACATGCACATACAGGAGAGAGTCCAACAAAGGACCAGGAAGATGACAAGGGGACTGGAGTATCTCTCCTGTGGCTGGAACCCTTCTGCCTAGAGAAGAGAAGGCATAAGCAGAAGGGGGGTGGGAAGGAGGAGGGAGTTAAGTGTGGCTTCAAAGCCAGAGAGGCTATGGAGTCTCCCATCTTAGCGAGATTCAAAAGCAGGTGGGATATTGTTATGGGAAACTTCCTCTGGGTATCCATGCCAGAGCAAGGGGCTTGGAAAAGGTGACCTAGAGAGGTCCCTCCCAACCTCATCCATTCTGTGCTTCTATGCAGATTGGAGCAGCACAGGGCATACTCACTGCTCCATTAAGTGCAAGGACCTGCTTCAGCAGACAGAGATGCTACAGGCTAAACACAAGCCTGGCACTGCTGCAGCACTACCACTGAAAGCTTCTCCACAGCATGCTTTAAAGCAATAAGCAGGGAATCTTCCTGCAGCTGCCCAGGGCCTTCCTCTCGCAGCCTTGCAAGAGCTGGCCTTAAGCACCCCTTCCCATTCAGGACAAGCCATCCAGTTACAGGATTCTCATGTTGTATCTGGTGTGCATTATGTATATTAGCATTCCCATAGCTACCATATTTGGTACAGTATGGATAATTCCCTACTTCATGGGTAATATTTCCACACCGGGGTCAGCACTATTGCCCCAAGTTTCTGTCAATGTTGTTTAAAAGGCACCTTTGATAACACAGTATATTGCAGCCAGGATTATGTGTAGGGAACAAAACTTCAAAATCCTTCCTGGGACTGAGTATGATCTGTTGTTTTTAGAAATCTAGACAATCCAGACACAGTTGCTGCTGCTAATAGAACAGCAATCAGGGACAAGGCCTCTTCACTCTTTCTAGGCACCTGGGAGAAAGTCCAACATTTTTTTCAAGATAGAATTTGAGAGCCGTTCTGGATTAATTGGAAATGCTGATTATTTCCCCCCATCCTATCACTAATCTATTGAGAACAAGTATTACCAAGATAAGGCTAAAATACATCATCTCTCTCTATATATACCCCTACAATAACTAAGAAATAATGATTAAGAAAAATAATAAAAATCACAAACTAATAAGGATTCTTCTGGTGGGAATTAAATACTCCACCTTCTTTTTGTCCCACTTTCAGGGAGTTTTTCCTGGAAAAACTAGTGTACTAGCAGAGTGTATTACACTCTGTGTAATACAATACCTTTTACACATGCATTCATTAAGAATTCTTCTAAGGAGAAGCTAAAGGTTTACAATAGTTAGTTTCAACAGTTTTAACTTTAAAAGTCTTTGTTAAGGCAGTCTCTCAGGTATCAGGCTTAACTGATGCTTTTACCAGCGTATAGTGAGTACACTCTTTCTCAGCCATGCTTACTGACATCTCAGTAGTCAGGAGCACTTGGAACACTCCGTCCCACTCACGTTGCAGCTTCGATTCTCTCCATGTTCGTAGCAGAACACAATCTCCTGCTCGGAATTGATGGATCAGGACTTCCAAGGGTAGGGTCTGAGCAAACAATCCACAGGTCCTGAGAGATGACAAAGAGGATGACAGCACACATATATAGTTCTTAAGAAAAGCATCTTTTGTGTTGATTTGAGGCAATTCATTCCCTGTTTCCAGGTAGAGAAATCCAAATATTGGTTCATATGGTGAAACTACCACATCTTTTCTTGGTGCAGTTTGAATTCAGAGAAGAGCCAAAGGTCAGCATTTTGTTCAGGGGAGCCTTAATCAATTGCTTCTTTACTGTCTGACCTGCTCCACCCTTCCAGAAGACGGAGGATGCCAAGGAGTATGAAATTTCCACTTAATTCCTAAAGTCCACATTAGCCCTTGCAATATTTGTGACGTAAAGTGACTTCCTAGATCACAGTCGATATTTTCAAAAATTCCATACCTGGGAATTATTTGTTTATGACTTACTTCAGCTGCTGTGTTTCCAGTAGCAGATACTGAAGGGAAAGCACCCCCTCCCCGCTGATAAATGTTCATCCAAGGCAAAGAAGTATTTAAAACTACCTACTCGAAAGAGTTCTGTAAAACCTCGGGTCCTTTCTAGGTTCTTTCTAGGGTCCTCAACTTAAGACTTCATTTCTGAAAAAAAAACAAACAAAAAACCTTAAACCTCCTAACTTCTCCACTGGTAAGTGGGGAGGTGGGGGGCATTCACATAACCAATTAGTCCTTATTCCACTGGAATCTCTGTAAGAGGATACACAGCTAGTGTTAGTACTTCTAGTATCAGGGAGGGCAAAATTCTCAATTTCTCTTCTCCATTGTTCTAATTCTTACCACAGCCTACCGTGTGCTCCTTCTCCAGGGACAGTGTCAATTGCAGTCCCTGTCGTCCTTGCTGGAGCAGCTACTCCTGCCTCCGGTGCAATATTAGGGTTAGAGGAAGCATAACTTGATTCCTCCTGCGGAAAAGGAGTCTTACTGTTTACATGTAAACTTGAAATGGGAATTTTCATTGGACCTGTGTTGTGGCCAAAGGAGCAAAGTTCCTTTTAATGGCTTTTCAGGCCAGACAATTGGACAATATCTAACCTGTGCTTTTTTATCCTTTTCCCTAGTTTTGGGGTTGTTTTTCCAATTACTTTTCTTTCTCCCCAAAGGACTAGCTTTACGCACCATTCTGAGGATTGTGCTTCTGAAGATCTCCAAGGATGGAGACGCCACAGCCTCTCGGGGCAACCTGTTCCAGCAAAGACACCGTTGTGTTACCAACACTGTTTCAGCCACAACTCTGAAGCATACGACCTGCTTAAGCAGCCAGAGAAGCTGTGGGCTAAACAGCAGCGTGGCACAGCTGTGGCTCTGCTACTGAAAGCTTCTCCACAGCTTGCTCTTAAAGCAAGGAGCAGGGAATCTTCCTGCGGCTGCCCAGGGCTTTCCTCTCGCAGCCCCGCCAGAGCCCGCCTCAAGGCACCTCTCTGCCAGCTCCACCGCCTCCCTGGTGCCTGCCTTCTCTGGGAGCCCTTCACAGTGCCTAGAGCCACAGGCCTCTGGCTGCCCGGACACGGGAGGAATCCCTGCTCATGCTCCTGCTCCTGATCCAGCTGCACTGCCAGGGCTGCCTGATGGGCGTCCAAGCTCGAGCGCGGTCTCTGCTGATGTGTGGGCAGTCAGGCAAAAGAGCCAGGAAGCTTACGCAGACGACTGAGCAGAGCATCTCCTGGCAGAGCAGGTAACGAGCACTTGATGGGACCAGTTAGGGAGCTAAGCTGACTCCCCTGAGAAAGACTGAGCTGGGGCTGAGCCAGGGGCACTGGCTGGAAGGAGCCAGAGGTACCTGCCAATGCAGACCCTGCTGTGGGTGTGTGAGATGGAGTCCCTGGGGTGCCTGCCAGGACATGGGCCTGAGACTGGACCCTCACCTCTGCACTCCTACACCATGCTGTAACCATGAGCCAGGGAGCCACGAGTAAGGTAGTTGCCCACTCGCTCTCAGGAGAGCAGCTCTGTCAGGAGGCAGCAGCTCCCCTGGGTGCCCGTTGGACTTCTTGGTCAGAGGACCTGGAGCACAGCATGGAGGAGCAGCAGAATAAGGATCACTCCCAGCCCGCTGAAGGGCAGCGGAGCGTACAGGAGCGGTGCCAGGTGAGGCTCAGGGAGCGAGACAGGGACAGCAGCGTGACGGGATGGCACCGAGAGCAGCAGGATGAGGAGAACGGTGCTGCAGCGAGCCGGCCAGCTGGCCCTGAGCCCCTCGGACCTGGACACAGTTGTTCCCAAAGCTGGGGTTTCTCCAAAAAGAGCCCACCCCCAGGACAGCCAAAGCCCGCGTGGCCCTGGCAGTTCTGTGCCCAGAGGCACAAAGAGCAGCGTGGCCTAATTCAACCTGGCTGTGCGCAGCCAGGAGCTGCCTCCACTATCCCTCCATGCGGACAGGCTGTCAGTGTGGTCATGCCCAGAGAGCGTGCGTCACACTGGCACCTGCCACACGGAGTCGGGAGCCCCAGGAGAGTTCGGTCGAACATCTTTGGCAGCCCTGGCACCCTCCGACAAGCAGACGGCACTTGCAGGAAGAGAAAGACAGGTCATTACTCTGGCAGACTGAGCCCTGCTCGTTGTGGGCAGCTGCCAGGACATGCCAGGGGCCGCTTAAGGGCAGCTCACAGCAGCACTTCTAGGGGGTACACTGAGCGGAATGGCAGAAATGGCCAAAGTAACTTGGCCTTTCTCCTCGCTTCTCTTGCAGATGGAGAAGAAGCCGCAAGACATGAAGACACTGCCTCACCGTGGGGTGCAGCAGGCAGAGAGAATGCAGCTGCCAGCCGTGCCGCCTTTGCCAAGGCAGACAGCGACTCAGGCAGCAGCACCCAAGCAAGTGCCTGCAGCACAGTCATCATCGTCTCAAAGGGCCACTTGCAAGCTGCCCCCTCTGCAAGCAGCAGCCTCTGCATCTTCAGGGGGAGGAAGGCCAAAGGCGTCAGGCAAAGAGGCCCGCAGCCACCAAGAGCTTTTGCCACCTCTTCCCTGCATCTCTGGCAAGGAGGACAGTGCAGTGAGGGCAGAGAGGCGGGAACGTGGCCCACACAGCCCGGTGGCCCCTGACGAGGATGTGGAGTACTCAGTACAGTCCTTCGTCTCCACAATCATAAGAAACGCTCTACCCTGCTACGAGGGAGCAAGCAGCAAGGCAAGGCTTTCTCCCTCAAGCAGAGGTCCCGGGACCAAAGGCCCCAGAACACCACCTCTTGCCACAGCAGAGGCCCAAACCTGGAAGAGCCAGCACTTGTCCAAAAGCAGCCTTGCATCCCCAGCTGAAGAAATGGAAGACCCAGTAAAGGCCTTCATCCCCACTGCCATTAGAAATGCCCTAGCCTGGAACCAGGGAGCCATGAGGGAGGCAAGGCTTTCTCCCGTGGGCAGACCTCCAAGGAGCAAAGGACACAGAACACCACCTCAGCCCGCAACAGGGCCCCAAAATTTAAAAGAAGAGCCGGCACCCTGCCCCACACAGCCCTGCAGACTCTTGCACGGCACTGCAGGACACAGCACAGTCCCGCGTGTCTGAAGTGCTGGCAAAAACGCCAAAAAGCTGGGAACACGGCCAACGACCAGCAGCACTGCGGGACCTGGCACACACGGGGTGCAAAGTGACAGCAGCAAGAGCAGTTGAGGTGCAGACAGACATGGAGAGGAGGTGAATCACTGCTCTGCCAGGGCCTGATTCCCAGGTATGTGCAGGTAAAACGGCTGCCCGGAAAGACCCTGCACCAGCTAGCCCAGGCCAGGGTGAGAAGCAAAAACAACAGAGAGAGAAAAACGTCAAACCCAGGCAGGGGACAGGCAAGGATATGCGAAGCCTGGGCCGCAGCACGAAAGAAAGCAGTCCTGTGGGATGGGATGAAGATGAGGAGATCGTCATCCTCAACTCCTGCATCAACCCCAGGTTCCCCAGCCTCTGCACAGACCCACAGGACGTTCCCCAGAAAGAGGGCAGCTCATCCAGCAGCGTGGACAGGGAGGCAGAAGAAGAAGAAACAGAACACCCAACAAGCGCCTCTCCTGGCTCACTGCAAACCACGGACGCTGCCCCATCTGCTACTCCCCTGGAAGAAATTCCTGGGGAAGAGAGGCACAGCACGCCTCTCACTGCAACAGCAGCGGCAGAGAGCAGGCCAGCAAGTCCTCCAGCAGCCCCTGCTCTGGAAGATGAGGGACACAGAACGCCTCCCCTGACACGTGGGGCTCCACAAGGCCATCAGCCTGTCCCAGCCCCAGTGAGCACAGCTCTGTGGTGATGGTAGAGGCAGGGACGTGCCCGACACGCCTCCAATGCCTGTGATGAAGATCTGCTTGAACCAGTCAAGACTGTTGTTTCCGTAGTCCTACGCCGTGCTGTAGCCATGAGCCAGGGAGCCCCACGCAAGGCACCAAGTGCTCCCTCGGCCTCAGGACCCAGCGTGCCTCCTCCCACAGCAGAGCCTGCAGACTCTGCATCCTCAGTGCCTGTGACAAAGGTCTGCGTGAAACAGCCCAGAAGCACCAGCCACAACCAGTGATCGGGGGGGATGCAGAAGCCCCTCACAAATGATGGTGACAAGCAGGCCCCCACAAAGTGAGAGGCCACGGCACATAGCATGGAACCCCCAGAACTTGGAGAAAAGTGGCGCTGCTCTCTCCAGAGAGCAGGCTTCTTTCAGCAGGAAGGCAAAGAAAGGCCTCTTGCCTCTAGATACCGCCCACCATCGCTGGCAGCCGTGCTGGGGACAGCCCAAGGCCTCAGCCAGCTTGTGGCACGGGCAGAAAGCAGAACTGCAAAATGGCCGCCAGGGCTGCCAGAGGGTGGGGCTGGAGCCGCCCTATCAGGGAGCAGCTTTTCTCTCTCTCTCTCTCCCTGCACTCAGGGAGCTTCCTTCCTGTAGGGCCACAACTGAGCTGAGCAACCCAGCACTGAGAATAAAATTCTCTCGTTTCTGTCCCATACAAGCCTCGAGTACATCCCACAAAGTGTGTGCGGTGATCCATTTGGGTGTGGGAAGAAAATTCTAGAATTGCCAGTTATTTCTTTCTTAAATCATGAAAAGAAATAAGAAAGCAGCAATGTACAGTCTACCAAAGGGCCTGCAGACTGTACATCCTCAGCCTCTGCCTTGGCTGGAGGCCCTGTGGGGGAGGCCAATGAAGCCCCTCTCGCTGCAGCAGCAACGCCACAAGAAGGAGGTGGAGAAGTGGCTTCTCCTTTGGCTGCAGAGCCTCTCAGGGAGGCCAGCACAGATCTCCTCCCAGGAGCAGCTGACGAAGCAGGAGCAGCAGCCACTCCCTTGGTTCCTGGGCACCAGGTAAGCACAGCACGCGTGGTGGGCACCAGGCATCCAGGGCAGCCCCAGGCAGAAGCAGTGCATTGGGTGTGCGTGCCGGGAGCTGCCCGCTGCGCTCTGTTTCCACATGCCCCGGGCACAAGGGCTGACATCCCGTTCCTCCGCTGCCCGTGCTGTTCCTCTCCCCATGCAGGTGGCCATCGAGCAGGGAGGCCAAGCGCAGTCCTCCTCCAGCACCAAAGATACGCCAGCGGATGAGCCAGCAACGTCCCAGACACAAGCGCCGTCCCAGGATCTGTTGGCCGGACCTGTTCAGCGCAGCGAGCAGCACCAAGCACAAGGTTGGCAGCACCACGCGCAGGGGGGCTGGCTGGTCCTGTGCCACCCCTTCCCAGGGAAAGGCCTTGGAGGGGGGGGACAGGCTCGCCCAGCACCCGCTCAGGCCCTAACCTACACCTCTGTGTCCCCCACAGGCATCCTTGACCTCGCACAACCCCCGGCGCACCAGCCATGGCCCTCCCGCATCAGGAGGGCACTTCGCGCGCTGCGCAGGGCTTTCTGCTGCAGCTGCATCGCAGGACAGCGAGAGTAGCCGTACCCGGCTGCCAGTACCAGGAGGGCGCTCAGTGCTGGACGCTGGCATCACTGATAGGAACAGGACAGTGCCTCAGGAATTCAGATGCCCCACCACATCCTGCCCCCAACCTCAGCTCAGCTGCGGCTGCTTTCTGCTGTGAATAAAAGCTCAGGCAGACTTTGCCCCCCAGTGCTCCTCTCTGTGCCGTTGATCTCAGGAGAAAGAGTGGTGCAGGCCATGCCAACCTGGCACCCGGGGCCTCTCACAGTCAGAGAAGTACAGAATCATAGAATCTACCACTGAACCGTGTCCCTCGGCACCAGATCTACACGGCTTTCGAATGCCTCCGGGGATGGTGACTCAACTACTTCCCTGGGCAGCCTGTTCCAATGCTTCAGAACCCTTTCGTTGAAGACTTTTTGCCTAGTATCCACCTAAACCACCATCCCTGGAGGTATTTAAAAACGTTTAGATGTTGAGCTTAGCGATATGGTTTAGTGGAGTACTTGTTAGTATTAGGTCAGAGGTTGGACTCGATGATCTTGAGGTCTCTTCCAACCTGGACTACTTCTGTGATTCTGTGATTCTGTAAACCTCCCCCGGCCCCACTTTCTCCTCTTCTCCCACCACCTGTTGCTTGGGAGAAGGGACTGACCCCCACCGCACTAAAACCTTCTCTGAGGTCCTTGTACAGCGTGATAAGGTCTCCCCCAAGCCTCCTTTCCTCTAGGCTACATGTAATAAATGACTGAGTCCCCAGTGGGATTGCAATTAATGTTTACAATTTATTAAACGAATAGAGGCAAGCAAACAGCGCTGGGTGCGCCGGGAGTCTCTGCTCCACCAAGACGCACACCAGTCACATCAAGAGGTTGATTTTTATGCTCCTAGGCTAGTACTTATTCAATACTACTTCTAAAAAAAACAGGGTTATTATAATTAGTTTCCGGAATCCGACCCTCCTACTGGAGCATGCATATCAGTCTCCGGTGGTGTCTCTGGGGGTCTCTCGTGCTGAAGGCTCATAGTCTTCCTCCCTCTTGTCCTTCTCCTTTGTCCATCTTGGCTGTATGTCAGAGACTTGTGCAGCGTGCCCTGCAAGCTTTGTCTTTTAGTCATTCTTCAGCTTTCCCCTGCTCCTTAATCTCCTGGACAGATGTCAGAGACTTGCATAGTGTCCCATGCAATAGTCAGAATAGTTAGCAGTTACTCTGACACCCCCCCCCCCAGATATCAGAGACTTCAAGGAAAAGCCTACAAATACATTTTCCTTGAAGCTCTCTATTGACACGAATTGCTAAAACATTCCTTTGCAAGATACAAGAACTATATACATTAACCACTCTGTTTTTCTTAGACTTGTGGTTATACAAGGGTATGTAAGACGGAAGATCATATTCATCATACCATGCGGCCCTAGCATTGTTCCATATTGACACGACTCAGATAAACACATTTCATACCTACACAATCCCTTTTGAAAATGCAAGGTTAGTGGAATTTTCCACTGCAAGAACCTGACGTGCTGTCAGCAGCCTGCAAGCACACAAGAGGAGGAAGTGCTGCAACAGCTGTTGCTCACCAAGCAGCTGCCCGGCAAGGAAAAGACAGTCAGTAGGACATGTGTCAGGACACTTTTCCTGCCGATGCGGCCAAATTCACCTGAGAAAGAAACAGGAAAAGTCTCTTTCTTATGTGGGACTCCAGGAAGACAGGCAAAGTTCTCCGAGAGCTGAAAAGTGGGCTTCTTTACCTGGAGGAGCTCTAAGCAAAAAACAAGAGCAGCCCCAGTTTAATAAGGAAGGAGGCACCCAGCCCAGGTACTAAGACACGCTGAAAAGCAAGAAAGGAGGAACAGTATTTAAGCATTTCTGGCACTGGAAATGCAGCACGGGGCTTCCCCAACAAAGAAGATGGCCTTGTGCTTTGGCCACTGCTCACGGGAAGGTGCCAGATGGCGTCACTGCGGAGAGCCCTGGAGATGGCCTCAGTGTCTGGGAGCTTCCCAGCTCCCTCCTTTTTGCCCCCTACAGAAGAGCTGGGCTAACACCCTCAGCTCAGGAAAAACCCTCCACGAGGTTCCCAACTAATAGGGAAAGCCTTGAGAACCGGCTCCGGCTACATGCTGGCTTGCCTACTCAGGCCATAGGCAACGCACAAGCGCCAGGCAGTACGGATCCCGTCCTTCTGCTGGAGCTGGGCTCTTCTGTTGTGCATATTGCCAGAGCAGCAAGGGGCCCCTGGCACACCTACACTTTCCAGGCTACCGTTGGGGTGTTTCTTCTGCTTGAGGAGGTGGGCTGTGGGGTGGCAGCTGCAGGAAGGAGCAGGCTACGAGGGCAGGACGAGGCTGCAAAGCCCACCTTGTTCAGCGTGAACTGCCTGTGCACGTGGTGGGGTATTGCATCCCCAACGTTCCCAGACCCTGGAAAGCAAATGCCCCAAATCCCCTTTCAGCCGTGCCCTGGGGACGGCAACAAGGCCGCCACACAGGCGCCAGCTGCCAGAGGCTGCAGGAAGGTTCCAGAAGCAGCGGCAGCAGCCCGGGCAGGGGCAGCCGCGAGTGCAGGAGCTGCTCCTGGGCTCTGGGCTCAGGGGCAGACGCCTGCCCCTGCAGGGAACGAGGCCCACCCAGAGCCTGCCCAGTGGCATGGGCCTGCCCAGACATCCTGGGGGGAAGCCCTGGCCGCAACAAGTGAGCGGGGGGATGCAGAAGCCCCTCACAAATGCTGACGAAAAATAGGGCCCACAAAGTGAGAGGCAACCCTGCAAGACTTGCAGCAAAGAGGCACTGCCTCTCCAGAGAGCACGTTTCCTTCAGCACGAAGAAAAGGAAAGGCCTCTTGGCTCTAGGTACCGCCCGCCATCACTGACAGCCGTGCTGCGGACAGCCCAAGGCCTCAGCCAGCTTGTGGCACGGGGGGCAGGCAGAACTGCCAAATGGCCGCCAGGGCTGTCAGAGGAAGGGTCAGGAGCTGCCCTGTCGGGGAGCAGCTTTTCTCTCTCTCTGTGCACTCAGGGAGCATCTTTCCTGTAGGGCCACCACCGAGCTGACTAAGCTGGGACCAAAGGCCACAGCTCCCCACCTCTCCCCACAGCAGGGCCCCAGAATTGAAGAAGATGTAGCACCCTGCCAAAAACAGCCCTGCAGCCTGTGCCGTAGAAATGGAAAACCAAGTAAAGGCCTTCGTCCCCAGTGTCATTACCAATGCCATAGCCTGCAACGAGGGAGCCACGAGGAAGGCAAGGCTTTCTTCCTCAGGCAGAGGTCTGGCAAAGACGACGGCTAAAAGCCGGGAACATGGTCAATGACTGGCAGAACTGGGGGACCTGGCACACGCGGGGAGCACAGTGCCAGCAACAAGATCAGCCGGGGTCCAGACAGACATGGAGAGGAGGTGGACCACTGCTCTGCCAGGGCCTGACCCCGGGTATGTGCAGGAACAACGGCTGCCATCAGAGACCCTGCACCAGCTAGCCCAGGCTGCGTTGAGAAGCAAAAGCAACAGAGAAAGGAAAACGTCAAACCCAGGCAGGGAAGAGGCAAGGATGTGCAAAGCCTGGGCCAGGGCAGGAAAGAAAAGGGTCCTGCGGGATGGGATGAAGAGGAAGACGTTGTCATCCTCAGCTCCTGGATCAACCCCAGGTTCCCCAGCCTCTTCACAGACCCACAGGACATTCCCCAGGAAGAGGGCAGCTCATCCAGCAGCGTGGACAGGGAGGCAGCAGAAGAAGAAACAGAACACCCAACAAGCGCCTCTCCTGGCTCACTGGAGTCCACAGAAACTTCATCATCAGCTGCTCCCCTGGCAGAAGGTCCAGGGGAAAAGAGGCACAGCACGCCTCTCACTGCAACAGCAGCGGCAGAGAGCAGGCCAGCAAGTCCTCCAGCAGCCACTTTTCTGGAAGATGAGGGACACAGAGCGCCTCCCTTGACACGAGGGGCTCCAAAGTCAAAGCCATCGGCCTGTCCCAGCCCCAGTGAGCACAGCGCTGCGGTGATGGTAGAGAGCCAGGGACGTGCCCGACATGCCTCCAATGCCTGTGATGGAGATCTACATGAAACTGCCCAGATCGTCGTTTCCGCAGTCTTACGCTGTGCTGTAGCAATGAGCCAGGGAGCCCCGAGCAAGGCACCAAGTGCTCCCTCGTCCACAAGGCCAGGATGAGGCAGAGAGAATGCAGCTGCCAGCTGTGCCGCCTTTGCCAAGGCAGACAGCGACTCAGGCAGCAGCACCCAAGCAAGTGCCTGCAGCACAGTCATCATCGTCTCAAAGGGCCACTTGCAAGCTGCCCCCTCTGCAAGCAGCAGCCTCTGCATCTTCAGGGGGAGGAAGGGCAAAGGCGTCAGGCAAAGAGGCCCGCAGCCACCAAGAGCTTTTGCCACCTCTTCCCTGCATCTCTGGCAACAGGGACAGGGCAGTGAGGGCAGAGAGGCGGGAACGTGGCCCACACAGCCCGGTGGCCCCTGACGAGGATGTGGAGTACACAGTACAATCCTTCGTCTCCACAATCATAAGAAACGCTCTACCCTGCTACGAGGGAGCCAGCAGCAAGGCAAGGCTTTCTCCCTCAAGCAGAGGTCCCAGGACCAAAGGCCCCAGAACACCACCTCTTGCCACAGCAGAGGCCCAAAACTGGAAGAGCCGGCACTTGTCCAAAAGCAGCCTTGCATCCCCAGCTGAAGAAATGGAAGACCCAGTAAAGGCCTTCGTTTCCACTACCATTAGAAATGCCCTAGCCTGGAACCAGGGAGCCATGAGGGAGGCAAGGCTTTCTCCCGCGGGCAGACCTCCAAGGAGCAAAGGACACAGAACACCACCTCAGCCCGCAACAGGGCCCCAGAATTTAAAGAAGAGCCGGCACCCTGCCCCACACAGCCCTGCAGACTCTTGCACGGCACTGCAGGACACAGCACAGTCCCGCGTGTCTGAAGTGCTGGCAAAAACGCCAAAAAGCTGGGAACACGGCCAATGACCAGCAGCACTGTGGGACCTGGCACACACGGGGTGCAAAGTGACAGCAGCAAGAGCAGTTGAGGTGCAGACAGACATGGAGAGGAGGTGAATCACTGCTCTGCCAGGGCCTGATTCCCGGGTATGTGCAGGTAAAACGGCTGCCCGGAAAGACCCTGCACCAGCTAGCCCAGGCCAGGGTGAGAAGCAAAAACAACAGAGAGAGAAAAACGTCAAACCCAGGCAGGGGACAGGCAAGGATATGCGAAGCCTGGGCCGCAGCACGAAAGAAAGCAGTCCTGTGGGATGGGATGAAGATGAGGAGATCGTCATCCTCAACTCCTGCATCATCCCCAGGTTCCCCAGCCTCTGCACAGACCCACAGGACGTTCCCCAGAAAGAGGGCAGCTCAGCCAGCAGCGTGGACAGGGAGGCAGAAGAAGAAGAAACAGAACACCCAACAAGCGCCTCTCCTGGCTCACTGCAAACCACGGACGCTGCCCCATCTGCTACTCCCCTGGAAGAAATTCCTGGGGAAGAGAGGCACAGCACGCCTCTCACTGCAACAGCAGCGGCAGAGAGCAGGCCAGCAAGTCCTCCAGCAGCCCCTGCTCTGGAAGATGAGGGACACAGAACGCCTCCCCTGACACGTGGGGCTCCACAAGGCCATCAGCCTGTCCCAGCCCCAGTGAGCACAGCTCTGTGGTGATGGTAGAGGCAGGGACGTGCCCGACACGCCTCCAATGCCTGTGATGAAGATCTGCTTGAAACAGTCAAGACTGTTGTTTCCGTAGTCCTACGCCGTGCTGTAGCCATGAGCCAGGGAGCCCCACGCAAGGCACCAAGTGCTCCCTCGGCCTCAGGACCCAGCATGCCTCCTCCCACAGCAGAGCCTGCAGACTCTGCATCCTCAGTGCCTGTGACAAAGGTCTGCGTGAAACAGCCCAGAAGCACCAGCCACAACCAGTGATCGGGGGGGATGCAGAAGCCCCTCACAAATGATGGTGACAAGCAGGCCCCCACAAAGTGAGAGGCCACGGCACATAGCATGGAACCCCCAGAACTTGGAGAAAAGTGGCGCTGCTCTCTCCAGAGAGCAGGCTTCTTTCAGCAGGAAGGCAAAGAAAGGCCTCTTGCCTCTAGATACCGCCCACCATCGCTGGCAGCCGTGCTGGGGACAGCCCAAGGCCTCAGCCAGCTTGTGGCACGGGCAGAAAGCAGAACTGCAAAATGGCCGCCAGGGCTGCCAGAGGGTGGGGCTGGAGCCGCCCTATCAGGGAGCAGCTTTTCTCTCTCTCTCCCTGCACTCAGGGAGCTTCCTTCCTGTAGGGCCACAACTGAGCTGAGCAACCCAGCACTGAGAATAAAATTCTCTCGTTTCTGTCCCATACAAGCCTCGAGTACATCCCACAAAGTGTGTGCGGTGATCCATTTGGGTGTGGGAAGAAAATTCTAGAATTGCCAGTTATTTCTTTCTTAAATCATGAAAAGAAATAAGAAAGCAGCAATGTACAGTCTACAGAAGAGCTGGGATGGGATGCGATGGGATGGGATGGGATGGGATGGGATGAAGAGGAAGATGTTGTCATCCTCAACTCCTGGATCAAGCCCAGGTTCCCCAGCCTCTGCGAGGAACCACCAGCCTTTCCCCACAAATAGGGCAGCTCATCCAGCAGCATGGGCAGGGAGGCCTGAGTGGCACCATCAACAGCATCTTGCTGCTTCTTCTCTGACATGTCCGCATTCTTGATGCCTGCCTTTCAGACCGTCATGGTTGCCTCTGGGACTCCGCTCACGCCGCCACTCCTCCGCTTTTGGGGGATTTGCTTCCAGGGCCTGGGAAAGTTGGGGATGCAGTACCTCTGGTTTAGGTTTTCGGCTCTGGGTTTGCCTTGTCCCCTGCAGGGGCAGGCGTCTGCCCCTGAGCTCACAGCCCAGGAGCGGCTGCTGCACTCGCGGCTGCCCCTGCCCGGGGTCCTGCCACTGCTTCTGGAACCTTCCTGCAGCCTCTGGCAGCTGGCGCCTGCTTGGCAGCCTGGGATCTGCGGGCCATGCTCGCCCGTGGAAATGAAAATTTTTATAAAGGAAAAGAAATTTGTTAAACAGGTCCTAACCCTCGTGAACCCATGTTGGCTGGCAGAAATGACTTCACTGTCCCCCAGGTGCTCTTCAATAACTTCAAGGATAATCTTGTCCATAATTTTAGCAGGCACTGACCTGAGACTGAGGAGCCTCTAATTACCGGGGTATTCTTTTGTGCCCTTCTGGAAAATTGGTACAACATTTGCCAGCTGCTACTCTACTGGGACCTCTCCAGATTGCCAAGACCATTGAAAAATAACTGAGAGAGGTCCCGCGATGATGTCAGCCAGCTCTCCAAGCACTCTGGGATGAATCCCATCCGGATGCATGGACTTGTATGGATCCAAATCTTTTAATTTCAACATTTTAAATCGGGGCTTGGCGTTTGGGCCCCTCGCTACAAGAAGGACATGGAGGTGCTTGAGCGGGTCCAGAGAAGGGCAATGAAGCTGATGAGGGGCCTGGAGAACAAGTCCTACGAGGAGCGGCTGAGGGAGCTGGGCTTGTTCAACCTGGAGAAAAGGAGGCTCAGGGGCGACCTTATCGCTCTCTACAGGTACCTCAAAGGAGGCTGTAGCGAGGTGGGGGTTGGTCTGTTCTCCCACGTGCCTGGGGACAGGACGAGGGGGAATGGGCTAAAGTTGCGCCAGGGGAGTTTTAGGTTGGATCTTAGGAAGAACTTCTTTATCGAAAGGGTTGTTAGACATTGGAACAGGCTGCCCAGGGAAGTGGTGGAGTCACCATCCCTGGAAGTCTTTAAAAGACGTTTAGATGTAGAGCTTAGGGATATGGTTTAGTGGGGACTGTTAGCATTAGGTCAGAGGTTGGACTCGAAGATCTTGAGGTCTCTTCCAACCTAGAAATTTTGTGATTCTGTGATTCTGTTTATTTTCCAAATCCAATTTCCAAGAGGCATCAGCAGAAAAAGAAAGTGTTCGGGCTTTGTGACAGCATAGCCATGTTTCTTAGTGTATCCAGCAATACAAGAAAATAAAAAGAGGAGATGTTTGGAACAGGAAGAACAAAACACCGTCGGTACTCACATAGCACAAGCTGAAATGAGGCAACACTGTAGATGGCTAGAGAACTCTGAAAGACCAAACTCCTCCAACAGCTCTACTAGCAAAGATGAAACCTTTAAGAAAAAATAAATAAATAAATACAAGGAAGACTTTTATTATTATTATTATTATTATTATTTGTATTTTTCCTTTTTATATCCACAATGTAACACCTTCTGCTATAGCAAAATCCCTGCCATTGCCCTTGAAGACCAAGGTTTGTTTCCTCAGGAAGGCTGAAGTAACCAGCCATAGGAGCCAGCAAAGTCCTGTAACCAGATGCAAGTGTCAGTAAGAGTCCATGGTTCTAACCAGACTCGAAAAGAATAGCAACTTGGCTGAGCTTGAAGTAGGTGAAGTGCGTGCTCTCAGGAGTCACGTAGCTGCCGCAGTTCCTTCCTGTGATGCAGTGCCAAGTGGGATTCTATTGCTTGTCAAATTCCTTCCCGATGTGCGCAGCAATGCCTGCCCTTCTCGATGTGCTTCACCAAGGCCTGAGTGGCGCAATCAACAGCATCTTGCTGCTCCTCCTCTGACATGTCTGCATTCTTGATGACTGCCTTTCAGACTGTGGCGGTTGCCTCCGGGGCTCCGCTTGTGACGCCACTGCTCCGCTTTTGGGGGATTTGCTTCCAGGGCCTGGGAAAGTTGGGGATGCAATCTCCCACCACATGCACGGGCACTTTGCAGCGAACAGGGAACACAGCCAATACCAGCAGCCCTGGGGGACGTGGCACACACAGGGTGCACAGTGACACCAACAAGAGCAGTGGAGGTCCAGACAGTCATGGAGAGCAGGTGGACCACTGCTTTGCCAGGATCCCCAGGAACGTGAAGGAACAACGGCTGGCGGCAGAGCCCCTGCCCCAGCCAGCCCACGCAGGGGCACCAAATGCTCCCTCGGCCACAGGGCCCAGGGTGCCTCAACCCACAGCATGAGCCTGCAGACTCTGCATCCTCAGCCTCTGCCTTGGCTGGAGGCCCTGTGGGGGAGGCCAGCGAAGCCCCTCTCACTGCAGCAGCAGCAGAGGAAGAACGAAAAGAAGTGGCTTCTCCTTTGGCTGGAGGCCCTGTGCGCGAAGTCAGCAAAGACCCTCTCGGTCCAGGAGCAGCGCCGCAAGAAGGAGCAGTGGCTTCTCCCTGGGCTGGACAACCTGGGGCGGAAGCCAGTGAAGCCCCTCATGGTCCAGCAGCAGCACCAGAGGAAGAAGAAGTGGCTTCTCCTTTGACTGCAGAGCCGCTCCGGGAGGACAGCACAGATCTTCTCAGCCCAGCAGCAGCTGCGGAAACAGGAGCAGTGGCTTCTCCCTTGGTTCCTGGGCACCAGGTTAGCACAGCGTGCGTGGTGGGCACGAGGCCCTCGGGGAGCTCTGCAGCACCCACAGAAGCATCACAGGGAGGCACAGGACAGCGCCCCAGTGTGAGAAAAGTCTCAATATTGTTTTCAGTCAGGGTCTTCTGTGAAGCTATTTTATTCACGGTTGCAATGGCGGGCCTCCTGCGAGCAGGAGCGCACACGAAGAGTATGCCATAACCTTTTCTTCCCTATTACCCGACACCTGACTCATGATGACGCTGTTTCCTCATGGGCTGTGTGCTACGGGTTTACAAACTCCTTGACGCCTTTCAATAGCACATACATGTATGTACAATTTTATCTCACCAACCTTTAATTTCTCCTTTTCCTTTTCTTCCTTTCTCGTGACTAGAGGGCCCGTGATTTTTCTTTTTCTACTAATTTTGCGCAGCTCATCCTGGTTGTCTTAGCTATCCTCCTTATTCTAGGACAGCGGGACCTTCCCTTTATCTGCTTAATGTCCTCCCCACTGCTTTGCTACTGCCATGCCTGCACAATCCCTTTTGAATATGCAAGGTTAGCAGAGTTTTCCACTGCAAAAACACCAGCCACTGCAAAAACACAGCTTTGTTTCTCACAATGCCCCCCTCTTCTTTTCTCACTCCTATTGCTGTTTCTGCACTTCTACACGTCCTCCGTTCTTGAGCTTTTCCAACATTAGGGCCCAATGGTTTTCTTCCAAAGTCAGGGGGATGCCAGATATGCAATGCCTTTATCATTGTAACACCAACAAACAGCTGTTTGAGCCAATTCCAGTCAGGTAACCGCAAAGTCAGTTTCTCCCAAATGTTTCTAAATCCCCTGGAAGCGTCATCTTGAGCCACTCTGAGTAGGATTGCTTTCTTTCCCAAAGATTTTGGAGATTAGTCACGTTCGCCCCTTTTGATCTACATACATAGAGCAACTAGCCCGGGCTGCCCACTCGCTCTCAGCAGAGCAGCTCTGTCAGGAGGCAGCAGCTCCCCTGGGTGCCCGTTGGACTTCTTGGTCAGAGGACCTGGAGCATAGCATGGAGCAGCGGAATAAGGATCACTCCCAGCCCGCTGAAGGACAGGAGCAGCGCTAGGTGACGCTCAGGGAGCGAGACAGGGACAGCAGTGATACGGGATGGCACTGAGAGCACCAGGATGAGGAGAACAGTGCTGGAGCAAGCCGGCCAGCTGGCCCTGAGCCCCTCGGACCTGGACACAGTTGTTCCCAAAGCTGGGGTTTCTCCATGAAGAGCCCACCCCCAGGACAGCCAAAGCCCACGTGGCCCTGGCAGTTCTGTGCCCAGAGGCACAAAGAGCAGCGTGGCCTAATTCAACCTGGCTGTGCGCAGCCAGGAGCTGCCTCCACCGTCCCTCCATGCGGACAGGCTGTCAGTGTGGTCATGCCCAGAGAGCGTGCGTCACACTGGCACCTGCCACACGGAGTCGGGAGCCCCAGGAGAGTGCAGACGAATATCTTTGGCAGCCCTGGCACCCTCCGACGAGCAGACGGCACTTGCTGGAGGAGAGAGGCAGGGCAAGCTGAGCCCTGCTCGTCGTGGTCAGATGCCAGGGTGTGCCGGGGGCCGCTTAAGGGCAGCTCACAGCAGCACTTCTAGGGGGTACACTGAGCGGAATGGCAGAAATGGCCAAAGTAACTTGGCCTTTCTCCTCGCTTCTCTTGCAGATGGAGAAGAAGCCGTAAGACATGAAGACACTGCCTCACCGTGGGGTGCAGCAGGCAGAGAGAATGCAGCTGCCAGCCGTGCCGCCTTTGCCAAGGCAGACAGCGACTCAGGCAGCAGCACCCAAGCAAGTGCCTGCAGCACAGTCATCATCGTCTCAAAGGGCCACTTGCAAGCTGCCCCCTCTGCAAGCAGCAGCCTCTGCATCTTCAGGGGGAGGAAGGCCAAAGGCGTCAGGCAAAGAGGCCCGCAGCCACCAAGAGCTTTTGCCACCTCTTCCCTGCATCTCTGGCAACAGGGACAGGGCAGTGAGGGCAGAGAGGCGGGAACGTGGCCCACACAGCCCGGTGGCCCCTGACGAGGATGTGGAATACTCAGTACAGTCCTTCGTCTCCACAATCATAAGAAACGCTCTACCCTGCTACGAGGGAGCAAGCAGCAAGGCAAGGCTTTCTCCCTCAAGCAGAGGTCCCGGGACCAAAGGCCCCAGAACACCACCTCTTGCCACAGCAGAGGCCCAAACCTGGAAGAGCCAGCACTTGTCCAAAAGCAGCCTTGCATCCCCAGCTGAAGAAATGGAAGACCCAGTAAAGGCCTTCATCCCCACTGCCATTAGAAATGCCCTAGCCTGGAACCAGGGAGCCATGAGGGAGGCAAGGCTTTCTCCCGTGGGCAGACCTCCAAGGAGCAAAGGACACAGAACACCACCTCAGCCCGCAACAGGGCCCCAAAATTTAAAAGAAGAGCCGGCACCCTGCCCCACACAGCCCTGCAGACTCTTGCACGGCACTGCAGGACACAGCACAGTCCCGCGTGTCTGAAGTGCTGGCAAAAATGCCAAAAAGCTGGGAACACGGCCAACGACCAGCAGCACTGCGGGACCTGGCACACACGGGGTGCAAAGTGACAGCAGCAAGAGCAGTTGAGGTGCAGACAGACATGGAGAGGAGGTGAATCACTGCTCTGCCAGGGCCTGATTCCCGGGTATGTGCAGGTAAAACGGCTGCCCGGAAAGACCCTGCACCAGCTAGCCCAGGCCAGGGTGAGAAGCAAAAACAACAGAGAGAGAAAAACGTCAAACCCAGGCAGGGGACAGGCAAGGATATGCGAAGCCTGGGCCGCAGCACGAAAGAAAGCAGTCCTGTGGGATGGGATGAAGATGAGGAGATCGTCATCCTCAACTCCTGCATCATCCCCAGGTTCCCCAGCCTCTGCACAGACCCACAGGACGTTCCCCAGAAAGAGGGCAGCTCAGCCAGCAGTGTGGACAGGGAGGCTGCAGCACAAGAAGCAGAACCCCCAACAAGCGCCTCTCCTGGCTCACTGCAAACCACGGACACTGCCCCATCAGCTGCTCCCCTGGCAGAATGTCCAGGGGAAGAGAGGCACAGCACGCCTCTCACCGCAACAGCACCGGCACAGAGCAGGCCAGCAAGTCCTCCAGCAGCCCCTGCTCTGGAAGATGAGGGACACAGAACGCCTCCCCTGACACGTGGGGCTCCACAGTCAAAACCATCAGCCTGTCCCAGCCCCAGTGAGCACAGCGCTGCGGTGATGGTAGAGAGCCAGGGATGTGCCCAACATGCCTCTAATGCCTGTGATGAAGATCTGCATGAAACAGTCAAGACTGTTGTTTCCGTAGTCCTACGCCATGACCAGGGAGCCCCAAGCAAGGCACCGAGACACGGAGGAGGTGGACCACTGCTCTGGAAGTGCACCGTCGCCACGCAATTTCAGGAAAAAAGGCTGATGGCAGAGTCCCTGCATAACCCAGCCAAGGCAGGGGTGAGAAGCAAAGTCAGTAGAGACAGATACACCTCAAACCCAGGCTCTTTGAGATTCTCCCTTGACTACAGGACACAGGGTGCCTCGTCCCACAGCAGAGCCTGTAGACTGTACCTCCTCAGCCTCTGCCTTGGCTGGAGGCCCTCTCAGGGAGGCCAACAAAGCGGCTCTTGCTGCAGAAGCAGAATCATGAGAAGGAAATGTGGCTTTTCCCTTGGCTGGAGGCCCTGTATGGGACACCAAAGAAGACATTCTCTCTGAATCAGTAGCTGTAGAGTCCTCTTTATAGGCCTTTCCCCACAAAGTGTGCAGCTCATACAACTGCTCCCTCGGCCACAGGGAACAGGGTGCCTTCTTCCACAGCAGAGCCTATAGATTGTACTTCCTCTGCCTCTGCCTTGGCTGGAGGCCCTATGGAAGAGGCCCACGAAGCCCCCCTCCATGCAGAAACAGCACCGTGTGAAGGAGACACCCATTTGCCCTGGGCTGCTGACCCTGTGGGAGAAGACATTGAAGCCCCTCTTGATCAAGTAGCAGCACCAGAGGAAGAAGTAGCTTCTCTCTGGGCTGGAGGCCCTGTGTGGGAAGCCTGTGAAACCACTCCTGCTGCAAGTTTTCCTTCAGTACGAAGAAAACAACAGGCCACATGGGTCTAGATGCCGTCGGCCATCACTCACAGCCATGCTGGGGACAGCCCAAGGCCTCAGCGAGGTTGTGGCACGGGAGGAAACCAGAACTTCAAAATGGCCGCCAGTGCTGACACTGGATGTATTGGGAGGCGCCTTGTCAGGAAGAGGTTTTTCTCTCTCTGTTCACTAAGGCAGCATCTGTCTCGTAGGGTCACTAGCGAGGTGTGCAACCCAGGACGAAAAGCCACCTCTCACCACTTCTCAGCAGAGAAGTTCCCCAAAACTGCAAGAAGAGTTAGCACCCGGCCCCCCACAGCCCTGCAGCCCCCACTGAGGACATGGGAGACAGAGTATTTGCCCTCCTCTCCACATCCATGAGCATTGCCTTAGCCTCGAATGAGAGAGCCATGAGGGAGGCGATGCTTTGTCCCTTACGCAGACCTTCCAGGAACAAAGGCCGCATAACACCCTGCTGCACACTGCCCCACAGACTCTTTCACAGCACTGTCTCTCATGGTTGACGTCCTGGCGAGGATGATGGCGGAACCTGGGAACATGACCAAGGACTATGATCCTGTGGGACCTGGCACACACAAGGTGCACAATGATAATTACAAGAGCAGTCGAGGTCCAGACAGTCAGGGACAGCAGATGGACCACTGCTTTGCCAGGGCCCGATCACCAGGCACGTGCAGCTACAATGGCTGTGAGCAGAGCCCCTGCACCAGCCAGCCCAGGCAGGGGTGAGAAGGAGGGGCAGCAGGGACAGCTAAACATCAAGCCCAGGCAAGGGAGAAGCAAGGAGGAGACAAGCCAAGGTGATGGCAGGAAAGAAGGACTTCCTGTGGGATGGGATGAACAGGAAGAGAACATAAAATTCAACTCCTGGATCTACCCCAGGTTCCCCAGCCTCTGCCAGGAACCACAGGCCTTTCCCCAGGAAGAGGGCAGTTCAGCCAGCAGCGTGGACAGGAAGGCTGCAGCAGAAGAAACACAACCCCCAAAAAGTGCCTCTCTTGGCTCCTTGGAGTCCACAGATGCTGAACCATCAGCTGCTTCCCTGGCAGAAGGTCCAGGGGAAGAGAAGCACGGCACGGCTCTCAACGCAGCAGCACTAGCAGAGTGCAGGCCGGCAAGGCCTCCATTAGGACCCGTTGTGTTCCAGGGGCCCGGTGCTGCTCTGTCAAACCCGGGACCAAAAGCCACCTCTCACCACCTCTGAGCACAGCGATGACACAAAATTGTAAGAAGAGTCAGCACCCTGCAAAAAACAGCTCTGCAGACCCTGCCGAGGACATCACAGACACAGCAGAGGCCCTCGTTTCCACTGCCATGAGCAATGCTCTAGTGTGGAATGAGGGAGCCAAGTGGGAGGCAGACCTTGGGCAGACCTCCCAGGAACAAAGGCCGCATAACACCACCTCTCCTCACAGCAGGGCCCCAGAATTGAAGAAGATTTAGCACCCTGCCAAAAAAACAGCCCTGCAGCCCGTGCTGAAGAAATGGAAGAAGAAGTAAAGGCCTTACTCTCCAGTGTCATTAGCAGTGCAATAGCCTGCAGCGAGAGACCTACAAGGGAGGTAACGCTTCCTCCCTTGGACAAGGTCCGAGGAGCAAAGGCCGCAAAACACTACCTCTCATCATAGCAGTGCCCGAAAATTTGAAAAAGAGTCAGTGCCCTGCCAAAAACCAGCCCTGCAGCCCCTGCCAAGGACACAGAAGACCCAGTAAAGGCCTTCGTCTCCAGTGGCATTCGCAATGCCATAACCTGGAACTAGGGAGCCATGAGGGAGGCAAGCCTTTCTACCTTGGGCAGAGGACCCAGGAGCAGAGACCACAGGACAATACCTCCACCCAGAGCAGTGCCCCAGAACTTAAAGAAGACCTGGCGAAGACGACGGCTAAAAGCCAGGAGCATGGTCAATGACTGGCAGAACTGGGGGACCTGGCACACGCGGGGAGCACAGTGCCAGCAACAAGATCAGCCGGGGTCCAGACAGACATGGAGAGGAGGTGGACCACTGCTCTGCCAGGGCCTGACCCCGGGTATGTGCAGGAACAACGGCTGCCATCAGAGACCCTGCACCAGCTAGCCCAGGCTGCGTTGAGAAGCAAAAGCAACAGAGAAAGGAAAACGTCAAACCCAGGCAGGGAAGAGGCAAGGATGTGCAAAGCCTGGGCCAGGGCAGGAAAGAAAAGGGTCCTGCGGGATGGGATGAAGAGGAAGACGTTGTCATCCTCAGCTCCTGGATCAACCCCAGGTTCCCCAGCCTCTTCACAGACCCACACGACATTCCCCAGGAAGAGGGCAGCTCATCCAGCAGCGTGGACAGGGAGGCAGCAGAAGAAGAAACAGAACACCCAACAAGCGCCTCTCCTGGCTCACTGGAGTCCACAGAAACTTCATCATCAGCTGCTCCCCTGGCAGAAGGTCCAGGGGAAAAGAGGCACAGCACGCCTCTCACTGCAACAGCAGCGGCAGAGAGCAGGCCAGCAAGTCCTCCAGCAGCCACTTTTCTGGAAGATGAGGGACACAGAGCGCCTCCCTTGACACGAGGGGCTCCAAAGTCAAAGCCATCGGCCTGTCCCAGCCCCAGTGAGCACAGCGCTGCGGTGATGGTAGAGAGCCAGGGACGTGCCCGACATGCCTCCAATGCCTGTGATGGAGATCTACATGAAACTGCCCAGATCGTCGTTTCCGCAGTCTTACGCTGTGCTGTAGCAATGAGCCAGGGAGCCCCGAGCAAGGCACCAAGTGCTCCCTCGTCCACAAGGCCAGGATGAGGCAGAGAGAATGCAGCTGCCAGCTGTGCCGCCTTTGCCAAGGCAGACAGCGACTCAGGCAGCAGCACCCAAGCAAGTGCCTGCAGCACAGTCATCATCGTCTCAAAGGGCCACTTGCAAGCTGCCCCCTCTGCAAGCAGCAGCCTCTGCATCTTCAGGGGGAGGAAGGGCAAAGGCGTCAGGCAAAGAGGCCCGCAGCCACCAAGAGCTTTTGCCACCTCTTCCCTGCATCTCTGGCAACAGGGACAGGGCAGTGAGGGCAGAGAGGCGGGAACGTGGCCCACACAGCCCGGTGGCCCCTGACGAGGATGTGGAGTACACAGTACAATCCTTCGTCTCCACAATCATAAGAAACGCTCTACCCTGCTACAAGGGAGCCAGCAGCAAGGCAAGGCTTTCTCCCTCAAGCAGAGGTCCCAGGACCAAAGGCCCCAGAACACCACCTCTTGCCACAGCAGAGGCCCAAAACTGGAAGAGCCGGGACTTGTCCAAAAGCAGCCTTGCATCCCCAGCTGAAGAAATGGAAGACCCAGTAAAGGCCTTCGTTTCCACTACCATTAGAAATGCCCTAGCCTGGAACCAGGGAGCCATGAGGGAGGCAAGGCTTTCTCCCGCGGGCAGACCTCCAAGGACCAAAGGACACAGAACATCACCTCAGCCCGCAACAGGGCCCCAGAATTTAAAGAAGAGCCGGCACCCTGCCCCACACAGCCCTGCAGACTCTTGCACGGCACTGCAGGACACAGCACAGTCCCGCGTGTCTGAAGTGCTGGCAAAAACGCCAAAAAGCTGGGAACACGGCCAACGACCAGCAGCACTGCGGGACCTGGCACACACGGGGTGCAAAGTGACAGCAGCAAGAGCAGTTGAGGTGCAGACAGACATGGAGAGGAGGTGAATCACTGCTCTGCCAGGGCCTGATTCCCGGGTATGTGCAGGTAAAACGGCTGCCCGGAAAGACCCTGCACCAGCTAGCCCAGGCCAGGGTGAGAAGCAAAAACAACAGAGAGAGAAAAACGTCAAACCCAGGCAGGGGACAGGCAAGGATATGCGAAGCCTGGGCCGCAGCACGAAAGAAAGCAGTCCTGTGGGATGGGATGAAGATGAGGAGATCGTCATCCTCAACTCCTGCATCATCCCCAGGTTCCCCAGCCTCTGCACAGACCCACAGGACGTTCCCCAGAAAGAGGGCAGCTCAGCCAGCAGTGTGGACAGGGAGGCAGAAGAAGAAGAAACAGAACACCCAACAAGCGCCTCTCCTGGCTCACTGCAAACCACGGACGCTGCCCCATCTGCTACTCCCCTGGAAGAAATTCCTGGGGAAGAGAGGCACAGCACGCCTCTCACTGCAACAGCAGCGGCAGAGAGCAGGCCAGCAAGTCCTCCAGCAGCCCCTGCTCTGGAAGATGAGGGACACAGAACGCCTCCCCTGACACGTGGGGCTCCACAAGGCCATCAGCCTGTCCCAGCCCCAGTGAGCACAGCTCTGTGGTGATGGTAGAGGCAGGGACGTGCCCGACACGCCTCCAATGCCTGTGATGAAGATCTGCTTGAACCAGTCAAGACTGTTGTTTCCGTAGTCCTACGCCGTGCTGTAGCCATGAGCCAGGGAGCCCCACGCAAGGCACCAAGTGCTCCCTCGGCCTCAGGACCCAGCGTGCCTCCTCCCACAGCAGAGCCTGCAGACTCTGCATCCTCAGTGCCTGTGACAAAGGTCTGCGTGAAACAGCCCAGAAGCACCAGCCACAACCAGTGATCGGGGGGGATGCAGAAGCCCCTCACAAATGATGGTGACAAGCAGGCCCCCACAAAGTGAGAGGCCACGGCACATAGCATGGAACCCCCAGAACTTGGAGAAAAGCGGCACTGCTCGCTCCAGACAGCACGTTCCCTTCCGCACAAAGAACAAGAAAGGCCTCTTGGCTCTAGATGCCGCCCGACACCACTGACAGCCGTGCTGGGGACAGCCCAAGGCCTCAGCCAGCTTGTGGCACGGGCAGAAAGCAGAACTGCCAAATGGCCGCCAGGGCTGTCAGAGGGTGGGGCTGGAGCCGCCCTATCAGGGAGCAGCTTTTCTCTCTCTCTCCCTGCACTCAGGGAGCTTCCTTCCTGTAGGGCCACAACTGAGCTGAGCAACCCAGCACTGAGAATAAAATTCTCTCGTTTCTGTCCCATACAAGCCTCGAGTACATCCCACAAAGTGTGTGCGGTGATCCATTTGGGTGTGGGAAGAAAATTCTAGAATTGCCAGTTATTTCTTTCTTAAATCATGAAAAGAAATAAGAAAGCAGCAATGTACAGTCTACCAAAGGGCCTGCAGACTGTACATCCTCAGCCTCTGCCTTGGCTGGAGGCCCTGTGGGGGAGGCCAATGAAGCCCCTCTCGCTGCAGCAGCAACGCCACAAGAAGGAGGTGGAGAAGTGGCTTCTCCTTTGGCTGCAGAGCCTCTCAGGGAGGCCAGCACAGATCTCCTCCCAGGAGCAGCTGACGAAGCAGGAGCAGCAGCCACTCCCTTGGTTCCTGGGCACCAGGTAAGCACAGCACGCGTGGTGGGCACCAGGCATCCAGGGCAGCCCCAGGCAGAAGCAGTGCATTGGGTGTGCGTGCCGGGAGCTGCCCGCTGCGCTCTGTTTCCACATGCCCCGGGCACAAGGGCTGACATCCCGTTCCTCCGCTGCCCGTGCTGTTCCTCTCCCCATGCAGGTGGCCATCGAGCAGGGAGGCCAAGCGCAGTCCTCCTCCAGCACCAAAGATACGCCAGCGGATGAGCCAGCAACGTCCCAGACACAAGCGCCGTCCCAGGATCTGTTGGCCGGACCTGTTCAGCGCAGCGAGCAGCACCAAGCACAAGGTTGGCAGCACCACGCGCAGGGGGGCTGGCTGGTCCTGTGCCACCCCTTCCCAGGGAAAGGCCTTGGAGGGGGGGGACAGGCTCGCCCAGCACCCGCTCAGGCCCTAACCTACACCTCTGTGTCCCCCACAGGCATCCTTGACCTCGCACAACCCCCGGCGCGCCAGCCATGGCCCTCCCGCATCAGGAGGGCACTTCGCGCGCTGCGCAGGGCTTTCTGCTGCAGCTGCATCGCAGGACAGCGAGAGTAGCCGTACCCGGCTGCCAGTACCAGGAGGGCGCTCAGTGCTGGACGCTGGCATCACTGATAGGAACAGGACAGTGCCTCAGGAATTCAGATGCCCCACCACATCCTGCCCCCAACCTCAGCTCAGCTGCGGCTGCTTTCTGCTGTGAATAAAAGCTCAGGCAGACTTTGCCCCCCAGTGCTCCTCTCTGTGCCGTTGATCTCAGGAGAAAGAGTGGTGCAGGCCATGCCAACCTGGCACCCGGGGCCTCTCACAGTCAGAGAAGTACAGAATCATAGAATCTACCACTGAACCGTGTCCCTCGGCACCAGATCTACACGGCTTTCGAATGCCTCCGGGGATGGTGACTCAACTACTTCCCTGGGCAGCCTGTTCCAATGCTTCAGAACCCTTTCGTTGAAGACTTTTTGCCTAGTATCCACCTAAACCACCATCCCTGGAGGTATTTAAAAACGTTTAGATGTTGAGCTTAGCGATATGGTTTAGTGGAGTACTTGTTAGTATTAGGTCAGAGGTTGGACTCGATGATCTTGAGGTCTCTTCCAACCTGGACTACTTCTGTGATTCTGTGATTCTGTAAACCTCCCCCGGCCCCACTTTCTCCTCTTCTCCCACCACCTGTTGCTTGGGAGAAGGGACTGACCCCCACCGCACTAAAACCTTCTCTGAGGTCCTTGTACAGCGTGATAAGGTCTCCCCCAAGCCTCCTTTCCTCTAGGCTACATGTAATAAATGACTGAGTCCCCAGTGGGATTGCAATTAATGTTTACAATTTATTAAACGAATAGAGGCAAGCAAACAGCGCTGGGTGCGCCGGGAGTCTCTGCTCCACCAAGACGCACACCAGTCACATCAAGAGGTTGATTTTTATGCTCCTAGGCTAGTACTTATTCAATACTACTTCTAAAAAAAACAGGGTTATTATAATTAGTTTCCGGAATCCGACCCTCCTACTGGAGCATGCATATCAGTCTCCGGTGGTGTCTCTGGGGGTCTCTCGTGCTGAAGGCTCATAGTCTTCCTCCCTCTTGTCCTTCTCCTTTGTCCATCTTGGCTGTATGTCAGAGACTTGTGCAGCGTGCCCTGCAAGCTTTGTCTTTTAGTCATTCTTCAGCTTTCCCCTGCTCCTTAATCTCCTGGACAGATGTCAGAGACTTGCATAGTGTCCCATGCAATAGTCAGAATAGTTAGCAGTTACTCTGACACCCCCCCCCCCAGATATCAGAGACTTCAAGGAAAAGCCTACAAATACATTTCCCTTGAAGCTCTCTATTGACACGAATTGCTAAAACATTCCTTTGCAAGATACAAGAACTATATACATTAACCACTCTGTTTTTCTTAGACTTGTGGTTATACAAGGGTATGTAAGACGGAAGATCATATTCATCATACCATGCGGCCCTAGCATTGTTCCATATTGACACGACTCAGATAAACACATTTCATACCTACACAATCCCTTTTGAAAATGCAAGGTTAGTGGAATTTTCCACTGCAAGAACCTGACGTGCTGTCAGCAGCCTGCAAGCTCTCCTGACGTGCTGTCAGCAGCCTGCAAGCACACAAGAGGAGGAAGTGCTGCAACAGCTGTTGCTCACCAAGCAGCTGCCCGGCAAGGAAAAGACAGTCAGTAGGACATGTGTCAGGACACTTTTCCTGCCGATGCGGCCAAATTCACCTGAGAAAGAAACAGGAAAAGTCTCTTTCTTATGTGGGACTCCAGGAAGACAGGCAAAGTTCTCCAAGAGCTGAAAAGTGGGCTTCTTTACCTGGAGGAGCTCTAAGCAAAAAACAAGAGCAGCCCCAGTTTAATAAGGAAGGAGGCACCCAGCCCAGGTACTAAGACACGCTGAAAAGCAAGAAAGGAGGAACAGTATTTAAGCATTTCTGGCACTGGAAATGCAGCACGGGGCTTCCCCAACAAAGAAGATGGGCCCTTGTGCTTTGGCCACTGCTCACGGGAAGGTGCCAGATGGCGTCACTGCGGAGAGCCCTGGAGATGGCCTCAGTGTCTGGGAGCTTCCCAGCTCCCTCCTTTTTGCCCCCTACAGAAGAGCTGGGCTAACACCCTCAGCTCAGGAAAAACCCTCCACGAGGTTCCCAACTAATAGGGAAAGCCTTGAGAACCGGCTCCGGCTACATGCTGGCTTGCCTACTCAGGCCATAGGCAACGCACAAGCGCCAGGCAGTACGGATCCCGTCCTTCTGCTGGAGCTGGGCTCTTCTGTTGTGCATATTGCCAGAGCAGCAAGGGGCCCCTGGCACACCTACACTTTCCAGGCTACCGTTGGGGTGTTTCTTCTGCTTGAGGAGGTGGGCTGTGGGGTGGCAGCTGCAGGAAGGAGCAGGCTACGAGGGCAGGACGAGGCTGCAAAGCCCACCTTGTTCAGCGTGAACTGCCTGTGCACGTGGTGGGGTATTGCATCCCCAACGTTCCCAGACCCTGGAAAGCAAATGCCCCAAATCCCCTTTCAGCCGTGCCCTGGGGACGGCAACAAGGCCGCCACACAGGCGCCAGCTGCCAGAGGCTGCAGGAAGGTTCCAGAAGCAGCGGCAGCAGCCCGGGCAGGGGCAGCCGCGAGTGCAGGAGCTGCTCCTGGGCTCTGGGCTCAGGGGCAGACGCCTGCCCCTGCAGGGAACAAGGCCCACCCAGAGCCTGCCCAGTGGCATGGGCCTGCCCAGACATCCTGGGGGGAAGCCCTGGCCGCAACAAGTGAGCGGGGGGATGCAGAAGCCCCTCACAAATGCTGACGAAAAGTAGGGCCCACAAAGTGAGAGGCAACCCTGCAAGACTTGCAGCAAAGAGGCACTGCCTCTCCAGAGAGCACGTTTCCTTCAGCACGAAGAAAAGGAAAGGCCTCTTGGCTCTAGGTACCGCCCGCCATCACTGACAGCCGTGCTGCGGACAGCCCAAGGCCTCAGCCAGCTTGTGGCACGGGGGGCAGGCAGAACTGCCAAATGGCCGCCAGGGCTGTCAGAGGAAGGGTCAGGAGCTGCCCTGTCGGGGAGCAGCTTTTCTCTCTCTCTGTGCACTCAGGGAGCATCTTTCCTGTAGGGCCACCACCGAGCTGACTAAGCTGGGACCAAAGGCCACAGCTCCCCACCTCTCCCCACAGCAGGGCCCCAGAATTGAAGAAGATGTAGCACCCTGCCAAAAACAGCCCTGCAGCCTGTGCCGTAGAAATGGAAAACCAAGTAAAGGCCTTCGTCCCCAGTGTCATTACCAATGCCATAGCCTGCAACGAGGGAGCCACGAGGAAGGCAAGGCTTTCTTCCTCAGGCAGAGGTCTGGCAAAGACGACGGCTAAAAGCCGGGAACATGGTCAATGACTGGCAGAATTGGGGGACCTGGCACACGCGGGGAGCACAGTGCCAGCAACAAGATCAGCCGGGGTCCAGACAGACATGGAGAGGAGGTGGACCACTGCTCTGCCAGGGCCTGACCCCGGGTATGTGCAGGAACAACGGCTGCCATCAGAGACCCTGCACCAGCTAGCCCAGGCTGCGTTGAGAAGCAAAAGCAACAGAGAAAGGAAAACGTCAAACCCAGGCAGGGAAGAGGCAAGGATGTGCAAAGCCTGGGCCAGGGCAGGAAAGAAAAGGGTCCTGCGGGATGGGATGAAGAGGAAGACGTTGTCATCCTCAGCTCCTGGATCAACCCCAGGTTCCCCAGCCTCTTCACAGACCCACAGGACATTCCCCAGGAAGAGGGCAGCTCATCCAGCAGCGTGGACAGGGAGGCAGCAGAAGAAGAAACAGAACACCCAACAAGCGCCTCTCCTGGCTCACTGGAGTCCACAGAAACTTCATCATCAGCTGCTCCCCTGGCAGAAGGTCCAGGGGAAGAGAGGCACAGCACGCCTCTCACTGCAACAGCAGCGGCAGAGAGCAGCCCAGCAAGTCCTCCAGCAGCCACTTTTCTGGAAGATGAGGGACACAGAGCGCCTCCCTTGACACGAGGGGCTCCAAAGTCAAAGCCATCGGCCTGTCCCAGCCCCAGTGAGCACAGCGCTGCGGTGATGGTAGAGAGCCAGGGACGTGCCCGACATGCCTCCAATGCCTGTGATGGAGATCTACATGAAACTGCCCAGATCGTCGTTTCCGCAGTCTTACGCTGTGCTGTAGCAATGAGCCAGGGAGCCCCGAGCAAGGCACCAAGTGCTCCCTCGTCCACAAGGCCAGGATGAGGCAGAGAGAATGCAGCTGCCAGCTGTGCCGCCTTTGCCAAGGCAGACAGCGACTCAGGCAGCAGCACCCAAGCAAGTGCCTGCAGCACAGTCATCATCGTCTCAAAGGGCCACTTGCAAGCTGCCCCCTCTGCAAGCAGCAGCCTCTGCATCTTCAGGGGGAGGAAGGGCAAAGGCGTCAGGCAAAGAGGCCCGCAGCCACCAAGAGCTTTTGCCACCTCTTCCCTGCATCTCTGGCAACAGGGACAGGGCAGTGAGGGCAGAGAGGCGGGAACGTGGCCCACACAGCCCGGTGGCCCCTGACGAGGATGTGGAGTACACAGTACAATCCTTCATCTCCACAATCATAAGAAACGCTCTACCCTGCTACGAGGGAGCCAGCAGCAAGGCAAGGCTTTCTCCCTCAAGCAGAGGTCCCAGGACCAAAGGCCCCAGAACACCACCTCTTGCCACAGCAGAGGCCCAAAACTGGAAGAGCCGGGACTTGTCCAAAAGCAGCCTTGCATCCCCAGCTGAAGAAATGGAAGACCCAGTAAAGGCCTTCGTTTCCACTACCATTAGAAATGCCCTAGCCTGGAACCAGGGAGCCATGAGGGAGGCAAGGCTTTCTCCCGCGGGCAGACCTCCAAGGACCAAAGGACACAGAACATCACCTCAGCCCGCAACAGGGCCCCAGAATTTAAAGAAGAGCCGGCACCCTGCCCCACACAGCCCTGCAGACTCTTGCACGGCACTGCAGGACACAGCACAGTCCCGCGTGTCTGAAGTGCTGGCAAAAACGCCAAAAAGCTGGGAACACGGCCAACGACCAGCAGCACTGCGGGACCTGGCACACACGGGGTGCAAAGTGACAGCAGCAAGAGCAGTTGAGGTGCAGACAGACATGGAGAGGAGGTGAATCACTGCTCTGCCAGGGCCTGATTCCCGGGTATGTGCAGGTAAAACGGCTGCCCGGAAAGACCCTGCACCAGCTAGCCCAGGCCAGGGTGAGAAGCAAAAACAACAGAGAGAGAAAAACGTCAAACCCAGGCAGGGGACAGGCAAGGATATGCGAAGCCTGGGCCGCAGCACGAAAGAAAGCAGTCCTGTGGGATGGGATGAAGATGAGGAGATCGTCATCCTCAACTCCTGCATCATCCCCAGGTTCCCCAGCCTCTGCACAGACCCACAGGACGTTCCCCAGAAAGAGGGCAGCTCAGCCAGCAGTGTGGACAGGGAGGCAGAAGAAGAAGAAACAGAACACCCAACAAGCGCCTCTCCTGGCTCACTGCAAACCACGGACGCTGCCCCATCTGCTACTCCCCTGGAAGAAATTCCTGGGGAAGAGAGGCACAGCACGCCTCTCACTGCAACAGCAGCGGCAGAGAGCAGGCCAGCAAGTCCTCCAGCAGCCCCTGCTCTGGAAGATGAGGGACACAGAACGCCTCCCCTGACACGTGGGGCTCCACAAGGCCATCAGCCTGTCCCAGCCCCAGTGAGCACAGCTCTGTGGTGATGGTAGAGGCAGGGACGTGCCCGACACGCCTCCAATGCCTGTGATGAAGATCTGCTTGAAACAGTCAAGACTGTTGTTTCCGTAGTCCTACGCCATGCTGTAGCCATGAGCCAGGGAGCCCCACGCAAGGCACCAAGTGCTCCCTCGGCCTCAGGACCCAGCGTGCCTCCTCCCACAGCAGAGCCTGCAGACTCTGCATCCTCAGTGCCTGTGACAAAGGTCTGCGTGAAACAGCCCAGAAGCACCAGCCACAACCAGTGATCGGGGGGGATGCAGAAGCCCCTCACAAATGATGGTGACAAGCAGGCCCCCACAAAGTGAGAGGCCACGGCACATAGCATGGAACCCCCAGAACTTGGAGAAAAGCGGCACTGCTCGCTCCAGACAGCACGTTCCCTTCAGCACAAAGAACAAGAAAGGCCTCTTGGCTCTAGATGCCGCCCGACACCACTGACAGCCGTGCTGGGGACAGCCCAAGGCCTCAGCCAGCTTGTGGCGCGGGGGGCAGGCAGAACTGCCTAATGGCCGCCAGGGCTGTCAGAGGGTGGGGCTGGAGCCGCCCTATCAGGGAGCAGCTTTTCTCTCTCTCTCCCTGCACTCAGGGAGCTTCCTTCCTGTAGGGCCACAACTGAGCTGAGCAACCCAGCACTGAGAATAAAATTCTCTCGTTTCTGTCCCATACAAGCCTCGAGTACATCCCACAAAGTGTGTGCGGTGATCCATTTGGGTGTGGGAAGAAAATTCTAGAATTGCCAGTTATTTCTTTCTTAAATCATGAAAAGAAATAAGAAAGCAGCAATGTACAGTCTACCAAAGGGCCTGCAGACTGTACATCCTCAGCCTCTGCCTTGGCTGGAGGCCCTGTGGGGGAGGCCAATGAAGCCCCTCTCGCTGCAGCAGCAACGCCACAAGAAGGAGGTGGAGAAGTGGCTTCTCCTTTGGCTGCAGAGCCTCTCAGGGAGGCCAGCACAGATCTCCTCCCAGGAGCAGCTGACGAAGCAGGAGCAGCAGCCACTCCCTTGGTTCCTGGGCACCAGGTAAGCACAGCACGCGTGGTGGGCACCAGGCATCCAGGGCAGCCCCAGGCAGAAGCAGTGCATTGGGTGTGCGTGCCGGGAGCTGCCCGCTGCGCTCTGTTTCCACATGCCCCGGGCACAAGGGCTGACATCCCGTTCCTCCGCTGCCCGTGCTGTTCCTCTCCCCATGCAGGTGGCCATCGAGCAGGGAGGCCAAGCGCAGTCCTCCTCCAGCACCAAAGATACGCCAGCGGATGAGCCAGCAACGTCCCAGACACAAGCGCCGTCCCAGGATCTGTTGGCCGGACCTGTTCAGCGCAGCGAGCAGCACCAAGCACAAGGTTGGCAGCACCACGCGCAGGGGGGCTGGCTGGTCCTGTGCCACCCCTTCCCAGGGAAAGGCCTTGGAGGGGGGGGACAGGCTCGCCCAGCACCCGCTCAGGCCCTAACCTACACCTCTGTGTCCCCCACAGGCATCCTTGACCTCGCACAACCCCCGGCGCGCCAGCCATGGCCCTCCCGCATCAGGAGGGCACTTCGCGCGCTGCGCAGGGCTTTCTGCTGCAGCTGCATCGCAGGACAGCGAGAGTAGCCGTACCCGGCTGCCAGTACCAGGAGGGCGCTCAGTGCTGGACGCTGGCATCACTGATAGGAACAGGACAGTGCCTCAGGAATTCAGATGCCCCACCACATCCTGCCCCCAACCTCAGCTCAGCTGCAGCTGCTTTCTGCTGTGAATAAAAGCTCAGGCAGACTTTGCCCCCCAGTGCTCCTCTCTGTGCCGTTGATCTCAGGAGAAAGAGTGGTGCAGGCCATGCCAACCTGGCACCCGGGGCCTCTCACAGTCAGAGAAGTACAGAATCATAGAATCTACCACTGAACCGTGTCCCTCGGCACCAGATCTACACGGCTTTCGAATGCCTCCGGGGATGGTGACTCAACTACTTCCCTGGGCAGCCTGTTCCAATGCTTCAGAACCCTTTCGTTGAAGACTTTTTGCCTAGTATCCACCTAAACCACCATCCCTGGAGGTATTTAAAAACGTTTAGATGTTGAGCTTAGCGATATGGTTTAGTGGAGTACTTGTTAGTATTAGGTCAGAGGTTGGACTCGATGATCTTGAGGTCTCTTCCAACCTGGACTATTTCTGTGATTCTGTGATTCTGTAAACCTCCCCCGGCCCCACTTTCTCCTCTTCTCCCACCACCTGTTGCTTGGGAGAAGGGACTGACCCCCACCGCACTAAAACCTTCTCTGAGGTCCTTGTACAGCGTGATAAGGTCTCCCCCAAGCCTCCTTTCCTCTAGGCTACATGTAATAAATGACTGAGTCCCCAGTGGGATTGCAATTAATGTTTACAATTTATTAAACGAATAGAGGCAAGCAAACAGCGCTGGGTGCGCCGGGAGTCTCTGCTCCACCAAGACGCACACCAGTCACATCAAGAGGTTGATTTTTATGCTCCTAGGCTAGTACTTATTCAATACTACTTCTAAAAAAAACAGGGTTATTATAATTAGTTTCCGGAATCCGACCCTCCTACTGGAGCATGCATATCAGTCTCCGGTGGTGTCTCTGGGGGTCTCTCGTGCTGAAGGCTCATAGTCTTCCTCCCTCTTGTCCTTCTCCTTTGTCCATCTTGGCTGTATGTCAGAGACTTGTGCAGCGTGCCCTGCAAGCTTTGTCTTTTAGTCATTCTTCAGCTTTCCCCTGCTCCTTAATCTCCTGGACAGATGTCAGAGACTTGCATAGTGTCCCATGCAATAGTCAGAATAGTTAGCAGTTACTCTGACACCCCCCCCCCCCAGATATCAGAGACTTCAAGGAAAAGCCTACAAATACATTTCCCTTGAAGCTCTCTATTGACACGAATTGCTAAAACATTCCTTTGCAAGATACAAGAACTATATACATTAACCACTCTGTTTTTCTTAGACTTGTGGTTATACAAGGGTATGTAAGACGGAAGATCATATTCATCATACCATGCGGCCCTAGCATTGTTCCATATTGACACGACTCAGATAAACACATTTCATACCTACACAATCCCTTTTGAAAATGCAAGGTTAGTGGAATTTTCCACTGCAAGAACCTGACGTGCTGTCAGCAGCCTGCAAGCTCTCCTGACGTGCTGTCAGCAGCCTGCAAGCACACAAGAGGAGGAAGTGCTGCAACAGCTGTTGCTCACCAAGCAGCTGCCCGGCAAGGAAAAGACAGTCAGTAGGACATGTGTCAGGACACTTTTCCTGCCGATGCGGCCAAATTCACCTGAGAAAGAAACAGGAAAAGTCTCTTTCTTATGTGGGACTCCAGGAAGACAGGCAAAGTTCTCCGAGAGCTGAAAAGTGGGCTTCTTTACCTGGAGGAGCTCTAAGCAAAAAACAAGAGCAGCCCCAGTTTAATAAGGAAGGAGGCACCCAGCCCAGGTACTAAGACACGCTGAAAAGCAAGAAAGGAGGAACAGTATTTAAGCATTTCTGGCACTGGAAATGCAGCACGGGGCTTCCCCAACAAAGAAGATGGGCCCTTGTGCTTTGGCCACTGCTCACGGGAAGGTGCCAGATGGCGTCACTGCGGAGAGCCCTGGAGATGGCCTCAGTGTCTGGGAGCTTCCCAGCTCCCTCCTTTTTGCCCCCTACAGAAGAGCTGGGCTAACACCCTCAGCTCAGGAAAAACCCTCCACGAGGTTCCCAACTAATAGGGAAAGCCTTGAGAACCGGCTCCGGCTACATGCTGGCTTGCCTACTCAGGCCATAGGCAACGCACAAGCGCCAGGCAGTACGGATCCCGTCCTTCTGCTGGAGCTGGGCTCTTCTGTTGTGCATATTGCCAGAGCAGCAAGGGGCCCCTGGCACACCTACACTTTCCAGGCTACCGTTGGGGTGTTTCTTCTGCTTGAGGAGGTGGGCTGTGGGGTGGCAGCTGCAGGAAGGAGCAGGCTACGAGGGCAGGACGAGGCTGCAAAGCCCACCTTGTTCAGCGTGAACTGCCTGTGCACGTGGTGGGGTATTGCATCCCCAACGTTCCCAGACCCTGGAAAGCAAATGCCCCAAATCCCCTTTCAGCCGTGCCCTGGGGACGGCAACAAGGCCGCCACACAGGCGCCAGCTGCCAGAGGCTGCAGGAAGGTTCCAGAAGCAGCGGCAGCAGCCCGGGCAGGGGCAGCCGCGAGTGCAGGAGCTGCTCCTGGGCTCTGGGCTCAGGGGCAGACGCCTGCCCCTGCAGGGAACAAGGCCCACCCAGAGCCTGCCCAGTGGCATGGGCCTGCCCAGACATCCTGGGGGGAAGCCCTGGCCGCAACAAGTGAGCGGGGAATGCAGAAGCCCCTCACAAATGCTGACGAAAAGTAGGGCCCACAAAGTGAGAGGCAACCCTGCAAGACTTGCAGCAAAGAGGCACTGCCTCTCCAGAGAGCACGTTTCCTTCAGCACGAAGAAAAGGAAAGGCCTCTTGGCTCTAGGTACCGCCCGCCATCACTGACAGCCGTGCTGCGGACAGCCCAAGGCCTCAGCCAGCTTGTGGCACGGGGGGCAGGCAGAACTGCCAAATGGCCGCCAGGGCTGTCAGAGGAAGGGTCAGGAGCTGCCCTGTCGGGGAGCAGCTTTTCTCTCTCTCTGTGCACTCAGGGAGCATCTTTCCTGTAGGGCCACCACCGAGCTGACTAAGCTGGGACCAAAGGCCACAGCTCCCCACCTCTCCCCACAGCAGGGCCCCAGAATTGAAGAAGATGTAGCACCCTGCCAAAAACAGCCCTGCAGCCTGTGCCGTAGAAATGGAAAACCAAGTAAAGGCCTTCGTCCCCAGTGTCATTACCAATGCCATAGCCTGCAACGAGGGAGCCACGAGGAAGGCAAGGCTTTCTTCCTCAGGCAGAGGTCTGGCAAAGACGACGGCTAAAAGCCGGGAACATGGTCAATGACTGGCAGAACTGGGGGACCTGGCACACGCGGGGAGCACAGTGCCAGCAACAAGATCAGCCGGGGTCCAGACAGACATGGAGAGGAGGTGGACCACTGCTCTGCCAGGGCCTGACCCCGGGTATGTGCAGGAACAACGGCTGCCATCAGAGACCCTGCACCAGCTAGCCCAGGCTGCGTTGAGAAGCAAAAGCAACAGAGAAAGGAAAACGTCAAACCCAGGCAGGGAAGAGGCAAGGATGTGCAAAGCCTGGGCCAGGGCAGGAAAGAAAAGGGTCCTGCGGGATGGGATGAAGAGGAAGACGTTGTCATCCTCAGCTCCTGGATCAACCCCAGGTTCCCCAGCCTCTTCAAAGACCCACAGGACATTCCCCAGGAAGAGGGCAGCTCATCCAGCAGCGTGGACAGGGAGGCAGCAGAAGAAGAAACAGAACACCCAACAAGCGCCTCTCCTGGCTCACTGGAGTCCACAGAAACTTCATCATCAGCTGCTCCCCTGGCAGAAGGTCCAGGGGAAGAGAGGCACAGCACGCCTCTCACTGCAACAGCAGCGGCAGAGAGCAGCCCAGCAAGTCCTCCAGCAGCCACTTTTCTGGAAGATGAGGGACACAGAGCGCCTCCCTTGACACGAGGGGCTCCAAAGTCAAAGCCATCGGCCTGTCCCAGCCCCAGTGAGCACAGCGCTGCGGTGATGGTAGAGAGCCAGGGACGTGCCCGACATGCCTCCAATGCCTGTGATGGAGATCTACATGAAACTGCCCAGATCGTCGTTTCCGCAGTCTTACGCTGTGCTGTAGCAATGAGCCAGGGAGCCCCGAGCAAGGCACCAAGTGCTCCCTCGTCCACAAGGCCAGGATGAGGCAGAGAGAATGCAGCTGCCAGCTGTGCCGCCTTTGCCAAGGCAGACAGCGACTCAGGCAGCAGCACCCAAGCAAGTGCCTGCAGCACAGTCATCATCGTCTCAAAGGGCCACTTGCAAGCTGCCCCCTCTGCAAGCAGCAGCCTCTGCATCTTCAGGGGGAGGAAGGGCAAAGGCGTCAGGCAAAGAGGCCCGCAGCCACCAAGAGCTTTTGCCACCTCTTCCCTGCATCTCTGGCAACAGGGACAGGGCAGTGAGGGCAGAGAGGCGGGAACGTGGCCCACACAGCCCTGTGGCCCCTGCTGAGGATGTGGAGTACTCAGTACAGTCCTTCGTCTCCACAATCGTAAGAAACAGTGTAGCCTGCAACGAGGAAGCCAAGAGCAAGCAGCAAGGCTTTCTCCCTCAGGCAGAGGTTGCAGGACCAAAGGCCCCAGAACACCACCTCTCGCCACAGCAGAGATACCGGCTGTTCTCAACACCATTGTGTTACCAACACTGTTTCAGCCACAACTCTGAAGCATAGGACCTGCTTCAGCAGCCAGAGAAGCTGTGGGCTAAACAGCAGCGTGGCACAGCTGTGGCTCTGCTACTGAAAGCTTCTCCACAGCTTGCTCTTAAAGCAAGGAGCAGGGAATCTTCCTGCGGCTGCCCAGGGCTTTCCTCTCGCAGCCCCGCCAGAGCCCGCCTCAAGGCACCTCTCTGCCAGCTCCACCGCCTCCCTGGTGCCCACCTTCTCTGGGAGCCCTTCACAGTGCCTAGAGCCACAGGCCTCTGGCTGCCCGGACACGGGAGGAATCCCTGCTCATGCTCCTGCTCCTGCTCCAGCTGCACTGCCAGGGCTGCCTGATGGGCGTCCAAGCTCGAGCACGGTCTCTGCTGATGTGTGGGCAGTCAGGCAAAAGAGCCAGGAAGCTTACGCAGACGACTGAGCAGAGCATCTCCTGGCAGAGCAGGTAACGAGCACTTGATGGGACCAGTTAGGGAGCTAAGCTGACTCCCCTGAGAAAGACTGAGCTGGGGCTGAGCCAGGGGCACTGGCTGGAAGGAGCCAGAGGTACCTGCCAATGCAGACCCTGCTGTGGGTGTGTGAGATGGAGTCCCTGGGGTGCCTGCCAGGACATGGGCCTGAGACTGGACCCTCACCTCTGCACTCCTACACCATGCTGTAACCATGAGCCAGGGAGCCACGAGTAAGGTAGTTGCCCACTCGCTCTCAGGAGAGCAGCTCTGTCAGGAGGCAGCAGCTCCCCTGGGTGCCCGTTGGACTTCTTGGTCAGAGGACCTGGAGCACAGCATGGAGGAGCAGCAGAATAAGGATCACTCCCAGCCCGCTGAAGGGCAGCGGAGCGTACAGGAGCGGTGCCAGGTGAGGCTCAGGGAGCGAGACAGGGACAGCAGTGATACGGGATGGCACCGAGAGCATCAGGATGAGGAGAACGGTGCTGCAGCGAGCCGGCCAGCTGGCCCTGAGCCCCTCGGACCTGGACACAGTTGTTCCCAAAGCTGGGGTTTCTCCATGAAGAGCCCACCCCCAGGACAGCCAAAGCCCACGTGGCCCTGGCAGTTCTGTGCCCAGAGGCACAAAGAGCAGCATGGCCTAATTCAACCTGGCTGTGCGCAGCCAGGAGCTGCCTCCACTGTCCCTCCATGCGGACAGGCTGTCAGTGTGGTCATGCCCAGAGAGCGTGCGTCACACTGGCACCTGCCACACGGAGTCGGGAGCCCCAGGAGAGTTCGGTCGAACATCTTTGGCAGCCCTGGCACCCTCCGACAAGCAGACGGCACTTGCAGGAAGAGAAAGACAGGTCATTACTCTGGCAGACTGAGCCCTGCTCGTTGTGGGCAGCTGCCAGGACATGCCAGGGGCCGCTTAAGGGCAGCTCACAGCAGCACTTCTAGGGGGTACACTGAGCGGAATGGCAGAAATGGCCAAAGTAACTTGGCCTTTCTCCTCGCTTCTCTTGCAGATGGAGAAGAAGCCGCAAGACATGAAGACACTGCCTCACCGTGGGGTGCAGCAGGCAGAGAGAATGCAGCTGCCAGCCGTGCCGCCTTTGCCAAGGCAGACAGCGACTCAGGCAGCAGCACCCAAGCAAGTGCCTGCAGCACAGTCATCATCGTCTCAAAGGGCCACTTGCAAGCTGCCCCCTCTGCAAGCAGCAGCCTCTGCATCTTCAGGGGGAGGAAGGGCAAAGGCGTCAGGCAAAGAGGCCCGCAGCCACCAAGAGCTTTTGCCACCTCTTCCCTGCATCTCTGGCAACAGGGACAGGGCAGTGAGGGCAGAGAGGCGGGAACGTGGCCCACACAGCCCGGTGGCCCCTGACGAGGATGTGGAGTACACAGTACAATCCTTCGTCTCCACAATCATAAGAAACGCTCTACCCTGCTACGAGGGAGCCAGCAGCAAGGCAAGGCTTTCTCCCTCAAGCAGAGGTCCCAGGACCAAAGGCCCCAGAACACCACCTCTTGCCACAGCAGAGGCCCAAAACTGGAAGAGCCGGCACTTGTCCAAAAGCAGCCTTGCATCCCCAGCTGAAGAAATGGAAGACCCAGTAAAGGCCTTCGTTTCCACTACCATTAGAAATGCCCTAGCCTGGAACCAGGGAGCCATGAGGGAGGCAAGGCTTTCTCCCGCGGGCAGACCTCCAAGGAGCAAAGGACACAGAACACCACCTCAGCCCGCAACAGGGCCCCAAAATTTAAAAGAAGAGCCGGCACCCTGCCCCACACAGCCCTGCAGACTCTTGCACGGCACTGCAGGACACAGCACAGTCCCGCGTGTCTGAAGTGCTGGCAAAAACGCCAAAAAGCTGGGAACACGGCCAACGACCAGCAGCACTGCGGGACCTGGCACACACGGGGTGCAAAGTGACAGCAGCAAGAGCAGTTGAGGTGCAGACAGACATGGAGAGGAGGTGAATCACTGCTCTGCCAGGGCCTGATTCCCGGGTATGTGCAGGTAAAACGGCTGCCCGGAAAGACCCTGCACCAGCTAGCCCAGGCCAGGGTGAGAAGCAAAAACAACAGAGAGAGAAAAACGTCAAACCCAGGCAGGGGACAGGCAAGGATATGCGAAGCCTGGGCCGCAGCACGAAAGAAAGCAGTCCTGTGGGATGGGATGAAGATGAGGAGATCGTCATCCTCAACTCCTGCATCAACCCCAGGTTCCCCAGCCTCTGCACAGACCCACAGGACGTTCCCCAGAAAGAGGGCAGCTCATCCAGCAGCGTGGACAGGGAGGCAGAAGAAGAAGAAACAGAACACCCAACAAGCGCCTCTCCTGGCTCACTGCAAACCACGGACGCTGCCCCATCTGCTACTCCCCTGGAAGAAATTCCTGGGGAAGAGAGGCACAGCACGCCTCTCACTGCAACAGCACCGGCACAGAGCAGGCCAGCAAGTCCTCCAGCAGCCCCTGCTCTGGAAGATGAGGGACACAGAACGCCTCCCCTGACACGTGGGGCTCCACAAGGCCATCAGCCTGTCCCAGCCCCAGTGAGCACAGCTCCGTGGTGATGGTAGAGGCAGGGACGTGCCCGACACGCCTCCAATGCCTGTGATGAAGATCTGCTTGAACCAGTCAAGACTGTTGTTTCCGTAGTCCTACGCCGTGCTGTAGCCATGAGCCAGGGAGCCCCACGCAAGGCACCAAGTGCTCCCTCGGCCTCAGGACCCAGCGTGCCTCCTCCCACAGCAGAGCCTGCAGACTCTGCATCCTCAGTGCCTGTGACAAAGGTCTGCGTGAAACAGCCCAGAAGCACCAGCCACAACCAGTGATCGGGGGGGATGCAGAAGCCCCTCACAAATGATGGTGACAAGCAGGCCCCCACAAAGTGAGAGGCCACGGCACATAGCATGGAACCCCCAGAACTTGGAGAAAAGTGGCGCTGCTCTCTCCAGAGAGCAGGCTTCTTTCAGCAGGAAGGCAAAGAAAGGCCTCTTGCCTCTAGATACCGCCCACCATCGCTGGCAGCCGTGCTGGGGACAGCCCAAGGCCTCAGCCAGCTTGTGGCACGGGCAGAAAGCAGAACTGCAAAATGGCCGCCAGGGCTGCCAGAGGGTGGGGCTGGAGCCGCCCTATCAGGGAGCAGCTTTTCTCTCTCTCTCTCTCCCTGCACTCAGGGAGCTTCCTTCCTGTAGGGCCACAACTGAGCTGAGCAACCCAGCACTGAGAATAAAATTCTCTCGTTTCTGTCCCATACAAGCCTCGAGTACATCCCACAAAGTGTGTGCGGTGATCCATTTGGGTGTGGGAAGAAAATTCTAGAATTGCCAGTTATTTCTTTCTTAAATCATGAAAAGAAATAAGAAAGCAGCAATGTACAGTCTACCAAAGGGCCTGCAGACTGTACATCCTCAGCCTCTGCCTTGGCTGGAGGCCCTGTGGGGGAGGCCAATGAAGCCCCTCTCGCTGCAGCAGCAACGCCACAAGAAGGAGGTGGAGAAGTGGCTTCTCCTTTGGCTGCAGAGCCTCTCAGGGAGGCCAGCACAGATCTCCTCCCAGGAGCAGCTGACGAAGCAGGAGCAGCAGCCACTCCCTTGGTTCCTGGGCACCAGGTAAGCACAGCACGCGTGGTGGGCACCAGGCATCCAGGGCAGCCCCAGGCAGAAGCAGTGCATTGGGTGTGCATGCCGGGAGCTGCCCGCTGCGCTCTGTTTCCACATGCCCCGGGCACAAGGGCTGACATCCCGTTCCTCCGCTGCCCGTGCTGTTCCTCTCCCCATGCAGGTGGCCATCGAGCAGGGAGGCCAAGCGCAGTCCTCCTCCAGCACCAAAGATACGCCAGCGGATGAGCCAGCAACGTCCCAGACACAAGCGCCGTCCCAGGATCTGTTGGCCGGACCTGTTCAGCGCAGCGAGCAGCACCAAGCACAAGGTTGGCAGCACCACGCGCAGGGGGGCTGGCTGGTCCTGTGCCACCCCTTCCCAGGGAAAGGCCTTGGAGGGGGGGGACAGGCTCGCCCAGCACCCGCTCAGGCCCTAACCTACACCTCTGTGTCCCCCACAGGCATCCTTGACCTCGCACAAGCCCCGGCGCGCCAGCCATGGCCCTCCCGCATCAGGAGGGCACTTCGCGCGCTGCGCAGGGCTTTCTGCTGCAGCTGCATCGCAGGACAGCGAGAGTAGCCGTACCCGGCTGCCAGTACCAGGAGGGCGCTCAGTGCTGGACGCTGGCATCACTGATAGGAACAGGACAGTGCCTCAGGAATTCAGATGCCCCACCACATCCTGCCCCCAACCTCAGCTCAGCTGCGGCTGCTTTCTGCTGTGAATAAAAGCTCAGGCAGACTTTGCCCCCCAGTGCTCCTCTCTGTGCCGTTGATCTCAGGAGAAAGAGTGGTGCAGGCCATGCCAACCTGGCACCCGGGGCCTCTCACAGTCAGAGAAGTACAGAATCATAGAATCTACCACTGAACCGTGTCCCTCGGCACCAGATCTACACGGCTTTCGAATGCCTCCGGGGATGGTGACTCAACTACTTCCCTGGGCAGCCTGTTCCAATGCTTCAGAACCCTTTCGTTGAAGACTTTTTGCCTAGTATCCACCTAAACCACCATCCCTGGAGGTATTTAAAAACGTTTAGATGTTGAGCTTAGCGATATGGTTTAGTGGAGTACTTGTTAGTATTAGGTCAGAGGTTGGACTCGATGATCTTGAGGTCTCTTCCAACCTGGACTACTTCTGTGATTCTGTGATTCTGTAAACCTCCCCCGGCCCCACTTTCTCCTCTTCTCCCACCACCTGTTGCTTGGGAGAAGGGACTGACCCCCACCGCACTAAAACCTTCTCTGAGGTCCTTGTACAGCGTGATAAGGTCTCCCCCAAGCCTCCTTTCCTCTAGGCTACATGTAATAAATGACTGAGTCCCCAGTGGGATTGCAATTAATGTTTACAATTTATTAAACGAATAGAGGCAAGCAAACAGCGCTGGGTGCGCCGGGAGTCTCTGCTCCACCAAGACGCACACCAGTCACATCAAGAGGTTGATTTTTATGCTCCTAGGCTAGTACTTATTCAATACTACTTCTAAAAAAAACAGGGTTATTATAATTAGTTTCCGGAATCCGACCCTCCTACTGGAGCATGCATATCAGTCTCCGGTGGTGTCTCTGGGGGTCTCTCGTGCTGAAGGCTCATAGTCTTCCTCCCTCTTGTCCTTCTCCTTTGTCCATCTTGGCTGTATGTCAGAGACTTGTGCAGCGTGCCCTGCAAGCTTTGTCTTTTAGTCATTCTTCAGCTTTCCCCTGCTCCTTAATCTCCTGGACAGATGTCAGAGACTTGCATAGTGTCCCATGCAATAGTCAGAATAGTTAGCAGTTACTCTGACACCCCCCCCCCCCAGATATCAGAGACTTCAAGGAAAAGCCTACAAATACATTTCCCTTGAAGCTCTCTATTGACACGAATTGCTAAAACATTCCTTTGCAAGATACAAGAACTATATACATTAACCACTCTGTTTTTCTTAGACTTGTGGTTATACAAGGGTATGTAAGACGGAAGATCATATTCATCATACCATGCGGCCCTAGCATTGTTCCATATTGACACGACTCAGATAAACACATTTCATACCTACACAATCCCTTTTGAAAATGCAAGGTTAGTGGAATTTTCCACTGCAAGAACCTGACGTGCTGTCAGCAGCCTGCAAGCTCTCCTGACGTGCTGTCAGCAGCCTGCAAGCACACAAGAGGAGGAAGTGCTGCAACAGCTGTTGCTCACCAAGCAGCTGCCCGGCAAGGAAAAGACAGTCAGTAGGACATGTGTCAGGACACTTTTCCTGCCGATGCGGCCAAATTCACCTGAGAAAGAAACAGGAAAAGTCTCTTTCTTATGTGGGACTCCAGGAAGACAGGCAAAGTTCTCCGAGAGCTGAAAAGTGGGCTTCTTTACCTGGAGGAGCTCTAAGCAAAAAACAAGAGCAGCCCCAGTTTAATAAGGAAGGAGGCACCCAGCCCAGGTACTAAGACACGCTGAAAAGCAAGAAAGGAGGAACAGTATTTAAGCATTTCTGGCACTGGAAATGCAGCACGGGGCTTCCCCAACAAAGAAGATGGGCCCTTGTGCTTTGGCCACTGCTCACGGGAAGGTGCCAGATGGCGTCACTGCGGAGAGCCCTGGAGATGGCCTCAGTGTCTGGGAGCTTCCCAGCTCCCTCCTTTTTGCCCCCTACAGAAGAGCTGGGCTAACACCCTCAGCTCAGGAAAAACCCTCCACGAGGTTCCCAACTAATAGGGAAAGCCTTGAGAACCGGCTCCGGCTACATGCTGGCTTGCCTACTCAGGCCATAGGCAACGCACAAGCGCCAGGCAGTACGGATCCCGTCCTTCTGCTGGAGCTGGGCTCTTCTGTTGTGCATATTGCCAGAGCAGCAAGGGGCCCCTGGCACACCTACACTTTCCAGGCTACCGTTGGGGTGTTTCTTCTGCTTGAGGAGGTGGGCTGTGGGGTGGCAGCTGCAGGAAGGAGCAGGCTACGAGGGCAGGACGAGGCTGCAAAGCCCACCTTGTTCAGCGTGAACTGCCTGTGCACGTGGTGGGGTATTGCATCCCCAACGTTCCCAGACCCTGGAAAGCAAATGCCCCAAATCCCCTTTCAGCCGTGCCCTGGGGACGGCAACAAGGCCGCCACACAGGCGCCAGCTGCCAGAGGCTGCAGGAAGGTTCCAGAAGCAGCGGCAGCAGCCCGGGCAGGGGCAGCCGCGAGTGCAGGAGCTGCTCCTGGGCTCTGGGCTCAGGGGCAGACGCCTGCCCCTGCAGGGAACAAGGCCCACCCAGAGCCTGCCCAGTGGCATGGGCCTGCCCAGACATCCTGGGGGGAAGCCCTGGCCGCAACAAGTGAGCGGGGGGATGCAGAAGCCCCTCACAAATGCTGACGAAAAGTAGGGCCCACAAAGTGAGAGGCAACCCTGCAAGACTTGCAGCAAAGAGGCACTGCCTCTCCAGAGAGCACGTTTCCTTCAGCACGAAGAAAAGGAAAGGCCTCTTGGCTCTAGGTACCGCCCGCCATCACTGACAGCCGTGCTGCGGACAGCCCAAGGCCTCAGCCAGCTTGTGGCACGGGGGGCAGGCAGAACTGCCAAATGGCCACCAGGGCTGTCAGAGGAAGGGTCAGGAGCTGCCCTGTCGGGGAGCAGCTTTTCTCTCTCTCTGTGCACTCAGGGAGCATCTTTCCTGTAGGGCCACCACCGAGCTGACTAAGCTGGGACCAAAGGCCACAGCTCCCCACCTCTCCCCACAGCAGGGCCCCAGAATTGAAGAAGATGTAGCACCCTGCCAAAAACAGCCCTGCAGCCTGTGCCGTAGAAATGGAAAACCAAGTAAAGGCCTTCGTCCCCAGTGTCATTACCAATGCCATAGCCTGCAACGAGGGAGCCACGAGGAAGGCAAGGCTTTCTTCCTCAGGCAGAGGTCTGGCAAAGACGACGGCTAAAAGCCGGGAACATGGTCAATGACTGGCAGAACTGGGGGACCTGGCACACGCGGGGAGCACAGTGCCAGCAACAAGATCAGCCGGGGTCCAGACAGACATGGAGAGGAGGTGGACCACTGCTCTGCCAGGGCCTGACCCCGGGTATGTGCAGGAACAACGGCTGCCATCAGAGACCCTGCACCAGCTAGCCCAGGCTGCGTTGAGAAGCAAAAGCAACAGAGAAAGGAAAACGTCAAACCCAGGCAGGGAAGAGGCAAGGATGTGCAAAGCCTGGGCCAGGGCAGGAAAGAAAAGGGTCCTGCGGGATGGGATGAAGAGGAAGACGTTGTCATCCTCAGCTCCTGGATCAACCCCAGGTTCCCCAGCCTCTTCACAGACCCACAGGACATTCCCCAGGAAGAGGGCAGCTCATCCAGCAGCGTGGACAGGGAGGCAGCAGAAGAAGAAACAGAACACCCAACAAGCGCCTCTCCTGGCTCACTGGAGTCCACAGAAACTTCATCATCAGCTGCTCCCCTGGCAGAAGGTCCAGGGGAAGAGAGGCACAGCACGCCTCTCACTGCAACAGCAGCGGCAGAGAGCAGCCCAGCAAGTCCTCCAGCAGCCACTTTTCTGGAAGATGAGGGACACAGAGCGCCTCCCTTGACACGAGGGGCTCCAAAGTCAAAGCCATCGGCCTGTCCCAGCCCCAGTGAGCACAGCGCTGCGGTGATGGTAGAGAGCCAGGGACGTGCCCGACATGCCTCCAATGCCTGTGATGGAGATCTACATGAAACTGCCCAGATCGTCGTTTCCGCAGTCTTACGCTGTGCTGTAGCAATGAGCCAGGGAGCCCCGAGCAAGGCACCAAGTGCTCCCTCGTCCACAAGGCCAGGATGAGGCAGAGAGAATGCAGCTGCCAGCTGTGCCGCCTTTGCCAAGGCAGACAGCGACTCAGGCAGCAGCACCCAAGCAAGTGCCTGCAGCACAGTCATCATCGTCTCAAAGGGCCACTTGCAAGCTGCCCCCTCTGCAAGCAGCAGCCTCTGCATCTTCAGGGGGAGGAAGGGCAAAGGCGTCAGGCAAAGAGGCCCGCAGCCACCAAGAGCTTTTGCCACCTCTTCCCTGCATCTGTGGCAACAGGGACAGGGCAGTGAGGGCAGAGAGGCGGGAACGTGGCCCACACAGCCCTGTGGCCCCTGCTGAGGATGTGGAGTACTCAGTACAGTCCTTCGTCTCCACAATCGTAAGAAACAGTGTAGCCTGCAACGAGGAAGCCAAGAGCAAGCAGCAAGGCTTTCTCCCTCAGGCAGAGGTTGCAGGACCAAAGGCCCCAGAACACCACCTCTCGCCACAGCAGAGATACCGGCTGTTCTCAACACCATTGTGTTACCAACACTGTTTCAGCCACAACTCTGAAGCATAGGACCTGCTTCAGCAGCCAGAGAAGCTGTGGGCTAAACAGCAGCGTGGCACAGCTGTGGCTCTGCTACTGAAAGCTTCTCCACAGCTTGCTCTTAAAGCAAGGAGCAGGGAATCTTCCTGCGGCTGCCCAGGGCTTTCCTCTCGCAGCCCCGCCAGAGCCCGCCTCAAGGCACCTCTCTGCCAGCTCCACCGCCTCCCTGGTGCCCACCTTCTCTGGGAGCCCTTCACAGTGCCTAGAGCCACAGGCCTCTGGCTGCCCGGACACGGGAGGAATCCCTGCTCATGCTCCTGCTCCTGCTCCAGCTGCACTGCCAGGGCTGCCTGATGGGCGTCCAAGCTCGAGCGCGGTCTCTGCTGATGTGTGGGCAGTCAGGCAAAAGAGCCAGGAAGCTTACGCAGACGACTGAGCAGAGCATCTCCTGGCAGAGCAGGTAACGAGCACTTGATGGGACCAGTTAGGGAGCTAAGCTGACTCCCCTGAGAAAGACTGAGCTGGGGCTGAGCCAGGGGCACTGGCTGGAAGGAGCCAGAGGTACCTGCCAATGCAGACCCTGCTGTGGGTGTGTGAGATGGAGTCCCTGGGGTGCCTGCCAGGACATGGGCCTGAGACTGGACCCTCACCTCTGCACTCCTACACCATGCTGTAACCATGAGCCAGGGAGCCACGAGTAAGGTAGTTGCCCACTCGCTCTCAGGAGAGCAGCTCTGTCAGGAGGCAGCAGCTCCCCTGGGTGCCCGTTGGACTTCTTGGTCAGAGGACCTGGAGCACAGCATGGAGGAGCAGCAGAATAAGGATCACTCCCAGCCCGCTGAAGGGCAGCGGAGCGTACAGGAGCGGTGCCAGGTGAGGCTCAGGGAGCGAGACAGGGACAGCAGTGATACGGGATGGCACCGAGAGCATCAGGATGAGGAGAACGGTGCTGCAGCGAGCCGGCCAGCTGGCCCTGAGCCCCTCGGACCTGGACACAGTTGTTCCCAAAGCTGGGGTTTCTCCAAAAAGAGCCCACCCCCAGGACAGCCAAAGCCCACGTGGCCCTGGCAGTTCTGTGCCCAGAGGCACAAAGAGCAGCGTGGCCTAATTCAACCTGGCTGTGCGCAGCCAGGAGCTGCCTCCACTGTCCCTCCATGCGGACAGGCTGTCAGTGTGGTCATGCCCAGAGAGCGTGCGTCACACTGGCACCTGCCACACGGAGTCGGGAGCCCCAGGAGAGTTCGGTCGAACATCTTTGGCAGCCCTGGCACCCTCCGACGAGCAGACGGCACTTGCAGGAAGAGAAAGACAGGTCATTACTCTGGCAGACTGAGCCCTGCTCGTTGTGGGCAGCTGCCAGGACATGCCAGGGGCCGCTTAAGGGCAGCTCACAGCAGCACTTCTAGGGGGTACACTGAGCGGAATGGCAGAAATGGCCAAAGTAACTTGGCCTTTCTCCTCGCTTCTCTTGCAGATGGAGAAGAAGCAGCAAGACATGAAGACACTGCCTCACCGTGGGGTGCAGCAGGCAGAGAGAATGCAGCTGCCAGCCGTGCCGCCTTTGCCAAGGCAGACAGCGACTCAGGCAGCAGCACCCAAGCAAGTGCCTGCAGCACAGTCATCATCGTCTCAAAGGGCCACTTGCAAGCTGCCCCCTCTGCAAGCAGCAGCCTCTGCATCTTCAGGGGGAGGAAGGGCAAAGGCGTCAGGCAAAGAGGCCCGCAGCCACCAAGAGCTTTTGCCACCTCTTCCCTGCATCTGTGGCAACAGGGACAGGGCAGTGAGGGCAGAGAGGCGGGAACGTGGCCCACACAGCCCGGTGGCCCCTGACGAGGATGTGGAGTACACAGTACAATCCTTCGTCTCCACAATCATAAGAAACGCTCTACCCTGCTACGAGGGAGCCAGCAGCAAGGCAAGGCTTTCTCCCTCAAGCAGAGGTCCCAGGACCAAAGGCCCCAGAACACCACCTCTTGCCACAGCAGAGGCCCAAAACTGGAAGAGCCGGCACTTGTCCAAAAGCAGCCTTGCATCCCCAGCTGAAGAAATGGAAGACCCAGTAAAGGCCTTCGTTTCCACTACCATTAGAAATGCCCTAGCCTGGAACCAGGGAGCCATGAGGGAGGCAAGGCTTTCTCCCGCGGGCAGACCTCCAAGGAGCAAAGGACACAGAACACCACCTCAGCCCGCAACAGGGCCCCAAAATTTAAAAGAAGAGCCGGCACCCTGCCCCACACAGCCCTGCAGACTCTTGCACGGCACTGCAGGACACAGCACAGTCCCGCGTGTCTGAAGTGCTGGCAAAAACGCCAAAAAGCTGGGAACACGGCCAACGACCAGCAGCACTGCGGGACCTGGCACACACGGGGTGCAAAGTGACAGCAGCAAGAGCAGTTGAGGTGCAGACAGACATGGAGAGGAGGTGAATCACTGCTCTGCCAGGGCCTGATTCCCGGGTATGTGCAGGTAAAACGGCTGCCCGGAAAGACCCTGCACCAGCTAGCCCAGGCCAGGGTGAGAAGCAAAAACAACAGAGAGAGAAAAACGTCAAACCCAGGCAGGGGACAGGCAAGGATATGCGAAGCCTGGGCCGCAGCACGAAAGAAAGCAGTCCTGTGGGATGGGATGAAGATGAGGAGATCGTCATCCTCAACTCCTGCATCAACCCCAGGTTCCCCAGCCTCTGCACAGACCCACAGGACGTTCCCCAGAAAGAGGGCAGCTCAGCCAGCAGCGTGGACAGGGAGGCAGAAGAAGAAGAAACAGAACACCCAACAAGCGCCTCTCCTGGCTCACTGCAAACCACGGACGCTGCCCCATCTGCTACTCCCCTGGAAGAAATTCCTGGGGAAGAGAGGCACAGCACGCCTCTCACTGCAACAGCACCGGCACAGAGCAGGCCAGCAAGTCCTCCAGCAGCCCCTGCTCTGGAAGATGAGGGACACAGAACGCCTCCCCTGACACGTGGGGCTCCACAAGGCCATCAGCCTGTCCCAGCCCCAGTGAGCACAGCTCCGTGGTGATGGTAGAGGCAGGGACGTGCCCGACACGCCTCCAATGCCTGTGATGAAGATCTGCTTGAACCAGTCAAGACTGTTGTTTCCGTAGTCCTACGCCGTGCTGTAGCCATGAGCCAGGGAGCCCCACGCAAGGCACCAAGTGCTCCCTCGGCCTCAGGACCCAGCGTGCCTCCTCCCACAGCAGAGCCTGCAGACTCTGCATCCTCAGTGCCTGTGACAAAGGTCTGCGTGAAACAGCCCAGAAGCACCAGCCACAACCAGTGATCGGGGGGGATGCAGAAGCCCCTCACAAATGATGGTGACAAGCAGGCCCCCACAAAGTGAGAGGCCACGGCACATAGCATGGAACCCCCAGAACTTGGAGAAAAGTGGCGCTGCTCTCTCCAGAGAGCAGGCTTCTTTCAGCAGGAAGGCAAAGAAAGGCCTCTTGCCTCTAGATACCGCCCACCATCGCTGGCAGCCGTGCTGGGGACAGCCCAAGGCCTCAGCCAGCTTGTGGCACGGGCAGAAAGCAGAACTGCAAAATGGCCGCCAGGGCTGCCAGAGGGTGGGGCTGGAGCCGCCCTATCAGGGAGCAGCTTTTCTCTCTCTCTCCCTGCACTCAGGGAGCTTCCTTCCTGTAGGGCCACAACTGAGCTGAGCAACCCAGCACTGAGAATAAAATTCTCTCGTTTCTGTCCCATACAAGCCTCGAGTACATCCCACAAAGTGTGTGCGGTGATCCATTTGGGTGTGGGAAGAAAATTCTAGAATTGCCAGTTATTTCTTTCTTAAATCATGAAAAGAAATAAGAAAGCAGCAATGTACAGTCTACCAAAGGGCCTGCAGACTGTACATCCTCAGCCTCTGCCTTGGCTGGAGGCCCTGTGGGGGAGGCCAATGAAGCCCCTCTCGCTGCAGCAGCAACGCCACAAGAAGGAGGTGGAGAAGTGGCTTCTCCTTTGGCTGCAGAGCCTCTCAGGGAGGCCAGCACAGATCTCCTCCCAGGAGCAGCTGACGAAGCAGGAGCAGCAGCCACTCCCTTGGTTCCTGGGCACCAGGTAAGCACAGCACGCGTGGTGGGCACCAGGCATCCAGGGCAGCCCCAGGCAGAAGCAGTGCATTGGGTGTGCGTGCCGGGAGCTGCCCGCTGCGCTCTGTTTCCACATGCCCCGGGCACAAGGGCTGACATCCCGTTCCTCCGCTGCCCGTGCTGTTCCTCTCCCCATGCAGGTGGCCATCGAGCAGGGAGGCCAAGCGCAGTCCTCCTCCAGCACCAAAGATACGCCAGCGGATGAGCCAGCAACGTCCCAGACACAAGCGCCGTCCCAGGATCTGTTGGCCGGACCTGTTCAGCGCAGCGAGCAGCACCAAGCACAAGGTTGGCAGCACCACGCGCAGGGGGGCTGGCTGGTCCTGTGCCACCCCTTCCCAGGGAAAGGCCTTGGAGGGGGGGGACAGGCTCGCCCAGCACCCGCTCAGGCCCTAACCTACACCTCTGTGTCCCCCACAGGCATCCTTGACCTCGCACAACCCCCGGCGCGCCAGCCATGGCCCTCCCGCATCAGGAGGGCACTTCGCGCGCTGCGCAGGGCTTTCTGCTGCAGCTGCATCGCAGGACAGCGAGAGTAGCCGTACCCGGCTGCCAGTACCAGGAGGGCGCTCAGTGCTGGACGCTGGCATCACTGATAGGAACAGGACAGTGCCTCAGGAATTCAGATGCCCCACCACATCCTGCCCCCAACCTCAGCTCAGCTGCGGCTGCTTTCTGCTGTGAATAAAAGCTCAGGCAGACTTTGCCCCCCAGTGCTCCTCTCTGTGCCGTTGATCTCAGGAGAAAGAGTGGTGCAGGCCATGCCAACCTGGCACCCGGGGCCTCTCACAGTCAGAGAAGTACAGAATCATAGAATCTACCACTGAACCGTGTCCCTCGGCACCAGATCTACACGGCTTTCGAATGCCTCCGGGGATGGTGACTCAACTACTTCCCTGGGCAGCCTGTTCCAATGCTTCAGAACCCTTTCGTTGAAGACTTTTTGCCTAGTATCCACCTAAACCACCATCCCTGGAGGTATTTAAAAACGTTTAGATGTTGAGCTTAGCGATATGGTTTAGTGGAGTACTTGTTAGTATTAGGTCAGAGGTTGGACTCGATGATCTTGAGGTCTCTTCCAACCTGGACTACTTCTGTGATTCTGTGATTCTGTAAACCTCCCCCGGCCCCACTTTCTCCTCTTCTCCCACCACCTGTTGCTTGGGAGAAGGGACTGACCCCCACCGCACTAAAACCTTCTCTGAGGTCCTTGTACAGCGTGATAAGGTCTCCCCCAAGCCTCCTTTCCTCTAGGCTACATGTAATAAATGACTGAGTCCCCAGTGGGATTGCAATTAATGTTTACAATTTATTAAACGAATAGAGGCAAGCAAACAGCGCTGGGTGCGCCGGGAGTCTCTGCTCCACCAAGACGCACACCAGTCACATCAAGAGGTTGATTTTTATGCTCCTAGGCTAGTACTTATTCAATACTACTTCTAAAAAAAACAGGGTTATTATAATTAGTTTCCGGAATCCGACCCTCCTACTGGAGCATGCATATCAGTCTCCGGTGGTGTCTCTGGGGGTCTCTCGTGCTGAAGGCTCATAGTCTTCCTCCCTCTTGTCCTTCTCCTTTGTCCATCTTGGCTGTATGTCAGAGACTTGTGCAGCGTGCCCTGCAAGCTTTGTCTTTTAGTCATTCTTCAGCTTTCCCCTGCTCCTTAATCTCCTGGACAGATGTCAGAGACTTGCATAGTGTCCCATGCAATAGTCAGAATAGTTAGCAGTTACTCTGACACCCCCCCCCCCCAGATATCAGAGACTTCAAGGAAAAGCCTACAAATACATTTCCCTTGAAGCTCTCTATTGACACGAATTGCTAAAACATTCCTTTGCAAGATACAAGAACTATATACATTAACCACTCTGTTTTTCTTAGACTTGTGGTTATACAAGGGTATGTAAGACGGAAGATCATATTCATCATACCATGCGGCCCTAGCATTGTTCCATATTGACACGACTCAGATAAACACATTTCATACCTACACAATCCCTTTTGAAAATGCAAGGTTAGTGGAATTTTCCACTGCAAGAACCTGACGTGCTGTCAGCAGCCTGCAAGCTCTCCTGACGTGCTGTCAGCAGCCTGCAAGCACACAAGAGGAGGAAGTGCTGCAACAGCTGTTGCTCACCAAGCAGCTGCCCGGCAAGGAAAAGACAGTCAGTAGGACATGTGTCAGGACACTTTTCCTGCCGATGCGGCCAAATTCACCTGAGAAAGAAACAGGAAAAGTCTCTTTCTTATGTGGGACTCCAGGAAGACAGGCAAAGTTCTCCGAGAGCTGAAAAGTGGGCTTCTTTACCTGGAGGAGCTCAAAGCAAAAAACAAGAGCAGCCCCAGTTTAATAAGGAAGGAGGCACCCAGCCCAGGTACTAAGACACGCTGAAAAGCAAGAAAGGAGGAACAGTATTTAAGCATTTCTGGCACTGGAAATGCAGCACGGGGCTTCCCCAACAAAGAAGATGGGCCCTTGTGCTTTGGCCACTGCTCACGGGAAGGTGCCAGATGGCGTCACTGCGGAGAGCCCTGGAGATGGCCTCAGTGTCTGGGAGCTTCCCAGCTCCCTCCTTTTTGCCCCCTACAGAAGAGCTGGGCTAACACCCTCAGCTCAGGAAAAACCCTCCACGAGGTTCCCAACTAATAGGGAAAGCCTTGAGAACCGGCTCCGGCTACATGCTGGCTTGCCTACTCAGGCCATAGGCAACGCACAAGCGCCAGGCAGTACGGATCCCGTCCTTCTGCTGGAGCTGGGCTCTTCTGTTGTGCATATTGCCAGAGCAGCAAGGGGCCCCTGGCACACCTACACTTTCCAGGCTACCGTTGGGGTGTTTCTTCTGCTTGAGGAGGTGGGCTGTGGGGTGGCAGCTGCAGGAAGGAGCAGGCTACGAGGGCAGGACGAGGCTGCAAAGCCCACCTTGTTCAGCGTGAACTGCCTGTGCACGTGGTGGGGTATTGCATCCCCAACGTTCCCAGACCCTGGAAAGCAAATGCCCCAAATCCCCTTTCAGCCGTGCCCTGGGGACGGCAACAAGGCCGCCACACAGGCGCCAGCTGCCAGAGGCTGCAGGAAGGTTCCAGAAGCAGCGGCAGCAGCCCGGGCAGGGGCAGCCGCGAGTGCAGGAGCTGCTCCTGGGCTCTGGGCTCAGGGGCAGACGCCTGCCCCTGCAGGGAACGAGGCCCACCCAGAGCCTGCCCAGTGGCATGGGCCTGCCCAGACATCCTGGGGGGAAGCCCTGGCCGCAACAAGTGAGCGGGGGGATGCAGAAGCCCCTCACAAATGCTGACAAAAAATAGGGCCCACAAAGTGAGAGGCAACCCTGCAAGACTTGCAGCAAAGAGGCACTGCCTCTCCAGAGAGCACGTTTCCTTCAGCACGAAGAAAAGGAAAGGCCTCTTGGCTCTAGGTACCGCCCGCCATCACTGACAGCCGTGCTGCGGACAGCCCAAGGCCTCAGCCAGCTTGTGGCACGGGGGGCAGGCAGAACTGCCAAATGGCCGCCAGGGCTGTCAGAGGAAGGGTCAGGAGCTGCCCTGTCGGGGAGCAGCTTTTCTCTCTCTCTGTGCACTCAGGGAGCATCTTTCCTGTAGGGCCACCACCGAGCTGACTAAGCTGGGACCAAAGGCCACAGCTCCCCACCTCTCCCCACAGCAGGGCCCCAGAATTGAAGAAGATGTAGCACCCTGCCAAAAACAGCCCTGCAGCCTGTGCCGTAGAAATGGAAAACCAAGTAAAGGCCTTCGTCCCCAGTGTCATTACCAATGCCATAGCCTGCAACGAGGGAGCCACGAGGAAGGCAAGGCTTTCTTCCTCAGGCAGAGGTCTGGCAAAGACGACAGCTAAAAGCTGGGAACATGGTCAATGACTGGCAGAATTGGAGGACCTGGCACACGCGGGGAGCACAGTGCCAGCAACAAGATCAGCCGGGGTCCAGACAGACATGGAGAGGAGGTGGACCACTGCTCTGCCAGGGCCTGACCCCGGGTATGTGCAGGAACAACGGCTGCCATCAGAGACCCTGCACCAGCTAGCCCAGGCTGCGTTGAGAAGCAAAAGCAACAGAGAAAGGAAAACGTCAAACCCAGGCAGGGAAGAGGCAAGGATGTGCAAAGCCTGGGCCAGGGCAGGAAAGAAAAGGGTCCTGCGGGATGGGATGAAGAGGAAGACGTTGTCATCCTCAGCTCCTGGATCAACCCCAGGTTCCCCAGCCTCTTCACAGACCCACAGGACATTCCCCAGGAAGAGGGCAGCTCATCCAGCAGCGTGGACAGGGAGGCAGCAGAAGAAGAAACAGAACACCCAACAAGCGCCTCTCCTGGCTCACTGGAGTCCACAGAAACTTCATCATCAGCTGCTCCCCTGGCAGAAGGTCCAGGGGAAGAGAGGCACAGCACGCCTCTCACTGCAACAGCAGCGGCAGAGAGCAGGCCAGCAAGTCCTCCAGCAGCCACTTTTCTGGAAGATGAGGGACACAGAGCGCCTCCCTTGACACGAGGGGCTCCAAAGTCAAAGCCATCGGCCTGTCCCAGCCCCAGTGAGCACAGCGCTGCGGTGATGGTAGAGAGCCAGGGACGTGCCCGACATGCCTCCAATGCCTGTGATGGAGATCTACATGAAACTGCCCAGATCGTCGTTTCCGCAGTCTTACGCTGTGCTGTAGCAATGAGCCAGGGAGCCCCGAGCAAGGCACCAAGTGCTCCCTCGTCCACAAGGCCAGGATGAGGCAGAGAGAATGCAGCTGCCAGCTGTGCCGCCTTTGCCAAGGCAGACAGCGACTCAGGCAGCAGCACCCAAGCAAGTGCCTGCAGCACAGTCATCATCGTCTCAAAGGGCCACTTGCAAGCTGCCCCCTCTGCAAGCAGCAGCCTCTGCATCTTCAGGGGGAGGAAGGGCAAAGGCGTCAGGCAAAGAGGCCCGCAGCCACCAAGAGCTTTTGCCACCTCTTCCCTGCATCTCTGGCAACAGGGACAGGGCAGTGAGGGCAGAGAGGCGGGAACGTGGCCCACACAGCCCTGTGGCCCCTGCTGAGGATGTGGAGTACTCAGTACAGTCCTTCGTCTCCACAATCGTAAGAAACAGTGTAGCCTGCAACGAGGAAGCCAAGAGCAAGCAGCAAGGCTTTCTCCCTCAGGCAGAGGTTGCAGGACCAAAGGCCCCAGAACACCACCTCTCGCCACAGCAGAGATACCGGCTGTTCTCAACACCATTGTGTTACCAACACTGTTTCAGCCACAACTCTGAAGCATAGGACCTGCTTCAGCAGCCAGAGAAGCTGTGGGCTAAACAGCAGCGTGGCACAGCTGTGGCTCTGCTACTGAAAGCTTCTCCACAGCTTGCTCTTAAAGCAAGGAGCAGGGAATCTTCCTGCGGCTGCCCAGGGCTTTCCTCTCGCAGCCCCGCCAGAGCCCGCCTCAAGGCACCTCTCTGCCAGCTCCACCGCCTCCCTGGTGCCCACCTTCTCTGGGAGCCCTTCACAGTGCCTAGAGCCACAGGCCTCTGGCTGCCCGGACACGGGAGGAATCCCTGCTCATGCTCCTGCTCCTGCTCCAGCTGCACTGCCAGGGCTGCCTGATGGGCGTCCAAGCTCGAGCGCGGTCTCTGCTGATGTGTGGGCAGTCAGGCAAAAGAGCCAGGAAGCTTACGCAGACGACTGAGCAGAGCATCTCCTGGCAGAGCAGGTAACGAGCACTTGATGGGACCAGTTAGGGAGCTAAGCTGACTCCCCTGAGAAAGACTGAGCTGGGGCTGAGCCAGGGGCACTGGCTGGAAGGAGCCAGAGGTACCTGCCAATGCAGACCCTGCTGTGGGTGTGTGAGATGGAGTCCCTGGGGTGCCTGCCAGGACATGGGCCTGAGACTGGACCCTCACCTCTGCACTCCTACACCATGCTGTAACCATGAGCCAGGGAGCCACGAGTAAGGTAGTTGCCCACTCGCTCTCAGGAGAGCAGCTCTGTCAGGAGGCAGCAGCTCCCCTGGGTGCCCGTTGGACTTCTTGGTCAGAGGACCTGGAGCACAGCATGGAGGAGCAGCAGAATAAGGATCACTCCCAGCCCGCTGAAGGGCAGCGGAGCGTACAGGAGCGGTGCCAGGTGAGGCTCAGGGAGCGAGACAGGGACAGCAGTGATACGGGATGGCACCGAGAGCACCAGGATGAGGAGAACGGTGCTGCAGCGAGCCGGCCAGCTGGCCCTGAGCCCCTCGGACCTGGACACAGTTGTTCCCAAAGCTGGGGTTTCTCCAAAAAGAGCCCACCCCCAGGACAGCCAAAGCCCACGTGGCCCTGGCAGTTCTGTGCCCAGAGGCACAAAGAGCAGCGTGGCCTAATTCAACCTGGCTGTGCGCAGCCAGGAGCTGCCTCCACTGTCCCTCCATGCGGACAGGCTGTCAGTGTGGTCATGCCCAGAGAGCGTGCGTCACACTGGCACCTGCCACACGGAGTCGGGAGCCCCAGGAGAGTTCGGTCGAACATCTTTGGCAGCCCTGGCACCCTCCGACGAGCAGACGGCACTTGCAGGAAGAGAAAGACAGGTCATTACTCTGGCAGACTGAGCCCTGCTCGTTGTGGGCAGCTGCCAGGACATGCCAGGGGCCGCTTAAGGGCAGCTCACAGCAGCACTTCTAGGGGGTACACTGAGCGGAATGGCAGAAATGGCCAAAGTAACTTGGCCTTTCTCCTCGCTTCTCTTGCAGATGGAGAAGAAGCAGCAAGACATGAAGACACTGCCTCACCGTGGGGTGCAGCAGGCAGAGAGAATGCAGCTGCCAGCCGTGCCGCCTTTGCCAAGGCAGACAGCGACTCAGGCAGCAGCACCCAAGCAAGTGCCTGCAGCACAGTCATCATCGTCTCAAAGGGCCACTTGCAAGCTGCCCCCTCTGCAAGCAGCAGCCTCTGCATCTTCAGGGGGAGGAAGGGCAAAGGCGTCAGGCAAAGAGGCCCGCAGCCACCAAGAGCTTTTGCCACCGCTTCCCTGCATCTCTGGCAACAGGGACAGGGCAGTGAGGGCAGAGAGGCGGGAACGTGGCCCACACAGCCCGGTGGCCCCTGACGAGGATGTGGAGTACACAGTACAATCCTTCGTCTCCACAATCATAAGAAACGCTCTACCCTGCTACGAGGGAGCCAGCAGCAAGGCAAGGCTTTCTCCCTCAAGCAGAGGTCCCAGGACCAAAGGCCCCAGAACACCACCTCTTGCCACAGCAGAGGCCCAAAACTGGAAGAGCCGGCACTTGTCCAAAAGCAGCCTTGCATCCCCAGCTGAAGAAATGGAAGACCCAGTAAAGGCCTTCGTTTCCACTACCATTAGAAATGCCCTAGCCTGGAACCAGGGAGCCATGAGGGAGGCAAGGCTTTCTCCCGCGGGCAGACCTCCAAGGAGCAAAGGACACAGAACACCACCTCAGCCCGCAACAGGGCCCCAAAATTTAAAAGAAGAGCCGGCACCCTGCCCCACACAGCCCTGCAGACTCTTGCACGGCACTGCAGGACACAGCACAGTCCCGCGTGTCTGAAGTGCTGGCAAAAACGCCAAAAAGCTGGGAACACGGCCAACGACCAGCAGCACTGCGGGACCTGGCACACACGGGGTGCAAAGTGACAGCAGCAAGAGCAGTTGAGGTGCAGACAGACATGGAGAGGAGGTGAATCACTGCTCTGCCAGGGCCTGATTCCCGGGTATGTGCAGGTAAAACGGCTGCCCGGAAAGACCCTGCACCAGCTAGCCCAGGCCAGGGTGAGAAGCAAAAACAACAGAGAGAGAAAAACGTCAAACCCAGGCAGGGGACAGGCAAGGATATGCGAAGCCTGGGCCGCAGCACGAAAGAAAGCAGTCCTGTGGGATGGGATGAAGATGAGGAGATCGTCATCCTCAACTCCTGCATCAACCCCAGGTTCCCCAGCCTCTGCACAGACCCACAGGACGTTCCCCAGAAAGAGGGCAGCTCAGCCAGCAGTGTGGACAGGGAGGCAGAAGAAGAAGAAACAGAACACCCAACAAGCGCCTCTCCTGGCTCACTGCAAACCACGGACGCTGCCCCATCTGCTACTCCCCTGGAAGAAATTCCTGGGGAAGAGAGGCACAGCACGCCTCTCACTGCAACAGCACCGGCACAGAGCAGGCCAGCAAGTCCTCCAGCAGCCCCTGCTCTGGAAGATGAGGGACACAGAACGCCTCCCCTGACACGTGGGGCTCCACAAGGCCATCAGCCTGTCCCAGCCCCAGTGAGCACAGCTCCGTGGTGATGGTAGAGGCAGGGACGTGCCCGACACGCCTCCAATGCCTGTGATGAAGATCTGCTTGAACCAGTCAAGACTGTTGTTTCCGTAGTCCTACGCCGTGCTGTAGCCATGAGCCAGGGAGCCCCACGCAAGGCACCAAGTGCTCCCTCGGCCTCAGGACCCAGCGTGCCTCCTCCCACAGCAGAGCCTGCAGACTCTGCATCCTCAGTGCCTGTGACAAAGGTCTGCGTGAAACAGCCCAGAAGCACCAGCCACAACCAGTGATCGGGGGGGATGCAGAAGCCCCTCACAAATGATGGTGACAAGCAGGCCCCCACAAAGTGAGAGGCCACGGCACATAGCATGGAACCCCCAGAACTTGGAGAAAAGTGGCGCTGCTCTCTCCAGAGAGCAGGCTTCTTTCAGCAGGAAGGCAAAGAAAGGCCTCTTGCCTCTAGATACCGCCCACCATCGCTGGCAGCCGTGCTGGGGACAGCCCAAGGCCTCAGCCAGCTTGTGGCACGGGCAGAAAGCAGAACTGCAAAATGGCCGCCAGGGCTGCCAGAGGGTGGGGCTGGAGCCGCCCTATCAGGGAGCAGCTTTTCTCTCTCTCTCTCTCCCTGCACTCAGGGAGCTTCCTTCCTGTAGGGCCACAACTGAGCTGAGCAACCCAGCACTGAGAATAAAATTCTCTCGTTTCTGTCCCATACAAGCCTCGAGTACATCCCACAAAGTGTGTGCGGTGATCCATTTGGGTGTGGGAAGAAAATTCTAGAATTGCCAGTTATTTCTTTCTTAAATCATGAAAAGAAATAAGAAAGCAGCAATGTACAGTCTACCAAAGGGCCTGCAGACTGTACATCCTCAGCCTCTGCCTTGGCTGGAGGCCCTGTGGGGGAGGCCAATGAAGCCCCTCTCGCTGCAGCAGCAACGCCACAAGAAGGAGGTGGAGAAGTGGCTTCTCCTTTGGCTGCAGAGCCTCTCAGGGAGGCCAGCACAGATCTCCTCCCAGGAGCAGCTGACGAAGCAGGAGCAGCAGCCACTCCCTTGGTTCCTGGGCACCAGGTAAGCACAGCACGCGTGGTGGGCACCAGGCATCCAGGGCAGCCCCAGGCAGAAGCAGTGCATTGGGTGTGCGTGCCGGGAGCTGCCCGCTGCGCTCTGTTTCCACATGCCCCGGGCACAAGGGCTGACATCCCGTTCCTCCGCTGCCCGTGCTGTTCCTCTCCCCATGCAGGTGGCCATCGAGCAGGGAGGCCAAGCGCAGTCCTCCTCCAGCACCAAAGATACGCCAGCGGATGAGCCAGCAACGTCCCAGACACAAGCGCCGTCCCAGGATCTGTTGGCCGGACCTGTTCAGCGCAGCGAGCAGCACCAAGCACAAGGTTGGCAGCACCACGCGCAGGGGGGCTGGCTGGTCCTGTGCCACCCCTTCCCAGGGAAAGGCCTTGGAGGGGGGGGACAGGCTCGCCCAGCACCCGCTCAGGCCCTAACCTACACCTCTGTGTCCCCCACAGGCATCCTTGACCTCGCACAACCCCCGGCGCGCCAGCCATGGCCCTCCCGCATCAGGAGGGCACTTCGCGCGCTGCGCAGGGCTTTCTGCTGCAGCTGCATCGCAGGACAGCGAGAGTAGCCGTACCCGGCTGCCAGTACCAGGAGGGCGCTCAGTGCTGGACGCTGGCATCACTGATAGGAACAGGACAGTGCCTCAGGAATTCAGATGCCCCACCACATCCTGCCCCCAACCTCAGCTCAGCTGCGGCTGCTTTCTGCTGTGAATAAAAGCTCAGGCAGACTTTGCCCCCCAGTGCTCCTCTCTGTGCCGTTGATCTCAGGAGAAAGAGTGGTGCAGGCCATGCCAACCTGGCACCCGGGGCCTCTCACAGTCAGAGAAGTACAGAATCATAGAATCTACCACTGAACCGTGTCCCTCGGCACCAGATCTACACGGCTTTCGAATGCCTCCGGGGATGGTGACTCAACTACTTCCCTGGGCAGCCTGTTCCAATGCTTCAGAACCCTTTCGTTGAAGACTTTTTGCCTAGTATCCACCTAAACCACCATCCCTGGAGGTATTTAAAAACGTTTAGATGTTGAGCTTAGCGATATGGTTTAGTGGAGTACTTGTTAGTATTAGGTCAGAGGTTGGACTCGATGATCTTGAGGTCTCTTCCAACCTGGACTACTTCTGTGATTCTGTGATTCTGTAAACCTCCCCCGGCCCCACTTTCTCCTCTTCTCCCACCACCTGTTGCTTGGGAGAAGGGACTGACCCCCACCGCACTAAAACCTTCTCTGAGGTCCTTGTACAGCGTGATAAGGTCTCCCCCAAGCCTCCTTTCCTCTAGGCTACATGTAATAAATGACTGAGTCCCCAGTGGGATTGCAATTAATGTTTACAATTTATTAAACGAATAGAGGCAAGCAAACAGCGCTGGGTGCGCCGGGAGTCTCTGCTCCACCAAGACGCACACCAGTCACATCAAGAGGTTGATTTTTATGCTCCTAGGCTAGTACTTATTCAATACTACTTCTAAAAAAAACAGGGTTATTATAATTAGTTTCCGGAATCCGACCCTCCTACTGGAGCATGCATATCAGTCTCCGGTGGTGTCTCTGGGGGTCTCTCGTGCTGAAGGCTCATAGTCTTCCTCCCTCTTGTCCTTCTCCTTTGTCCATCTTGGCTGTATGTCAGAGACTTGTGCAGCGTGCCCTGCAAGCTTTGTCTTTTAGTCATTCTTCAGCTTTCCCCTGCTCCTTAATCTCCTGGACAGATGTCAGAGACTTGCATAGTGTCCCATGCAATAGTCAGAATAGTTAGCAGTTACTCTGACACCCCCCCCCCCCAGATATCAGAGACTTCAAGGAAAAGCCTACAAATACATTTCCCTTGAAGCTCTCTATTGACACGAATTGCTAAAACATTCCTTTGCAAGATACAAGAACTATATACATTAACCACTCTGTTTTTCTTAGACTTGTGGTTATACAAGGGTATGTAAGACGGAAGATCATATTCATCATACCATGCGGCCCTAGCATTGTTCCATATTGACACGACTCAGATAAACACATTTCATACCTACACAATCCCTTTTGAAAATGCAAGGTTAGTGGAATTTTCCACTGCAAGAACCTGACGTGCTGTCAGCAGCCTGCAAGCTCTCCTGACGTGCTGTCAGCAGCCTGCAAGCACACAAGAGGAGGAAGTGCTGCAACAGCTGTTGCTCACCAAGCAGCTGCCCGGCAAGGAAAAGACAGTCAGTAGGACATGTGTCAGGACACTTTTCCTGCCGATGCGGCCAAATTCACCTGAGAAAGAAACAGGAAAAGTCTCTTTCTTATGTGGGACTCCAGGAAGACAGGCAAAGTTCTCCGAGAGCTGAAAAGTGGGCTTCTTTACCTGGAGGAGCTCTAAGCAAAAAACAAGAGCAGCCCCAGTTTAATAAGGAAGGAGGCACCCAGCCCAGGTACTAAGACACGCTGAAAAGCAAGAAAGGAGGAACAGTATTTAAGCATTTCTGGCACTGGAAATGCAGCACGGGGCTTCCCCAACAAAGAAGATGGGCCCTTGTGCTTTGGCCACTGCTCACGGGAAGGTGCCAGATGGCGTCACTGCGGAGAGCCCTGGAGATGGCCTCAGTGTCTGGGAGCTTCCCAGCTCCCTCCTTTTTGCCCCCTACAGAAGAGCTGGGCTAACACCCTCAGCTCAGGAAAAACCCTCCACGAGGTTCCCAACTAATAGGGAAAGCCTTGAGAACCGGCTCCGGCTACATGCTGGCTTGCCTACTCAGGCCATAGGCAACGCACAAGCGCCAGGCAGTACGGATCCCGTCCTTCTGCTGGAGCTGGGCTCTTCTGTTGTGCATATTGCCAGAGCACCAAGGGGCCCCTGGCACACCTACACTTTCCAGGCTACCGTTGGGGTGTTTCTTCTGCTTGAGGAGGTGGGCTGTGGGGTGGCAGCTGCAGGAAGGAGCAGGCTACGAGGGCAGGACGAGGCTGCAAAGCCCACCTTGTTCAGCGTGAACTGCCTGTGCACGTGGTGGGGTATTGCATCCCCAACGTTCCCAGACCCTGGAAAGCAAATGCCCCAAATCCCCTTTCAGCCGTGCCCTGGGGACGGCAACAAGGCCGCCAGCAGGCGCCAGCTGCCAGAGGCTGCAGGAAGGTTCCAGAAGCAGCGGCAGCAGCCCGGGCAGGGGCAGCCGCGAGTGCAGGAGCTGCTCCTGGGCTCTGGGCTCAGGGGCAGACGCCTGCCCCTGCAGGGAACGAGGCCCACCCAGAGCCTGCCCAGTGGCATGGGCCTGCCCAGACATCCTGGGGGGAAGCCCTGGCCGCAACAAGTGAGCGGGGGGATGCAGAAGCCCCTCACAAATGCTGACGAAAAATAGGGCCCACAAAGTGAGAGGCAACCCTGCAAGACTTGCAGCAAAGAGGCACTGCCTCTCCAGAGAGCACGTTTCCTTCAGCACAAAGAACAAGAAAGGCCTCTTGGCTCTAGGTACCGCCCGCCATCACTGACAGCCGTGCTGCGGACAGCCCAAGGCCTCAGCCAGCTTGTGGCACGGGGGGCAGGCAGAACTGCCAAATGGCCGCCAGGGCTGTCAGAGGAAGGGTCAGGAGCTGCCCTGTCGGGGAGCAGCTTTTCTCTCTCTCTGTGCACTCAGGGAGCATCTTTCCTGTAGGGCCACCACCGAGCTGACTAAGCTGGGACCAAAGGCCACAGCTCCCCACCTCTCCCCACAGCAGGGCCCCAGAATTGAAGAAGATGTAGCACCCTGCCAAAAACAGCCCTGCAGCCTGTGCCGTAGAAATGGAAAACCAAGTAAAGGCCTTCGTCCCCAGTGTCATTACCAATGCCATAGCCTGCAACGAGGGAGCCACGAGGAAGGCAAGGCTTTCTTCCTCAGGCAGAGGTCTGGCAAAGACGACAGCTAAAAGCTGGGAACATGGTCAATGACTGGCAGAATTGGAGGACCTGGCACACGCGGGGAGCACAGTGCCAGCAACAAGATCAGCCGGGGTCCAGACAGACATGGAGAGGAGGTGGACCACTGCTCTGCCAGGGCCTGACCCCGGGTATGTGCAGGAACAACGGCTGCCATCAGAGACCCTGCACCAGCTAGCCCAGGCTGCGTTGAGAAGCAAAAGCAACAGAGAAAGGAAAACGTCAAACCCAGGCAGGGAAGAGGCAAGGATGTGCAAAGCCTGGGCCAGGGCAGGAAAGAAAAGGGTCCTGCGGGATGGGATGAAGAGGAAGACGTTGTCATCCTCAGCTCCTGGATCAACCCCAGGTTCCCCAGCCTCTTCACAGACCCACAGGACATTCCCCAGGAAGAGGGCAGCTCATCCAGCAGCGTGGACAGGGAGGCAGCAGAAGAAGAAACAGAACACCCAACAAGCGCCTCTCCTGGCTCACTGGAGTCCACAGAAACTTCATCATCAGCTGCTCCCCTGGCAGAAGGTCCAGGGGAAGAGAGGCACAGCACGCCTCTCACTGCAACAGCAGCGGCAGAGAGCAGCCCAGCAAGTCCTCCAGCAGCCACTTTTCTGGAAGATGAGGGACACAGAGCGCCTCCCTTGACACGAGGGGCTCCAAAGTCAAAGCCATCGGCCTGTCCCAGCCCCAGTGAGCACAGCGCTGCGGTGATGGTAGAGCGCCAGGGACGTGCCCGACGTGCCTCCAATGCCTGTGATGGAGATCTACATGAAACTGCCCAGATCGTCGTTTCCGCAGTCTTACGCTGTGCTGTAGCAATGAGCCAGGGAGCCCCGAGCAAGGCACCAAGTGCTCCCTCGTCCACAAGGCCAGGATGAGGCAGAGAGAATGCAGCTGCCAGCTGTGCCGCCTTTGCCAAGGCAGACAGCGACTCAGGCAGCAGCACCCAAGCAAGTGCCTGCAGCACAGTCATCATCGTCTCAAAGGGCCACTTGCAAGCTGCCCCCTCTGCAAGCAGCAGCCTCTGCATCTTCAGGGGGAGGAAGGCCAAAGGCGTCAGGCAAAGAGGCCCGCAGCCACCAAGAGCTTTTGCCACCTCTTCCCTGCATCTCTGGCAACAGGGACAGGGCAGTGAGGGCAGAGAGGCGGGAACGTGGCCCACACAGCCCGGTGGCCCCTGACGAGGATGTGGAGTACACAGTACAATCCTTCGTCTCCACAATCATAAGAAACGCTCTACCCTGCTACGAGGGAGCCAGCAGCAAGGCAAGGCTTTCTCCCTCAAGCAGAGGTCCCAGGACCAAAGGCCCCAGAACACCACCTCTTGCCACAGCAGAGGCCCAAAACTGGAAGAGCCGGCACTTGTCCAAAAGCAGCCTTGCATCCCCAGCTGAAGAAATGGAAGACCCAGTAAAGGCCTTCGTTTCCACTACCATTAGAAATGCCCTAGCCTGGAACCAGGGAGCCATGAGGGAGGCAAGGCTTTCTCCCGCGGGCAGACCTCCAAGGACCAAAGGACACAGAACATCACCTCAGCCCGCAACAGGGCCCCAGAATTTAAAGAAGAGCCGGCACCCTGCCCCACACAGCCCTGCAGACTCTTGCATGGCACTGCAGGACACAGCACAGTCCCGCGTGTCTGAAGTGCTGGCAAAAACGCCAAAAAGCTGGGAACACGGCCAACGACCAGCAGCACTGCGGGACCTGGCACACACGGGGTGCAAAGTGACAGCAGCAAGAGCAGTTGAGGTGCAGACAGACATGGAGAGGAGGTGAATCACTGCTCTGCCAGGGCCTGATTCCCGGGTATGTGCAGGTAAAACGGCTGCCCGGAAAGACCCTGCACCAGCTAGCCCAGGCCAGGGTGAGAAGCAAAAACAACAGAGAGAGAAAAACGTCAAACCCAGGCAGGGGACAGGCAAGGATATGCGAAGCCTGGGCCGCAGCACGAAAGAAAGCAGTCCTGTGGGATGGGATGAAGATGAGGAGATCGTCATCCTCAACTCCTGCATCATCCCCAGGTTCCCCAGCCTCTGCACAGACCCACAGAACGTTCCCCAGAAAGAGGGCAGCTCAGCCAGCAGTGTGGACAGGGAGGCTGCAGCAAAAGAAGCAGAACACCCAACAAGCGCCTCTCCTGGCTCACTGCAAACCACGGACACTGCCCCATCAGCTGCTCCCCTGGCAGAATGTCCAGGGGAAGAGAGGCACAGCACGCCTCTCACCGCAACAGCACCGGCACAGAGCAGGCCAGCAAGACCTCCAGCAGCCCCTGCTCTGGAAGATGAGGGACACAGAACGCCTCCCCTTACACGTGGGGCTCCAC